>NC_068371.1:30926430-31238513 GCF_023724105.1 Carassius gibelio
CTACGCTTAATTTTAGCTTTACCTTAGAGTTTTAATATTTTTTATATGTATCTTAAGTGATGGGAAAACTTTTTTTTGTCAGCTGATCTCCTTTGACCTGAAATATTATCTTGAAGTCTTCCTGAGATTTTAAATGAATATGTCAATAATTTAACAACACATTGTATAAAAGATTTCATCTTTATATATATATATATATATATATATATATATATATATATATATATATATATATATATATAATTTTTAATTAAATGTTTTAGTTATTTAAATATAACATGTTTGTGATGACTGCAGGTTGGTTTGGTCAGTGAGTCTGTGAGACTGAGACACACTCTGGGCAAACAGGAGAACAACACCTGGACTGACACCTGTGAGGACACACACACACACACACACATACACACACACACTTGCATGAATGGCTGAGGTCACAATTCACCTCCAGGTATTTTAATAAAGGGCTCACTAAAGATTTATTGCTCAGTCAGCTTCTCGAAACTCCCAAACATTGCATACTCCTGGATGAGGGATGCGTAGTGATAACAATGTGAAAAGGCCGGAAATCAACAGTCCACATAAATGACAGAATATAAAATTAGTTCTTTTATGCATTTAAATGTTTTTCATATTCACATATTTTAAAGTATAAATGCACTGTGCTCACTTTTATTTGAGCATTCAATTACTAAGTTTGTGTCTTATATTGTAATCTCACATTGCAGAATATATTTTATTTGTAAATGCATTTGAGAGGTTCTTGTGTGCTGCGTATACATGCACTGATTGGAGATTTAACCACCTTTTTGGTAATTTCATGACTTAGCTGACGACAGAACTAAGCATTGCTCATAGATCACGTATCTGACAACATCTCCTCAGACCGTGGTTCACTGATTTGAGCTGAAGCGGCTCTGAGAGCAGTGGAGGTCAGTGAGAGTGTAATGATGCTCCTCACCAGCAGAGGACAACACACCTCCTCTCACACACACAGCGCTCTCCTCACATCACGTGTTTAGAGGAGATCCGCGGCTGCTTCTTTACTGATTGATCAGGTGCAGCATTTTCATCCGCTGGAGCAGAAAACAGCCGACAGTATCCCAGGAGGAGCTCGATTCTCATCTAAAGACCGGAAGAAAACACAGAGCAGCCTCCCAGAACACCCTCAATCAGCCAAAACATCTTAGAACACCCCAGGTCCACCCTGTCATCACTCAATGGTGGTTGAGTCCCGGTGTTCTTCAGAAGGTGTGGAGTGTGTGGTTTGGGTGTTGTGGGTGTGTGAGGCACAGCTCACTCACTAGAGCGCGTCTCTCGCTGACTCATGCTCTGTGGGCGTCATGCTAACCGCTCTCAGCACAGGACAGCTGCACGCTTTCACACCCTCTAACTGTGTCAACCTGTCTCTCTCTCTCTCACACACACACACACACACACAGCGGCAATATAAACATTCAGACTGACACTGACACAGATGTGTGCTTTTAATGCCCTCTGTGTGTGTGTGTGTGTGTGTGTGTGTGTGTGTGGGTGTGTGAGAATGTGAGAATGTGGGAGTATGAAGAAACCTGTGCCAGAGGAGAGAAAGAATCCAGCTTTTCTACTGAACACACACACACACTACTATTTCTTTCCAGCTGTACAGTTGTGTCAGCTGATTGTGACATCACAGCTATTGTCTGTTGACTCACACACTCCTTCATGATTTTTCACCACACTTTCACACATTGTGATTCACACGGTCATATGTAGTCATAGTGTGTGTGTGTGTCTGTGTGTGTGTGTTTGAGGTGTATGTGCTGATGGAGAGGATGGTGGATTCTCTGTGATTCAATCGATGACACTCAACACAGTCCTCATTATATTATATACTCATTATATACTTATATTAAACTTATTAATACTTCCATCTGTCTTCAGTTATCTAGTTACATGTTGTCTAAAGTGTCAGTAAAAGTAATTTTGTTGTCCAGAAGAACCTTTGAAATGTTTCTAGAGTGTAAGGTAAGTTTAAACTAGTATAATAGTAAAATAGTATGAAAAGACTGAAATCCTTACATATAACTCTGAAATTATTCATTTTTTGATTTGTGAGTTGGTTTTGCCTGAATGTTTAGCTGGTTATCATTACTATAGTCTTTTGGGGTATATATCCATTCGCGCACTTTCCACTAACCATTTTTCTTACACTAATTTGTCCTGTTTCGAAAATCTGGCCCATAGTTTATATACAAAATATGCAATATGCAGAAAGTAACGTAATTAAAATAAAGATATTTTCTGTTAGACCTAATCTTTAAATATATTTGCTGTAACCCCAACCATTGGCTATGCTGGGCAATTATATATATAAATATTTACAGGTGCTGGTCATATAATTAAAATATTGTCAAAAGGTTGATTTATTTCACTAATTCCATTCAAAAATGAAACTTGAATATTATATGGATTCATTGCACACAGACTGATATATTTCATATGTTTATTTATTTTAAATTTGATGATTATAACTGACAACTAAGGAAAATCTCAAATTCAGTTTCTCAGAAAATTAGAATATTGTGAAAAGGTTCAATATTTAAGACACCTGATGCCACACTTTAATCAGTTAATTAACTCAAAACACCTGCAAAGCCTTTACATTGTCTCTCAGTCTAGTTCTGTAGGACACACAATCAGGGAAGACTGCTGACTTGACAGTTGTCCAAAAGACGACCACTGCCACCTTGCACGAGGAGGGCAATACACAAAAGGTCACTGCAAAAGAGGCTGGCTGTTGACAGAGCTCTGTGTCCAAGCACATTAATAGAGAGGAGAAGGGAAGGAAAAGATGTGGTAGAAAAAAAGTGTACACGCAATAGGGTTAACCGCACCCTGGAGAGGATTGTGAAACAAAACCCATTCAAAAATGTGGGGGAGATTCACAAAGAGTGGACTGCAGCTGGAGCCAGTGCTTCAAGAACCACTACACACAGACGTATGCAAGACACGGGTTTCAGCTTCACATTCCTTGTGTCAAGCCACTTTTGAACAACAGACAGCGTCAGGAGCGTCTCGCTTCAAAAAGGACTGGACTGGAGCTGAGTGGTCCACATTTATGTTCTCTGATGAAAGTCAATTTAGCATTTCCTTTGGAGATCAGGGTCCCAGAGTCTGGAGGAAGAGAGGAGAGGCACACAATTCACGTTGCTTGAGGTCCAGTGTAAAGTTTCCACAGTCAGTGATGGTTTGGGGTGCCATGTCATCTGCTGGTGTTGGTCCACTGTGTTTTCTGAGGTCCAAGGTCAACGCAGCCGTATACCAGGAAGTTTTAGTTAAGTAATATTCAAATTTTCTGAGATACTGAATTTGGGATTTTCCTTAGTTGTCAGTAATAATCATCAAAATTAAAATAAATAAACATTTGAAATATATCAGTCTGTGTGTGCATGAGTATATTATACAAGTTTCACTTTTTGAACAAAATTAGTGAAATAAATCGACTTTTTGATTATATTCTAATTATATGACCAGCACCTGTATGTATGTATGTATGTATGTGTATGTACTGTATATACTTTAGATTTACTTTTCTCCAGAGAATGAGTTAACTCGCTAACATTCAGAGACACCTTTGCATACACGGTCACAATATTTAGTCATGGATTTCTATTTTTTGTATTATCAATGTACTAGTTTATGATTTGTTAATTTACGTAATTATGAAATGTATGGGACATCAGTGTGATAACTCAATATCGGTCTAGTTAGATTGAAAATAAATAAGATAAACTGATAAACTGATCTTTTGGGCTTGTCGAGAGACGATCCGGCAGTGATGCGGTTAAATGCTGAGCATCTCTCTCTCTCTCTCTCTCTCTCTCTCTCTCTCTCTCTCTCTCTCTCTCTCTCTCTCTCTCTCTCTCCGCATGTGTGAGAGTGTAGTAGATGGATCATCTCACCCACATCACTGCAGCATTCTCCTGATTATTCTCGCGCAAATCGACATTAGGGCGGACAGAGATCTGTCTGTCCGTGTTTCTCGGTGCGTCTCAGTCCGTCTCGGTGGATTGGTGTCGGTGTAGAGGATCGCGGCTGCTCGGTAAGATGCTGCAGGTAACGTAAGCGCGTTCATTATCTAGCGTTACCTCATTGACCCCGCAGATGATGCGCGCGGATCTGTCACTGTGTCGTGTGTGTTGTGTGTGTGTGTGTGTTTTAAGTCAGAACTGTGATCTGTGTCAGAAGCGTTTCTGGGATGCTGAACACAGCAGCTGAAGGCCCAGTCTCAGTCCAGCTCTGTGTGGGAGCTGCATGTTGGATATATGGTTCTCTGGAGATTCAGAAATGTTCCTGAGGTTACATTATTGGCCATATTAGTGCATTAGCTGTAGATGTCATCCTTAGAGCATCAACAAATAGATGCATTGTAAAGAACCACAGAACATCAAAAATGTTCTTTTGTGATATATCTTAAAAACTCAGAAGGGTTCTGCTACGATTTTATTAGGATGACACGATGGGAACTTAATGGTACATTACCAACATAACTTTAAAATGTTTCCACTATGACTTTTTTTAGAACTTAATATGTTCTTGACACCTTGGAATCAAAAAATGACAGTGGCGTAATTAACATTTTAAATGGTTCTATTAGAAATTGGTAAGTGTAACTAAAAACATGTATATAATGTGATGTTTTAGGTCTGCTGAGTTGTAATGTTGCAGTAGTACACCATATTGTTTAATATACATACACACAGCTTCCTCTATAGATTGTCCATGTTATTTAATCAATGATAACAACTTTGGGGAAGAAAACATGGTTTCCGCATTTCTGAGGTGTTCTAACGTGTAGTGCACAGAATATTGCAAGAGCTCCACAACTGTCTTTAACAAATGTTCAAACAATGTTAATAATGTTAACATAAATAACAGCACATTTTTTATAACATTGTGGAATTCAAAACAGTTCAATGACATCACAAGAACTCAAATCTCTCCTATAGGCCCCATCATACAGTAATACCAGTAAATTATCATAAAATTACCGTAACAACTGTACCAGTAAATTCAAAAAATGTGTTCACACCAGCAACAACGTTGTGGGTTTTTTTACTGGCTAAGCCATCCACACATCCATATCAAAATACCAGTAAATTCTGTGACATCACTGACCAGAGATGACCTCTAAACGTCTGTGCCTCCCGGTGTTGTGTTTGTAAACATTAGGGGTAAATACAGTCAGTGTTTCTGTCGATGTTTTCACTTTTGCGTCAAATGTTCAGATACATGCAGATATCGTATTACACAACTTTACATATTTCTGTGTCCAGTAAACAGTGCAGAGTAAATGCATCATCTGCGGATGAATGTCATGATTGGCCCAGAGTAGACGTCTTACGTCAGCGCCTTCTGAACTCGTATGTGCTCGTACAGTAATCTTGTGCTGCGTTCACACAGAGTGCATTACAGCAATTTACTGGTAATATTACAACATCACATACCAGTAAATTTTCAGTACAGGTTTATCGGTATTTTTGAAAAGGTCCTGTTCACACATGATCTCTTAACGGTAAATTACCAGTAATTTACCAGGAAAGACTGTGTGTGTGTGTGTGTGTGTGTGTGCGAAGAAGCTTATGACTTTATTAGGATGTGATCTGTAATAATAAAACACAAAAATGTGAATTAGTTGTATAGAAACTTCAGGTTTTCTTACAGCATCTTGCTTGCTTTAAAATATTCTGTGACATCACTGGAGACCTTTTTTAAGTTCCCATCACATCAGAGGTTGTTCTGTGGCACCAGGCCGCACCACTATATTTGGCTGTTTAATAGCACTGTGAGTGAGATGAATGTGTGATCACCGCTGGAACATGGAGTGGAATAATTCAATAAGGACAGCATAAAAGGCCATTGACAGAATTAAACGTCTCTGTGGGGATCTGCTTGATGAAAGTGTGTCGTGTTGCGGAGCAGATGTCTCCGCTGACATCACACTCATCAGAGACTCGTCCCGGACTCACACACGGCTTCACAGTCACGGTGGGTCTGTTGTTTTCTTCTCATGACCACAGCAGATGAACCAGGCCTGCGTTTCATGGTTAGTAGATTAGCACCAGCGCTCTCTATGATCAGCTCAGGTCATTTATGTTCCAGAAATGTTTCATTTTGGTTGTGAGAACGTTAAAATGTGAATCTAGTAGCAGATTATTTAAAGGATTAATGGTGGACCATTATGTAGAGAGCAGGGTGACTGATGATCATGCTGGTATGACACAATTTAAAGGGACCGGTCACCCAAAATGTTTAATTCTGTAATCATTTACTCACTCTCATGTTTTTCCAAACCTGTAGGATCTTTTTGTTTGTTTTTTGTTTTTTTCACAAAAGGAGATATTTTGAAGAATGTTGGTAACCAATCAATGGCTACTAGTAATATATCTGTGTTCAGCAGAAGAAAAAAATCACACAGGTTTGGAATAACTTGAGATCTGTGTCTCTTTAAGGATGTTTACCAAACATTTACTCATTTGAATATTTTTAAAATGTTCCCTGAAGGTTACATACCTAAAGTTATTTAAATACACATTGAATTATTGAGCGATTCACACACATTCTAAATAACATGAATCATATTTAGCTTTAGGTGCATCAAACTAAAGGAGTGTTTGATTTCTTCACATCTTCATTAATTCTGTTGAGAGTGATCTACTTTTGTTGTGTTGGTCTAGTTTTCAAAGTGATAGTGAAAGTGCTGATGTTAGCGGCTCCTGGTTGAAAGCCAGCAGGTTTAGGGACAGACGCAGATCGGATCTAAACTCATTGAGTTTCGCCATGTTTTGGAGCAGATGAACCCTGAAGCGTGGGATTTCCAGCGCTGTGTTTAGAGAGGCTCTGTGAAAGATGTGTAGGATTGAGTTCTGACACACACAGAGATACAGAGACGAAGAGCACAGCCGCGTGAAGGACAGAGATGTTCAGACAGATCAGCTGATGCTGCAGTTTAACAGTTAAAGACTGTGAATATGCTAATGCTAAAGTCTGTTGCTTAACAGGAAGTTCTCTTACTATACATGATTAAAAACTAATAGGTTCATCAAATTCACAGTAAACTACTTTTATATTTAGTTTTTGGAAGTAAAATAGAATAAACCACCCTCTGTATATTATCATCAGTGCTGGGGGTAATGCATTACAAGGAATGTGAGTTAAGTAATCAGATTACTTCTGAACTTTTGGGTCTTTTGTTATTAAAAAAACTAAACAAATAAGCAAGTCCAGCCCACGGCGAAAAGTAATGCTTTACTTTCCATAAAGAATTACAAAGAAATGCAATTAGTTACTTTGTAATGGAGTAACACGATATAACGCACCGCTTTCAAAGGTAACTTCCCTAACACTGATTAGCATTCGCTTCAGTTTGTGGATACACTTCTTTTGTTCATGTTGTGGTTTTCTCATTATCACCTGTGTTGTGGCTGCTGGTGTTTAGAAACAGATTTTAGTACTCAAGTACTTATTAGCTAAAGAAGTACTGATTTTTTTACTGTAAACTTAAATTCAATTTAATTGCTACTGTATTTTTTAATGGCGAAGTTCTGCTTCCAGCTTTGTGCCATTGATTTGACAGAATGTAAATGTGTTTATGTTGTTTTCCAGTGTAGCTGTCCTATAAACACAGTTTGATGGCTTCTAGTGAATGAACTCGTGAGCTCGGCTGCTGCTGTGAAGTGTGATTAGCAGCTCCTCCAGATGAAGCCGGGTTAACCCTTCGTCCTCCAGCGCTGTGTGACTGATACACACACGGCGAGGGTTCACACGTGCCGCTGTGATTCAGTGTGATCTGCTGGGCTCTGTGTCTGTGGGTTGATGGGTAACAGAGTGAGCTGAGTCAGTGGTGCATGGGTTTTCTGACTCACAGCTGAGTCAAAGATGCATTTATTAATTTAGCAGGTGGCTTGAGCAGCGTTTCAGATGCATTAATCATTGGGGATCGAACCCATCACCTTGATGTTGCGAGCGCAGGAACGGTGTCCTTCTGAAGGGTGTTTGTGTTTGAGATAATGCATGGCTCTCTCTCTCTCTCCACCGACCCACTTCTTGCGGCTGTGTTTTTTTGAGATAAGTGCAAACTGGAGCCGATCTGAATTATTGATGATGCTGGAAACGGTCACCGCTCTCCTCTCGAAGAGGGAGGGGGGCATTTTAATTAGAACTGCATCTGTTTATGCGTTCAGAAGCTTGTTAACTCTCTACAGACCGCAGAAATGACGGGAAATGATGTTTAGTAAATGACCTTTGACCTCTTCAGTGTCTCTTCTGCTCACCAAGGCTGCATTTATTATTATTCTGATTTACTAGCCAATAAAAATTTCTGTAAATGTTGAAAACATTTGTGCTGCTGAATATTTCTGAATATTTGTCACTTAAAAATCTTACTTGTGTATGTGTGTGTGTGTGTGTATATATACTGACACCTTTGGACTGTTTAAGTACAAAGGTGTCAATGACAGCTTTTGTCCCTTTCTTTCTGAGAGTGTACATATACAAACTGTGATTGCATAAAACTGTGTTTGTGTGCGTGTCTGACACTGAGAAGCGTGTACTAACAGGTGTTTGCGGTGTGAATGTGTTCCTCTCAGCTCTGGCTGTTGTTAGCGTGAGCGTCTGTCTCGTTGCCGCGGGAGGCCAGAGCTCCGCCCCCTCACTCACACTCGCTGTCGCCATGACGACCTCGGCCCTGCGGCGGCAGGTGAAGAACCTGGTGCACAACTACTCTGATGCGGAGATCAAGGTGCGCGAGGCGACCTCTAACGACCCCTGGGGCCCGTCCAGCTCGCTGATGTCAGAGATCGCCGAGCTGACCTTCAGCGTGGTGGCCTTCAGCGAGGTCATGGCCATGGTGTGGAAGCGGCTCAACGACCACGGCAAGAACTGGAGACACGTCTACAAGGTGTGTGTGAAGACTGGACGTCCCTCCTCACCTAACACTGATACACGGGGAACACTAGACCGGTTCACTTCAAGCTATTAGTGAAAAGTGAATTATGATTTATTTATAGACTAACTAGGGATTTTTATCTTATTGTTTTAACCAGCATTGGTTTTAGTTTATTTATAGTCTAAATAGTGATTCCTAGCCTAAGTTTACAAAAAGTAAAAACTAAAAAAGTTTTTTTTTCCTAGTCTGATTAGATTTCTAGCCTGACTTTAAAATCATATTTTCAGATAATTTTTAGTTTGTCTAACCTAATTAGTTATATCTGGCTTAATGTTTTATAACTAATTACTTTTAGTTTATTTTTTAGCCTTGTGATTTCACATTTGAGTGTTTTTTTTTTTTATATGATATTAATATTTTTAATTATAATGGCTAATTTGTGATTTCAAGTGATTTCTAGACTAATTTAAAAATTATATTTTAGTTTATTTCTAGTATAATTTGTGATTGCAGTGTGATTTTTTTGGCATAAATTAAAAAGTGTGATTTCTAGTTTACTTCTAGTCTAATTAAAGTTTTCAAGTTATTTCAGGACTAATTTAATGCAGTGTTATTTTAGTTTATATATAGTCTATTCAGTAATTTATTCAGTCCTTTCTTTTCATTATTTTCATTATTATTATTATTATTATTATTATTATTATTATTATTATTTAATTTTCATTTAAATGATTGCAAAGTGATTTTTAGCCTAATTAAAAAATATGTATGATTTCTAGACCTTAAGAAAAGTCATGTAAATGAATGAAATTTGATAAATAATATGCATTTAGTTAAAAAAAAAAATTTCCAGTAGAAATTTAGATTTTTTTTTTTCGTCCTTAACTTTATTCCTGTAAACCAAATGAATCGAAAGTCATGTAAATTCACTGGTTAAAAAAGCAGCAAAAATATATATTAATTTACCTGTGGAAATTCCTGGTTTCTGTAAATTACAGCAGATGAACCAGAGGAAATCTTTTGGCTGTTAATATCATTTGTTCTTTGTGGACAGCAGTGTCCAGGAGGCTGAGAGTTGAATGCTGAGCTCTCTCTCTGTGTGTGTGTGTGTGTGTGTGTGTGTGTGTGTGTGTGTGTGTGTGTGTGTGTGTGTGCTCAGGCTCTGACGCTGCTGGACTATCTGGCCAAGACGGGTTCGGAGCGGGTGGCTCAGCAGTGCCGTGAGAACGCCTTCACCATCCAGACGCTGCGTGACTTCCAGTACGTGGACCGGGACGGGCGCGACCAGGGCGTGAACGTGCGTGAGAAAGCCAAGCAGCTGGTGGCGCTGCTGCGGGACGAGGAGCGTCTGAGACAGGAGCGAGCGCAGGCACTCAAGACCAAAGAGAGGATGGCGGGCGGCGGCGGGGTGAGCAGCGTCCCTCCGGCGTGTCCCAGCAGACGCAGCAGTCAGCCCAGCATGGCCGCGCTGTACGGAGAAGAGTTCACCCACTCCAGAGGATCGCCCGCTTCCTTCAACTGTGAGAGTCTTTACCTCACACTAGCAGCTCAACACACAATACAACACAAGACCAGTCAATTACACAGCAGATCAACAAACAGTCTGCTACAAATACAAGCTGTGGAACAAAACTTCGATTTTTATCATTTCATTTCATAGACAAACATTTCTTATACTTTAAATATATGTGTGTTATTTTTTGTCAGAAAGTGCCATCCTGATATTCCTCATAGATAATAATAATGAGACTTGGTTAGTGGTTTCTCCTCACAGCTGCTGCTGCCATGTGCTCGTGTGTTTGTAGTCTAATGAGGACGTGTCACACACACACACACACACACACACACAGAGCGACACTATAATCAGATCTGAAGTGAGATGATGATGCTGATGGATTAGGACAGTATTCGAGAGATGAATGATGCTCTGTCTGTCCGTCAGCGTCCTCCTCGTCTCCTCGAGCGTCTGATCTGGAACAGACTCGACCGCAGACGAGTGGAGAAGAAGAGCTTCAGCTGCAGCTCGCGCTGGCCATGAGCAGAGAGGTACACTTTATCTCTGAGTGGGGACGCGTGGAGCAGTTATGCTTCATTACAGTTTATTTATTCATTTTTATTTATAAAAAAAAAAAAAAAAAACATTATTTAAGTTTCTTAAAATATTTTCATATATCGTTAATATCTTTAATGATTGTAATATTTATTTAGAATTTCTCCTTTTTTAAAGATATCTTTTTAACCTTTTTTTTTTTTTTAAAAGTTGTAGTTTTCATTATTTGAATTATAATTATATATTTGTTTTAATGCTTTATATTTTATTATATTACCAATTATTTTGTTTGGTTAATATTTATATTTAGTCCTTTTTTTATTTATTTTTTATTTTATATTTCCTTTTTTATTATTATTATTATTATATATATTTCTATCCATTCATTATCCAAACTACTTGTCCTTGATTTTTGTTTGATATACTGGAATATTTTAAACCATTTTAGGTTTCTGAATATATGTACATACATTTAAAATATGTGTGTAATTTTAGTATCTTCTTTATATTATATTTTATTATATTAGTCATTTTAGGTCATTTTTAATTTAAAAAAAAATATATATATATACATTTTACATTTACATCTTACATTGTACATTTTACAATGATTATGTCTTTCATAATTTTATATTGTATTTATTAATATGTTATGGCAGTAAGAATACTTGTTCAGCCATTTTAGGTTTATTAGTGTCTCTTTCTTTTCTTTTCTTTCGTTTGCAGTCACAGTTTCTGTGTGTTTGAGTGTTTTTTTCATTCCCAGCATGCAGCAGCCGGAGTGTTTCCATCTGTGAATCCCCCAGGCACGAGCCGGTCGAGTGTGTGTGTGTGTGTGTGTGTGTGAGCACAGAGGAGGTAACGTGAGGAGAAAGACGAGCAGGAGGAGTTTTCCTGTTGACCTTTCTTGCTGTTTCAGGAATGTTTGCGTTCTCACAGGAAGTGGAGGAAGAGCAGAACCACGATCGCTGCTGAAAATAACCTTGATTAACCCAAATCCAGCGCAGCGTCCGGCTCCGGTGCGAGCGCTGACACGCCCCTCCACAGCAGCCAATCACGGCCTGCCGTCCGTGTGTCCTTCAGCTGTTGTCATGGAGACGCAGCAGCACATCCAGTGTCTCTGTGCAGGTATCTGAGGAACCGCGGCGTGTTTCAGGGTTCTCAGGATGAGTCCGAAAAACATGTCAAATATTCAGGCTACAGTATGCATTGAAAAAAGTCAATTTAAATTATCACAATGTATGTATTTCCAAATTTCCACTCAATAACTGTTGTTTCTAATTGATAAACACAGATGTTGAAACTTATTTAGTCACAAAATGAACCACAGTTAGTATAATATGACATAATACATCAATAGTCCAAGTTTCTATTGATGAAAAGGTTTGAAAACAAGGCATCATGGGGGACGATGAGCTTGAGAACCACTGGATTAAACCATTAACAGGGCCTTTTGAGTTGTTGTCTTCATTTCCCACACGTCGTCACTTCTGTGTTTAACACGTACTAACTGATCTTCCTTCTCCTGTGATGAGATGCCCGTGTTCCTCCTGCAGTGTTTTCTGTGGACCTCCTCTTCTGTGAATGTGACGGCGCTCATTAACCTCCTAATGAATGCTTCCACTAACGCACAGCATCAGCTGCTGTTCTCGCACTGAGCTTGTTTTGTCTCCTGAAGGAGCAGCGCAGCCGTCAGGGGGACGACGCTCATCTGAAGATGGTTCTGGAGGAGAGTGAGGGCGAGCGAGACCCGCGGCCTTCAGAGGTGAGAGAGACATCAACATCTGCATGATCTGCTGAGCTTCTGACCGGCTGACACTCGCTTTCCTCCCACAGTCAGCCATGATTGATCTGGTGGATATATTCTGTCCCACGCCTGCTGCGCCGGTGAGCGATGACCCCTGGGACGCCCCGCCCACCTGCCCCGTGAACTCTGACCCCTGGGAGTCTGTCGGTCAGTGATGAGCACATCAGTACTGTGATTCGCAGTCGTAACCCTAATCCTAGTCGTACATTTCAACGTTGACAGAATTTCGTTAACCTTTTAAAACTGTTTAACATTAGACGTTGTTTCTGTGTTTTTATCAACAATGAAACTGACGTTATTTCAGTCACATTTCAGTGCAGAAGGATGGTCATTTAAAATATCTCAATTCATCTTGTTTTGAGGAATTTTAGACAAGTTATAACTGAAAAGCAATAAAAAAAATATATATATATATTTTTGATCTGAATGTGTTGATATGGTAATGTTGTTTAAATCTCTTATTTATCATACAGATTTTGATTTATCAGTATTCTGTTAAACATTTAAAACCATTAACCATAAAACATGATTTCAACCACATCTCAAAGTAGAAACAAATCGATCAAATTATTATTATTTTTTGTATTATTATTATCTTGTGGACACAGTGTGAATGCTTCATTAGGTGTCATTAAACTGTAAAAAACAAATACAATTTCAACATTTATTTATAATAATTTGTTAACTTTAAAACTATTAAAAATTGTTTCAGCCTTGTTTCAATGTTTTATCAACATTGAACAACAACGACATTATTTCAATCACATTTCAAGGTGGAACGTAAGAATAATATGATTATTAATAAATGTTGTTTATTAAATTTCCACTTAACGATTCCTGTGATCACATTCTAATGAATTTAAACCATTTAAAACTGCGGTAGGTAACTTTTGACGCTCTAGCGGTTAATAAACAGAACTGCTTGCGTCTTGCGGAAGAACATCGTAGCCGGAACTACTTCTCTCTGTTTATGTCTATGAAGAATCACAAAGGTACTGGGTTACTCCGCCGTGGTACCCCAAAGCAATCTAAAATAGTCTGAATATAAACACTAATTATAGGTGCACCCTAGTGATTCAGGACAAGCCAAAAACACGGTTTGGAAAATGGATTCATGGTGTACTCGCTTATTATATACAGTTTTCTATATTTTGAACACAAACAAAGTTACGGACCGCAGCTCTGATTGGTTGTTTCTTACCGGGAGCGATGGAGTTTCTGCAAATGGCAATAGGACACTGGGAGGAGCCAGAGGAGCTTGATTTTTTTCACAGATTATCGGTCTCATATTCTACTTTCAGGACATAATGACAGGTTTAACAAATATGTAAAAAATATTTTTTTACAAAAGTTTCCTACAGCACCTTTAAGTGCAAGAAAGGAAAGACCTTGTGCATTGTTTTGTGTGTCACAAATACAGAAACAATATGTTTGACATCTGTTTGACATTTTTTAATACCTTATTGGAATCATCACTAGGAATCGATAGGAATCAGAATTGATAAAGTTTAAATGACATTCACATTAATTTGATGGTTCTTAACTTTGTGCGGCTGTATTTAGATCTGGTCTGTCTCTTTCAGCTGTAGTTAAGTCTAGTAACCCGGGAGCTGATGGTCCCTGGACAGCCCGCCCTTCCTCCAGTAGCCCCGCCCACCCTTGGGGAACCCACCAATCACCTCCTGAGCCCTGGGATGCCCCTCCTTCAAACTTCATCTCTAATATGGATGAAGAAGCCTGGGGGAGCCCAGCACGACCAGGTACAACACCTCTTGTTACAAACCAAAGTGAAATACATTTTTGAAGTTTTTGTTGCACCAATCCTTTTAATTGAATAAATAAAGCATTAATTTACAGTTTGCATAAAAGTGCAAAAAAGGCTTTTCCTGCCTCATAAATGTAATCTATGATAGCTTAAATCTATGATAGGAATAAAAATATTTAAAAGGCATAATTTATTGCATAATTGTCGATTCATATCGTATAGCTATTATTTGTGAGATAAACTCGCAATTGCAAGAAACAATGGTTGTAAGATAGAAAATTACAGTTTTATACTTTTATTCACTTTTAAATATGTAAATGATGGTTGCTTATGAGATCCATCTCTGTATTATTTGCCCTTCCTTCTAGTGTCGCATGTGAAGGACCCATTTAGAGTTCGAGAGGAGGAGGAGCTTAGAGTGGAAGGGGAGGAGCCTAACGCTGAGCAGGCGGGGCCAATCCAAGTGTTCAGCCCTCGCTGTGAGAGTCCTGCAGGTCCTCATCACACCAAACCAAACCCTCTTCACATTGGTTTTCCTCTCAGAGCCGACATGAAGCTCATTCACATCTTTCATTTCAGATGCTGATCAGTTTGGTGAGTTGGTGGCTGGTGTTCAAGTGAACGGTCAGGCAAATTACAGTCCAGAGCCCTTTGACCTCTCTCGCCTCGGGCCTCCTCTGGACGTGGTGAACCCCAGACAGTGCCGGACCCCCGAGGCATTCCTCGGCCCCACCGCTGCATCCCTCGTCAACCTGGACACGCTTATTCCAAGCAATGCACCGGTCAAGAGCAAAAACCCCTTCCTGTCAGGTAGGAAAACATTCACATTCATGCATACTTATTGTTTGGGGGAGTGCTTTTGGAGTTTTTTGAGTGCTTTTGAATACTTAAAACCAAATAATGTTATTTAATTACATTTACAATGCTAAATATTTTACTTATTACTTTTTTGTTTATCCATCAAAATTTTGTTTAGACATTTGGAATATAATTTTGATCTTTCATTTAGAAAGTACTAAGAACATGATTCATGGGTCATCTGATTTAAATTATTTTTTATAAAAAGGTTTCAAATACTTATTGTATTTGTTTCATTTTTATTACAGTTAATTAATTTATATTTTCAGTAAATATTAATAAAAAGTTGTTTTATAAAGTTGCTTTAACTGACCAAACACACCAAACTGATCAGCATCTGAAATGCGACATGTGAATGAGATTCATCCAGTTTACACAAACATTCAGCAACTGTTTTCGACAATGATAATAATCAGTTTTAATATAAGTTAAGTTTCATGAGCATTACATCAGCATATTAGATTGATTTCTGAAGACCATGTGACACTGAAGACTGGAGTATTGAGGATGAAAATTCTGATTTTAAAATATATGCACACAGAAAAACGATTAGGTTTAACTGTAACAATATTTCACAATTTTACTGATGTTATACTGTATTTATGCTGCCTTGGTGAGCATAAGAAACTATAATGATATTTTTCATTGGTTGTCTTTTACAGGTCTGAGCACACCATCTCCCACAAACCCCTTTCACTGTGAGCAGCCCAGACTTACTCTGAATCAGATGCGTCCTCACTCCACGTCACCGCTGCCGGCTCACGCTCTGTCCTACAGCGCCTCCCTCCCGCTGCCCGTCCTGCAGCAGAAGCCCCAGACTCTGCCCTCTTCCTACACGCAGCCGCACCACGGCCTGCTGGATATGCCCAGCAACCTGCCGCAGCCGCTGCTGCCCCTCACGGCCTCCACCCAACAAACACATCACCACGGCCAAAGCCACAACCCCTTCCTCTGAGGAACTGCATTTACACCTGGGAAACAGATACTGAAACCAGATTACGGCGATTCAGTTTCAGAGTGAACAGACTGAACAGCTGACCTAAAACCTAAAGATTAGGAAACCGAGACCACACTAAAGAGCTTATCTGAAGCCTGAAAATGGGAAACAGAACAGAGACTGGAAGTGGATTACAGTTATTTGTTTTTAGTGTGAATGGACTAAAGAGCTAATCTGAAGCCTAAATAATGGGAAACAGAGACTGAAACCAGATTACAGTGATTCGTTTCAGTGTGAACACACTAATGAGCTGATCTGAAGCCTGAATAATGGGAAACAGAGACTGGAAGTGGATTAAAGTTATTTGTTTTCAGTGTGGATGTACTAAAGAGCTAATCTGAAGCCTAAATAATGGAAAACAGAGACTGAAACCGGATTACAGTGATTCGGTTTCAGTGTGAACACACTAATGAGCTGATCTGAAGCCTGAATAATGGGAAACAGAGACTGGAAGTGGATTAAAGTTATTTGTTTTCATTCTGGATGTACTAAAGAGCTAATCTGAAGCTTAAATGATGGAAAACAGAGACTGAAACCGGATTACAGTGATTTGGTTTCAGTGTGAACACACTAATGAGCTGATCTGAAGCCTGAATAATGGGAAACAGAGACTGGAAGTAGATTCAAGTTATTTGTTTTCAGTGTGAATGTACTAAAGAACAAATCTGAAGCCTAAATAATGGGAAACGGAGACTGAAACCAGATAACAGTGATTTGTTTTCATTGTGAATGGACTAAAGAGCAGATCTGAAGCCTGAGTAATGGGAAACGGAGACTGAAACCGGATTACAGTAATTTGGTTTCAGTATAAACACACACTAGAGCTGATCTAAAGCCTGGATAATGGGAAACCAAGACTGGAAGTGTATTACAGTTATTTGTTTTCAGTGTGAATGTACTAAAGAACAAATCTGAAGCCTAAATAATAGGAAACGGAGACTGAAACCAGATAACAGTGATTTGTTTTCAGTGTGAATGTACTAAAGAACAAATCTGAAGCCTAAATAATAGGAAATGGAGACGGAAACCAGATAACAGTGATTTGTTTTCAGTGTGAATGGACTAAAGAGCAGATCTGAAGCCTGAGTAATGGGAAACGGAGACTGAAACCAGATTACAGTAATTTGGTTTCAGTATAAACACAATAGATCTGATCTGAAGCCTGGATAATGGAAAACCGAGACTGGAAGTGTATTACAGTAATTAGTTTTCAGTGTGAATGGACTAAAGATCTAATCTGAAGCCTGAATAATGGGAAACGGAGACTGAAACCGGATTACAGTGATTTGGTTTCAATATAAACACACACTAGAGCTGATCTGAAGCCTGAATACTGGAAAACCGAGACTGGAAGTGTATTACAGTTATTTGTTTTCAGTGTGAATGGACTAGAGATCTAATCTGAAGCCTAAATAATGGGAAACGGAGACTGAAACCGGATAACAGTCATTTGTTTTCAGTGTGAATGGACTAAAGAGCAAATATTAAACCTGAATGATGGGAAACAGAATCTGGAACTGGATTACAGTGGTTTGGTTTCATTGTAAACAGACTGAAGTGCTGATCTGAAGTCTAAAGAACTATTTATGGTTGGTTTTTAGCAAAAGTACTTTTTCAATAAGACGATACACATTTAATGCTGGCTGACTTTACTCGTTTACATGCGTTTGTCTGTATTCTATGTGAAAATATCTCAACCTGGATTATCACATTTATTGCGAGCTTAAAGTCAACATGAAATCCTGTTTTTATTGTGCACTTATAGGGTTCCCACTCTTTTTCAGTTATCCTTTTCCAGGAGATTTTTTATGTAATAAGAAATAGGGGTTAACTAAAAGGAACACAGTCTCAACATATTCGTATCTCCAAAATGCTTTAAAACATAGAGTTAATGGCAATGACTTAACTAGTATCTGCTCTTTGATATGAGTTCTTAATTATACATTACAAAAAATCTATATATTTTCAGAACCAATTTCAGTAACATAGCAAAATAAAAGTATTTAAGTATTTATTTATTCATTCAAAATATTGTTTTATTTTAATCTAATGTATTTGTTTACTCTAAATTTTATTCCCAGTATTTACCCTATTTTTTCTGTAAACATTTGCAGTCTTTTCCAAAACTCTCTTATGTGCCCCTGGGATAAAAAAAGAAATGTAATAAATAAATAATAACTATATAGTTGCATGGGCATTTTTAAGGCTACTCATTTAGGTAGTTTTACGCAAATAGTAAATGTAGTAACTTAATGCTGGTTAATAAAATGCAAATGACAGCAATAATAGCCATTCTGGTATGTAATGTCAACTTTTTACCATATCAACTCCTGATGGATAAAATCCTATCTGAAAATCCAAAATCACGTCATATTTTGGGTTGTGATCGTCGTTTCATGTTGACTTTATGATGTTGGCTCGACGCTTTGCTCTTCTGCTGCACAGGTACAGCATGCTGCTAATGAACTTATGGAGGGGTTAAATGTAAATGTTTCAGTCAAAAGCACCCCGTATGCCGGATAAACGGAGGGAAATTTCAGGAACACAACAGAACTAATGAATCTCCACCAGGATCAAACTCATCATCCTCCCCTCATTCCTCGTTTCCTTTCTGTTGCCTTCAATAGATGGATCTCCTGCAATGAGATCCGGCACTGACTGTAACCGAGCTCCTCCACGTGCCTGTCTCACCGACAGTCCCACAATGCACTGGGGCTGGCGCCTCACTTCCTGTTCAGATCTCAGGAGCGCCACCCACAGGAACCTGTATAGCCTATTAAAACTCACTGACACTGTCTGTCTGAGAGGATTGCTATAGACTCTATATACGTCAATGCTGAATTATCCGATGCTGTTATTTCCTCAGCTCAGAAAAGTGATTGAAGAACAAGTACCAGCTTTACTGTTCATCACTGCTCTTGAGTATGCCATCCAGTTTGTTCTAGTAAAGGAGAAACAGGTTAATCATTTAATCCACTACGAGTTAAATGGTGTATATTAAAGACACAAATAAATGAATGTTATTCACTTTTAACACTGATTTTTCTTTCCCTCAGCTCTCATCCGTGCATTACATGTCCAGCAGAGGTCACTCTTTCTTAATCAGCTATTTTCAGTATTTGGATTATGAATATAGAGCAACATTGTTGTGACCTACAATTAAAAAAAGGAGTTTGATAGTCAGATATTTAACTTCTCCTTTTCACTGTCTCTGACAAATGACATACTGAAAGTTATTTGTTTTTAATGAAAAATAGTGCGGGAGCTGCATGTATCATGCAAAATTTTCACATCTGATTTGACCTTTGGATAAAATTTATTTAGAAATACAGAGACATTGCACTCTTAGACGCTCCATTTGCTATAGAAACAGTCACTTTGGTAGACATGTTGAGCTAGTTTATCAATGCAGAAATGTTTTCTGTAAACACCTGCAACTGCTAAAGTTGCAATTAAAAGAAGCAACTCAACAAAAGTTAAGGGTCAAGAGCACAATTAATGCAAACACTGATAACCATGATGATGACATCAAACCAAAAATCTGCATCTGAACCTCTGTAAATCTTAATAAGAGCTTCGGTAGTCATCTGACAGGATTAAAGTCAGTCTGGTTAGTAATGAGTGAAGCTGCTGCTGTTTTGTGGAGTTGTTTAATCAGATCTTCAGAGATTTTATGTGTTTTCTGTTGATTTCATCTATGGCTGTGACAAACTAACCTTTAAATAACATTCTATTAATGTTAAGGAAACAGGACATTTTCATGTTCTTGGAACGTTACAAATCAACGTTTTTAGAATGCTGAATTTAAAATCTAATTTAAGTTGAAATAATGTTTGATGAACATCAGACCCTTTAGAATGTTTCTCTGATGTCAGAGAAGTCGGAGACAGTAGTGTATTTGTAAAGGCCTTGACTGAGTCATTCTGACCTGTAAGACCTCTAAAATGTGTCCGGCAGTCTCTCTCTCTGTGTGTGTGTGTGTGAGAGAGAGAGAGAGAGAGAGAGAGAGATAGAGACAGGTTTAACCGTCTTGCTGAAGTCACATGTCTGAACCTGCAGATTTTTTTGCTGTATAGCTGCAGTTTTTCAGCGGTTTATCAGATTTCAGATGCACCTGCTTCATTTGATGTGCATCGCTGGCATGAAAAGTCACACATTTGTGTGCAGATACTGACAAAGTTGAGGCCTGTGTTTAACTGATCTTTGAGCAGGTTTGCATGACTAAGATCTTAATTGTTTATGTAACCAAAAGAGTAATTTCAGACCAGTTTGACCATTTAGTTTATTTTACTTTATTTTACAAGTATGAAAACTTCATACCAATGTGAGAAAAATCATGGTAACAGTGTTTTAAAATATATATAAAAAATGATGATTCTCTGCTTCACATGAAAGTTGAGCTGATCTTCCCTGAAACATTTAAACTTCATACTGTAGGTTATAAGAAGATCGTCTGACATTATCTGCGAATTCTCTTCCTCAGGTTGTGTTTGCTGCGGCTGCTCGTCAGTTTTCTCTTCATGTTGTGTCTTCTGAGTTTTTTTGTCTGTGTTTGATGTGGAATATTAGATGAGGGGGCGGGGTCTTCTGCAGCTTCACCGGAAGGGGCGGAGCTTTCCACAGATACACCTGATTTCACATCTGCGGTTGTTTTAGAGTCAGTGGAAGCTGTTTCTGTGAAGTCTCTGTGTTCACTTGCATCAGATGCTGGACTTCGCGCTGAACTCAGAAGGTTTGTTTCTTGCTCATGACAGACATTTGCATCCAGGTTCCTGCTGAGGTCTGAAGCGCTGGACTGAGCCAGCTGACAGAGAGCGAATGCGGCTGTTTTCTCTACAGGTAAGTGATGGTCTTGTGATGTTACGGTACCCACAATCCCCTCATTCTTCAGGCTGCTGTCTGACTGATTCAGAGGACTGTCTCTCCTGGAGAGGTTGAGAGGAACCAAAGTATCCTCATCAAATCTATCATTTCCCCCTCTTTCCATCTCTCTGGATGCAGATGATGCCCTAGGCACAGAAACAATAAATAAGTATATATATATATATATATATATATATATATATATATATATATATATATATATATATATATATATATATATATATTTTTTTTTTTTTACCATTTTTGCATTTTAAACTTTTATGTTTATCTATTCATTTAAAAATAGTTTTCATTATAATTATATAAAATATAAGAAAATGTAAAAGGAATAATATTATTTTATTAAAGATCTGAGCTCAAATGTTTGAATTTGACTTATTTTTTATTAAATAAAATTATCAATATTAATTTGTATGATGTATTATAGAAAATTATGCATCATACATAATCTATAATTATTACATTAAATAAAAATAATTTAATAATTTGTAGAAGATCTGACCTAAGGTAGATAAATGTTTATCTAATTTTAATATAATACTTTGTAAGATTGTCAGTAGCAATTAATTTTTTTTTTTACTTTTAAATAATAAAAAGTATAATAAAATGTAAAAGTGAAACTTTAATTCATTTTTTTTTTAATTATTATTATTTCTACTAATCTGAACTTTATTTTTTTTTTTATTATGCATTATAAATAAATGATAAAACTATTTAATAAATAATTTGTAATTTTTATAATGTCTGAGATCAGAGGGATTTTTATTATTGTAATAATTAGTCAAATTATCGATAATTATTTGTCAAATTATGGTGCCTTATTATAAATAAATGATAAAACGAATTATAAGAGTAACAATTGAATAAATAATTTGTATTAGATCTGATTTCAGGGTGTTAGTTTAATTTTTGTTATATAATTGTATTTAATAATTTGTAAAATATCAATAATGATTTGTACATATACTTTGCACATATGTTGTATATATTATCATTTATATTATATATATATATATATATATATATAGTATTTATTATAAGTTCTGACCTCTCTGGGAGACTCCTGTCCTCTTGTACTTGTGTGGCCCCGCCCCTCTCTTCTGATTGGCTGGCTACTAATGCACACCTCTCATCTGGTGATCCGGCCATGGAGCGTCCCATCTGGGGACTCACCTGAACCTCCTTTCCCTTCACATCTGTGAGCGTATAAAGATCATATGGCACATTCAGGGCTTCGCGGCGCGGCGGAGCTGAAAACGCAGAGCCGATGTCCATCACTGAAGACACGAAGGGGTGAGTTTGCTCCGGTGGATGGTAGCGGGTGTAGCTGGGAGCAGGGACTGTGTAGTAGTACCTGAAATACTCTGGCATCGGGGGCATCGGGAGCAACATCTGAGGAAACAGTCCGTGGACGTAAGGCAGGACCGGCTCATAGATGTAGGGCTGATAGTGAGGATAAAGCGGATGAAAAGCTGTGTGGGAAAGAAACCCCGGGTGACACTGAAAATCCTCTGTTTCCTGGAGACTGGTCTTGTTTTGGAGGTTCAGAGCGGCGGGTGTGAACGTGACCGGAGGCCTCCAGACCGTCCCAGGACCGTGAGGACGGAGCACTTCTGGTTTACACACAGTTGATGTGGTTTCCTCACAGACGTCTGGAGATGTCTGTGTCTCAGGGTGGTCTGTGTCCTCCTCTGACGGCCGTCCTCTGCTGGTTTCCTCCACTGCGCCGGCGCTGGAGCTGATGGAGCTGATGGAGCTGGAGACGGAGCACAGGTTGTGTTTCATGTGGTTGAACAGGTGTGATTTCTGGTTGCAGGTGAAGGGACACTGGAAGCACTGGTATCTGAAGGGCTTGCCGGGAGGACGAGGGACGTAGTGAGGCTTCTTCGGTTTGCGTTCTTTCGCAGGGATGTTCATCACGACGGAGATTGAGCAGAAGTCGTGATAGATGGTCCTACAGTGATCTTCTTTGTAGAGAAGGATGATGGCTTGCTATAAAGAGAAACATTTGACATTTAAACATTTTAAATTTTATTTATAGTTATGTATTATTATTATTATTGTTATGTGTGTATGTAATTTATAGTATGTTTGCAGTTTGTGGTTCCTTGGGGCAATGAATACCACACACAATGGTTATTTCATGGACCTAACAAAAAGTTTTAGGATGTGCAAAAGTAAATTTTTCATAATCCTGCTTATAAATCTTTTATTTATGCAGAAAATAAATGTTTTTGCTGTCTAAACATCTCTTTTAGCCATAATGTGAGGGAAATAGTCAAAAAAAAAAGGTCAGTAAGATTTTTAAATGTTTCTGAAATAAGTCACTAACTTTGCGTATATTTGATTAGAAATCCAGTAAAAACAGTATTATTGAGAAATAGTATTACAAATTAAAATAACTGTTTTCTGTGTGAATATCTGTTAAACTGTAATTTATTGCTGTGGTCAAAGCTGTATTTTCAGGATCATTCCTCCAGCCTTCAGTGTCACATGATCATCAGAAATCATTCAGATATACTGATTTACTGCTCAAGAAACATTTCTGATTATTATAGTTATGTATTATACATTTTATTTTTCAGGATTCACAGATGAATAGAAAGTTCACTTGTCCATTTTGATCAAATGAATGATCCCTGATGAATAAAAGTATAAAATCTGACCACAGACTTTAAATATCATCATCAAAAAAAAAAAAAAAAAAAAAAAAAAAAAAAATTGTAGGCCTACACAAATCAATATTTTGATGTGATCCTACAGATCTCTACAGATCTGAAAATATTTCACTCAGCGGATTATTGTTATAATAGCTGTCTCGTCTTTAATGCTGTCGTCTAAATGAAGTCTCTTCTGTTCTCCAGAAGCCTCCTGTCTGTGTCTCTGACCCACAGCACGTTCCTCTTCCAAACCTGTGCTTCAGCTCACACCCGTGTGTCGCAACACAGCTCGTCCTGCAGGTTCCTCTGGTCGCGTGAGTCTCGGATGTGTGAAAGGAGACTTGCTTTAATTCGTTCTTCTAGCTGATGATGGTACACTTGTAAAAGTGTGTGTGTTTGCCAAAAAATGGCACTGTTTATAAAGAAGATCCGTTTAATTCACACCAGAGTTATTGCTGTAGACTCCAGAAGTGATATCTTCATCAAACAGAGACTAAAGATTTCAGAATCTGCCTCATTTGATTTATTTTCTTACTTATTTAGGTTACTTTACAATTTACCAGTTCATTTCTGTGTAAGACATAACACACTCCGTGTCTAAAATTATTATTATTATTATTATTATTATTATTATTATTATTATTATAACTTTTGTGAATAAAACGAATAACATTACATTTGTTTACTTAAAAAGTGTATGTTTAATTTTGATCCCTGCCTTTATGATATTTACAGGCAATTTCTGATTGAAAGAGTACAATTTTAATGTATTTTAGCAGATAATAGTTGCTCATTTCGATTTCTTGCATTGCATTGTCGTGCAAAAATAAACACCTGAACCGACCAGTTTCGCTCAGTGAGTCGTATAAGGATATACACATCTGTTTTAGCCCTGTTTTTCGTCTCATAAATGCTCAGGGTTTGAGTTTATCATTCTTACCTTTCACTGTGTCCTGGAGCAGGAGCACCGTCGCCCTCGGTCTGTTCTCGGTCTGTAACAGGTGTCGGGACGTCTGGAGAGCTCTACCTGTCTGCGCGAGTCACACCTGTGAAGGGGGCGGAGCTCCGGATCCGTTTGTGGCGCCCTGAGGATACACAACCTTCGCGCGCCCGCGGGTACATCACACTCACATGCTCTGAGATGTAGTGTGTTGTATATGTTATTAACTCCTTCACAGCTCTACAGTGCACGTGGAGCCGCTCAGATCATTTGATAAGGAATATTTGAGTTTGAATGAGATCTCTTTGCAGATTTTGGTATCTTGTGCAAATTTGAGAAGCTGCAAACTCCTTGTGCAAGTCTCCATTGCAGACAAATACATACATACATACATACATACATACATACATACATACATATATATATATATATATATATATATATATATATATATATATTCTTCAGTGGTAATCTCAACCGATCATATTTTAATAGAAATAAATGCATATGTAGTGTGTCTGGCGTGTTGACATGATCGGAATGCACTTGATCGAGATGTTTCTCTGTCCGGAGGGCACAGACATCCCAGCGTGACTCTCTCTCTCTCTCTCTCTCTCTCTCTCTCTCTGTGTGTGTGTGTGTGTGTGTGTGTGTGTGTCTGATGGAGGGTTCGAGGCGTGGCAGTTTGACTGAATCAGCAGGTGTACTGTTCGTCACACTCTCACTGGAGTGTAACAGGAGTGTTGGGAGGGGAGCAGGTGAGGACAGACACAGACAGGTCTGCGCAGGTGAGCAGCTCAACAGGTCTCGAGTACAACAGAGAAGCAGTATTATTACTGCAATAATAGATCCAGTTCACACACACACACAGTTTTTATTCCTTTATTTTTATATATATAAATGATACGGTTTAACTAATTATATTTTCCGTTTTGAATCTTATTTTTTATTTTTTATTTTTTTTTAAGGTAATGCTATATTATGTATTGATTTTAGTTTTTTATCTAAAGTAATGTCTTTAAAATATTTATCTTTTTTAAATCATATAGATTTTGTTCATTTATATTTGTTGTTTTGAGTAATTGCTAACTATTACTTTAAGGTAGGTTACGTCACGTGTGACGTTGAAGGAATGTCCGTCCAATCACAACAGCTCGTGCTGACTGACAGCGGTCCAGACGAAACAGATGCACGTCCGCGTTTTCTCTCGTCCAATCATCGCGCCGCTCCCGCCTTGACGCGGAAGTGACCCGGAGGTGAAGGAAGAGCCAAAACCGGTTTTTATGCAGTCTATGGCTAAAACACACTCGATCTCAAACTTTACACTGGCGTCTTTAACACTCGGAGAACGGGACGAGCTCAGGTCTGATCCTCCTCTGATCGTGTTTGAGAGATGCGCGGCGCGCGCGTGCACGCGTCCAGCAGGAGCGCGCTGAAGCAGCAGAGGGCGTCAGTGCTCTCAGTCCTCACAATATCACACGCATCTGAAAACAAATATCAGTGACTGTAAGGAAAGTCAGCACAAACACATTGCTAGCGAAGCATTAGACAAATAGACGTTTGTTAGGTATTAAATGAACCTGTGAAGAATTAAACGATATATCTGTTTTTGAAAATAATTATATAATAATTAATAACTAGCACTTTGTGTTTGTGACACGTTAGTGGGATATACCCACACTTGTGATCATTATGCTAATATATGTGTCAGAATCATGGTTCAGACATGGAATTCTATTCCACTGATCTCTGTTCTGTTCTTTGGTACTCTATTCTGCACTATTCTATTCCATTGTGCTTTATTCTGTCCCATTCTGTTGAGCTCTATTCTATATATTTTCTATTTGTTTTCTGTGGTGCTCTATTTTGTTCAATTTTGTTGTTCTCTTTTCTATTCTATTCTATTCTATTCTATTCTATTCTATTCTGTCATTGTGCTATATTCTGTCCCATTCTGTTGTGATGATATTATAATTTTTGTACTCTTCTCTTCCATTCCATTGTACTCCATGCTATTTTATTCAGTTGTGCTCTATTCTATTCACTTAACTTTTCTCTATTATGTTCTATTAAGTTGCTATATATTTTAATCTATTGTACTTTGTTCTGTTCTATTCTCTTCTATTCTGTAGTTAAATGTTAAATGGGTCTGATTGGCTGGACGAGTGTGCCTGTGCGCGTGTGTGCATGTATGTGTGTGTGTGTGTGTGTGTGCGTGTGTGTGTGTGTGTGTGCGTGTGTGTGTGTGTCTGTGTGTTTGTGTGTGTGTGTGTGTGTGTGTGTGTGTGTGTGTGTGTGTGTGTGTGTGTGTGTGTGTGTGTGTGTGTGTTGAAGGTCCTGAGCGTCTGGCTCTCAGTCTGAACACACAGCCAAAGTAAACTCTTCAGAGTGCTGTGTGTGTGATTGGAGCGAGTTGAGAACATAATGGTAATGGTTTTTCTTCACCAGACACTGTGTGATGTGTCTGTCTGAACACAATAGATCACCGACGGTCAGAACATATCTGATGCTTTAGACAGTGATTTCTGACCAATGAGATAACTAGACACATTAGTGAGGAAAAGAAACACAATGACAGGCTTGTTGGACAAAAACCAATGCGTTTATAACCTTTGATGTCTTTACTTCATGGTTCGTCATCTTATGCCATGTGTTTTTATCTTAACTGATGCAATAAATCCTGTCTTTTCCAATAAAGAAGCTGCTAATGTGTTGTTTTTGGACATCATCTTGTCGATGGCTTGGTTTCTGTTTTATACACAGTGTGCTGTGTAGCTCCGCCCACAGAGAAACCTCATTGGTTCAAAATCACACTCCACATCAAATATGATCTGATTGGCTCTGATTGTTAAAGTTTAAAGCCTTTAAATGAGGAAAGTAAAATGACCTGATGCTGCTTTGCCTGTTTACACTAGCATTCAGAAGAATTTTGAGACTCTTCTGCTCAACAAAGATGCATTAATTTAATCGGGAATATAGTAAAAATTTGAAATATGTGACCTGTCATGGAAACCAGTGACACAAGTCGGCAGCACAACTTTCGAGCAAAATGAGAAAGAAGCGTTTTTTTTTTTTTTCAAAATTGGTGATTTTCGTTTTTTTTGCAGAATCTGTTAGTTGATATCACAAAGAAGCCTCTCCGTGTTGGAGATAGCAGTATTGGTATATTTAAAAGCGTACATTTTGAGGTTGAAATCATTTAGTTTGCCGGAGATTCTAGCATTGCAGTAGGGGCGTTTCATTGTCTGTGTATTTCCACACTGGATAAGCCGGCATTTGTTTCTTTTGTTATTGCCCCCGCCCTCCGAGGGAAGCGTGGCTACTTAGTATGCAGCTCTCTGGCCGGCTCTAGCTGATATCAAAATTCAATGAAGATGGACCCCGCAAAGATGAACGCAGACGAGCTGAACCGTGGCCGTTACACCGAAAATGTTTTGAAGTACTTGAAGACAAGCCGGATGCTTATAAACAAGCACTCACTGATTCTGAAGATGATCTGAGCGAAGATGAAAGCGGCATAATAAGACTGTAATATCCCTAATCTACAGCTGAGCGAAGATGATGACGAGGAAGAATGTGTTGGACTGGCGTCAGACGAGTTGGACCATAAGATATCAGAGGCTATATCGATAGTAACATTTGATGGGGATAAAGACAGAGAAATGGGGAAAATCCGTAACATTTAGAGGCAAACAGACGCACAGTGCAAACTTCGGATCTGCAAGAATACTTTTCTGTTTCTTATGGGGTGAGTTTCCATAAACATAAAAGTTTGTCGTTTTGTGTTCATTCTAAGAACACACGTTATCTCATGTTTAGTCCATGTTCAGACCTTCCCATATCTACCTATTGTTATTAGCTAGCTCATCGGTTATCACAGAATCCTGTTAAAAAAGTCCTAATGCTACACAAAGAAATCAATTCACCAAGTTTTATGTAGAAAACCAGCAAATAACAAATAAAATTAGCATCAATATGTACTTTTTTTTACATAAACATTAAAATAATAACATTAAAAATGATGGCCACATTTTAAAGATTAAAGATTTTTTATAAAAAGATAAAACTCACATATTTCAGCTTCTAAATCATTTTTATAAAAGTCAAAAAAGATAAATTACTGACATTTACAATACACATTCTCCTTTATCATTAATAGTATGCGGTCCGATTTTTCCCGTTGTGTCTGTCGTTGCTATGCAGGGGGTGTGGCTTATCTAAATGAGATGTAAATGAGCCCCATTGTCACTCGCAGCAGTGAGAACTGCACAGTCTTTTTGAGCTTTTTTGAGTGCCTACCTTCAAATGACCACAACTTCTCCAAATATTATCAGATTTCCATGTGTTAGTTGGAAAGCTTGGAGACTACACTTTCAGAATCTGTGAATAACTCAAAATGCCCCAGAACCGACTTGTGTCCCTACTTTCTGTGATTGGTCACAAATATGTAAAATTTAAAATTGTAAAAAAAAAAAGAAAAAAAAAAAAAAAACTTTTCTATGTGAATATGTGTTAAAGTGTCATTTATTCCTGTGATGTGCAGCTGTATTTTCAGCATCATTCCTCCAGTCTTCAGTGTCACATGAGTTGTGCACAGTTGTGCCGCTTAATTTATTTATTTTTGTGGAAAATGAGATATTTTATTTTTTCAGGTTTCTTTGAGGAACAGAAAGTTCAAAAGAATTTAGATGTTTTTAACTAGATATATGTTTCATAACATTAAACATGATTTAATTTATGCATTTAGCCGACGCTTTTATACAAAGCAACTTACAGTGCATTCAGGCTATCCATTTCTTTCTTTCTTTTTTTTTTTTTTTTTACCTAACATGACCCATGTCCCCATTTTTCTGATCTGTCTCAGTTTGGAATGAGTGGCATCTTCTCACTGCTCACTGTGTAGCATTCCGCAACTGGCTGTCAGTCTCATTCTGTGTGTGTGTGTGTGTGTGTGTGTGTGTGTGTGTGTGTGTGTGTGTGTGTGATGAGCTCTCGCCTGCACGTGTGTGTGCTGTGAGACAGTGAACGCTGCTTTTGTTTAAAGCTTTGTTAATAGTTATTGAGCGGTCAATTCTTCTGACTGACGTCTGGACTGTGTTCATGAGTGAGTTTGTTGGGAGTTTCTGTTCCCTGGACTCAGACCGAGTCTGGAATAAAACACTCCTAATGGAAACATCATGGTGTCATTTTCTGTGTTTGTGCTGCCCAGCTCTGGAGAGAACTGAGAAATGTGTGAACATGAGTGTTTTCAGATACTCAAACCTGATTTCAGTGCTAAACGTACAGTATGTTACCTGAACGACTTTATAACAGGATTTTGAGGAAACAGATCAACAGCCGTCAGCTGGTTTAATAAATGATCTCTCTATCCCTAATAAAGCAGATTAAATAAACATGTTGATATACAGTCAGCAGTAATGATAACACATCTGGTTTAAACACACAGATGTTTGACGGAAACTCTAGCTCCTTGTGTTCTGCGGTTTAACATCCTCAAGTCTGAAATGAAATGTAGAACAAGCCTTGAGAAAATACGGTTAATTATTAATTCAGAATAACTCTAATAATTGATTCCCAGCTAATGCTAGAACGTTCTGTTATTGTCTGGATAAAAAAGAACCTACAGAGAATGCTGCTAACATGTTATATTATTTGGTTCCCAAAAACAGCTGTGTGAGAACGCTAGAGGAATATTCTGTGGTTGATGGCTAAATAAATACATATCTTAGCAGTTTTTCCAATTTTCTAAACAACCAAGACCAACTGACCAAGGAGAAATGTTATAAACTAAACAATTCCCTTCTTTCTGTCAGTTTCAAGATGCCAAACAGAAGACACTTCATGTTGTCCTTGGTGTTCACTTTCCCAGCTTTAGCTTCTTCTTCCAGGTTAAAGGTTACAGTATCATAAGACAGCAGCGCACTGGGTCAGTCTCATGTAATGTGTTGCATTCATTCTGAGATCGAGTTTCCAGCCTTGTGTGATTCTGAAACCACAGTTTTATTAATCCTTCATGTAAAAAATGAACCAGTCTCTAGCACTTACTGTTTTTCATGAATTTCTGCCAAGTTGGATCATTTTGAATTCTTACTGCTGTAGGCTACTTTCTCTCAAAAATTAAAAATAACACCAGGAACATGCATTACGAAGGTAAAAAGTATTTATTTATTATTATTATTTTATTTTATTTTGGCAGATCGGTGCATTCCAGTGATTATCTGGATAAGTGCCCTGGACCAGAACAGTCTGAAGTGAAAATTATTTATTTATTTATTTTCAATTTGAATATTTCTACATCATCTGAAAGCTGACAACTATTTGAAAAAATCTGGAATCTGAGGGTGCAATAAATAAATAAATAAAAATGTAATATTCTAAATAGGCCTATTGAAAAAATCGCTTTTAAAGTTGTTCAAATTATTAAGTCATTTAAAATGCATATTTGATATATTTACAAAATATCTTCATGGACCTTTATATCCTAATGATTTTTGGCATAAAACTAAAATCTATAATTTTGATCCATACTATGTATTTTGAGAAACTCTCCAGTAAAATCATTACACCTCGGACTGACTGTGCTTTAACAGACGCTGCATGATCAGCCTCAACGCAAGGAAATCCAACAACAGCTGATTGTGATATAAAGTCATGCGTAAACTATTTCATGATGGATGTATCAGTAGGCCTATCTATCAACCTGACTGATTTATGGTCTGCTATTTTTGTATGCCAATTAAAACGCAGAGACAGTTTTAGTAACATCTATTACCGGAACAGCATACTAGGCTATATTCAATATTTCTTAACTACTGAGCTGAATTCACACATTTTGTGTATTTACAACGTACTTTAATGAACATTCGTCAAAAAGTGCAGTATACTGCACTGCATGGAGTCCCACATCCCACAATGGCATGAATTAAACTTGAAAATATTTCTAAAGGTCTATTGAGGCATCACTATTGGTTTGCACAATGTCTTCTGTGTGTTCTTTCTGTTATCCTAATCATATACAGCATGTTTAAAGCCTGACATTATTTGACCCCTATCCTCCTTACTGAAGTAAAAAACAAAAAATAAATAAACAGCTAAAACCAGTCTAAGCTGGTTGGCTGGTATTAGCTGGTCGTCCAGACCTGTCCGGGGTCAGAGCCTCAGGTCAGAAACATCAGTGTGTGACTGAAGAACACAGCCACAGAGACTACAGCGCGCTCTGCTGGACACTGCAGGTAAGCGCATCACTGTAGAGACTTACTGAACATGCATTTTCTCCAAGTGTGCCACAACGTTCTGATTGCCCCCAGGTGGCTGGACCCAATATTGGTCATAAACCTCTCTCTATTATGGGAAGTGGTGGGACAAACTAAAGTGTTATTTATTTTTTCAAAGAAATTTATCCAAAGATGTTTTTTTTTGTTTTTGTTTCGTAATTTTTATATGGTTTTCATCACGCTGATGTAAGTCTAAGTGCTCGTTTTATAAATAAGTCTGCTTTAGTTCGTCATTCCACGCTATAAAAATGGGAATGTGACGTCATTATCAATAGCTGATACAGCAGTATACAATTTATTAATGTGTTACTTGTTAAATATGGTGGTTAGTAGTTGTATTTATCTTATTTTAACAAGTCTCTTCTATGACAATCAGCAGATATCAAAATCAGTCAGGCTAAATAAAATCAGTCAGGGGTATGGAATGCCAATCATGCCATAATTAGAAATAAATAAAGAAATGTACAAAGAAAAAAAAAATATTTATAATTTTATTTCCTTATGTATTTTTTCTATTTTACCACTTTTTATACATTAATTTATTTGCACTTTTATTTATTTTCTCGTTAATGTATTTATTTAAGTATTTATTTATTTCTTCATTTATTTATTTCTACATGTATTTATTTGTAAGTGTATTTATTTCAACATTTCTTTATTTCAACATTTCTTTGCCTGTAGGGTAATGAGAGGGTGTGTTTTATCGAGTCAGAAGAGGCGAGGTGTAAGCTGTGAGGCCACAGTGACCCCTTGTGGTGCCCAAACAAGAACAAGAAGCGTAGCCTATATGACGCACCTACGTAAATAAATAAATGTAAAAGTTAAATTATAAATAATTATCTATTTTTGCTTTATATATATATATATATATATATATATATATATATATATATATATATATTAGTTTTTTTTACATTTAATTGTTAAATTTATTTATTTATTTCTAACTATGACTGGATTCTTCGTTCCATACAAGATGTCTGCAATGGAAGAGAGTGAAGGTGCATATAGTAAATCCTTTTTTTTTTTTTACAGTCCATGGTTCGGGTGGACTATATTTTTGTCATTTTATCAGAGGTGGAGAGTCCAGGGGTCAGAAAGTAAAAGTCCTGCCACATTTTTGCTCCACCCATGAACTCAGCAGCTGATTTCACCAGAGGAGGAAACAAGTTATACCTTTCAAGTCACAAACTAGTCTCAACTCAAATCCCAAGTCCTCAAAGAGTTAAAGTCAATGAGATAATTAAGAGACTAATTAAATGATGATTGTGCATTGGTGATGAACACCTGCTGTTATTGTGCGTTACAGAGGATCAGATGCTGATGTTTTATTGGTTAAAATTATGCCACCATCATTGAGATCAGTGTTTGCTTCAGTTGGGCTCTTGACCTTTGGTTTCTTATGTTAGATATTTCTCTGTAAAAGTACATGTGCTGTTATAAAACAGTGCGATCTGTGCTTTGCAGAAAACCGTTACTAGCTCCTTTTACATGATGAAGTAATTATTAGGCATCAGCCTGTTTATTTCCAAAACAATTTTATGTATTTATTATTAACAAATGTTCAGTTTTTAAATAACCTACCTTGTGGAACCGTTGGTTTAATCACTATAATGAATACATTTCCTAATGTATGTAATAAATATAAATTTTTTCCTAATAAGACGCACAGACATCATGACCCAGCATATGAATCTCAACAATGGTGACAATCAACAAAACACTTCAAGTTGAAGTGCATGCTGGGTAACACCATAGTAAAAACTCTGATTATGCACTGTAGCATGAATAATTATTGTAACCACTGTTGAGGATCATATGATAAGTGCTCATGTCTAAAATCCCGAGCCTGTACAATTTTTTCCCCCAATATTTAAGCATTACAATAATATTTGTTTAATAGGACTTTTTTGTAGTTCAGTAATTGCTGAACATAATTTAACGAACCAAAGAGAGACACCTTCATGAAGTTAATTAAAATGTTTTAGATAAAAAAAGGGCAATTAAATTTTCTACTTCAAGCTTTTAATTCAGCAATGTGTTAATGTTTACTACGTAACACAACAGCAAGTGTTTAAAAGCAAATTACTTTGAATTATTAAAAGGGTCAAGAGCCCAACTAAAGCAAACACTGATCTCCATGATGGTGGATTCACCACGATTATGGTGACAAAGTTTTTTTTTTTTTTTTTTTCTTCCAGTTGATTTCATCCAAGGCTGTGCTTAAAGTCAGTTGTAGTTCTTGTGTTTCTCATTTCTTCAGTGATGTTGATTGTTAACAGCAGGTGTTCATCTCTAATGCAGAATTATCATTTAATTAGTCACTTAATTATCTCATTGACTTTAACTCTTTGAGGACTTGGGATTTGACTCAAGACTTGTTTGTGACTTGAAAGGAATGACTTGATTCCTCCTCTGGTGAAATCAGCTGCTGGGTTCATGGGTGGAACAAAAATATGGCAGGACTTTTACTTTCTGACCCCTGGACTCTCCACCTCTGCATTTTATTAGGTTAATGTTGATGCTTCATCTAGAGATTGTGCATGGGGCAGCTGTGGCTGCAGTGAATGGAGAATGGTGTTGGGTTTCTTGCTTTAGTATGACATTCATTCCTGCTACATGAGATGTCTCTGTGATGCAATGCCCTGTTACTGCATTTCTGTATACAATTTTATTAATTTCTAATATAGCCATGGTGTCATAATGATAGTATTAAGAGGTGAATTAATTCAGGAATACCTATATAGGACACGCTGAAGGCCTAGGTGTGAAGTGCATGGCCTCCATTGTTGGGATCCTTTTCCCCAAATGATGAACGATAAAAACACTGAAAGCGAATCAGAAGCCTTCTGACTCTAAAGCACACAATAAAGTTTAAGTTATTGTACTATGTAAGAACAGACCTGGGCCCGGTTCCCCAAAACGTTCTTATCGCTAAGTAGTTCTTAACCTATTCCTAAACCTCTCTCTTAGCGTTATGGCACGATTCCCGACACGATCGTACGCTAAGTATATCTTCTGTAAGTCACACTTTCGTAAGGTTGGTTTGGACCATTCGTAAGCTTTCTCTTAGCGTTGTTTGAGCTCAAGACGCTACTGTACAGCAGTCTTTAGAAATCAGCGCAGCGCAGTACAAGTCAAACTGTGGTATGTTGACAATGTTGTGGCTCAACAATTTTATGTTATTTTTTAAGACTCATAATAAATTATGTTCGCAATGGATACAGGCGTATTTATGAAGTTGACTTTATGTGATATCAGAACTAATATGATGGTAATTAGCCTAGGCTTTTTCGTAATGTCATTAAAGCGAATTGACAATCAATCTTTTGATAATTAAAATCTGACAAACAATTTGGCTCTAAATGGCTAAGATCTATAAATGGGTAAACATGGTGGTGTTCAGTAAGCAACCAACTATGGCAGCGATCCAACGTGTCCTTGTATTGAATCAAAGACGGAGCCGGACGCGGAGCCGTTTAGTCCATGTCAATTTTTTTATTCGGCAAAACTTAAGCCCTTTTGACATTTTGCATGACGTGGCTATATTAAAAAAAGATTTGCCTCCCAAGACAACTCATTGTGGAGCTGCTGGACCTTCTCAGACCTTCGCTTGCCAGGCTAACGCGGCGGAATTTTGTTTTAAGCCCTGAAACCCAGCGCTACGTTTTTTTGTTGTTGTTTTTGCTACAGAGAGATTCATCGAGGTCGTGGGAGAGGGCTACGGCCTAATCAAGACCTCGGTGTGGAGGTGCGTCCACACTGTCACCAACGCCCTTCTGCGCCATGCCGGGGATTACATCCTGGTGGATGGCACACTCATCACTATCGCCAATCCATCAGTGATCGATCAGGCGTACATATCGCGAAAGGGAGACATGGCCATAAACGTGCAGGTTATAGTGGACCACAGGGGTGTGATCTCCGACCTGGTGGCAATGTCCAGCAAAACTTCAAGTTCCTCCGACGAGAGGCTTTTTTACGTTGCTTTCCCAGCATATTTTGTATCTAACTCTCTCTCTCGCTGTTCATTGTAGATAGGTTGCTTTTTATTAAAAACATAAACCAATTTCAATCAATACCGCATTAAACAGAAGTAACTGCAGCTGCTTGCCAGTCAATTCAGATTGTAAAGTACCTTACCATTAATATAAAAGTGTATTATATCATTTTTAGAAGTCGTTAAACCCATGTCAAGAAGCGACACAAGTGGCACAACGGGATAAGGAGGGTGGATGATTAGCGAGGGATCCCTGGTTCTTCTAACCGTCACAACATATCGTGTGAACATATTACTGACCATTTGATAATTTAATTTATAGTCTATATTATACTGATAACTTAGACTATGTTAAATAGATGTTACTGTAATGATTTGAGGAATGTTTTATTTGCATAGAACGTGTTGTCCTTCTTAACGCTGTATTGCAACTTCGCGTGAAGTGGAAAATCGATTCCTGAGCAATCGATGGCAACTAACTTTGGAGCGTGTTAAGAAGCTTCTTAAGGGATACTTCAGGGAACACAGTTATGAACATAAACAACTTTGTTAAGATTTATCTTTCGAGGTCTTCTTAGCGCCCTAAGAGTGAGCGTTATCGGGAAACCGGGCCCTGGTCTTCAACATGCGCAAAAGATTATTCTCTGCTGCATAAATGTGTGCGACTACATAATGTTAGAAAAATAATAGACATCGAACATTCCTTTATTTCCTGTTAAAATGCATAAAATTATATAAAAGTATCTCAACATCACATTGGCAATGACGTGATGAAACTGTACTGTGTCAAGCTGATGTACACATCAAAACCATATCAACAAGAATTCACCATCAGATGTGATCTGGATGAGTAGGGATGCATCTCTACTGTCACATATCATTACAACATCACCAAACACATTTAAACTGTATTGAAATTTTAAAATATTAAACATGCATTAAAATTAGCATGACATTCTTATAGTTTGTGGTATATATATATATATATATATATATATATATATATATATATATATATATATATATATATATATATATGCAATCTACCACAAACAGAAATAATTTCAGTGGTGGTTATTTAGGTCACTGTACCTAGATTTGGTGTGTATGTGAGGGAAGTTACAACTCGACTAGCTGCATTAGATTCCTGTTGAAACACTTTCTGTTAATAGCACGTTTTGTCATTTTCCATGAAGTCTCGATGTTACATCATCATTTGCCTTAGTCACTCTGTGGTAAGCATCTGTTTTTGTGTTTTGTGTCTGTTTTTCATACTTCATAAAACAAGTTTGAAGATTATATATATATATGTTACAATTTCAGTTTTACAATTTTTTTTTTTACAGAACGTGTTTCAACATGCATTTAATGCAGACAGTCAATGCTGTAACTTCCCACACAGATGCAGTCTTAAAGGTCCCGTTTTTCGTGATCCCATGTTTTAAACTTTAGTTAGTGTGTAATGTTGTTGTTAGAGTATAAATAATATCTGTAAAATTCTAAAGCTCAAAGTTCAATGCCAAGAGAGATATTTGATTTAACAGAATTGGCCTACAACGAACGACCCGTTTGGACTACAGCCCTCTAGTTCCTGCAGTAATGACATCACTAAAACAGTGTTTTGACTAAACTCCGCCCACATTAATTCACAAACGGGGGGCGTGGCATGGTCTTGTTGCGCTCTGATGGAGAAGAGGAAGAGCTGCGTTTGTGTTTGTCGCATTTCATCGAAACGCTGTTATGTTCATCTCGGAGTCCAATCATCTTTGTTTGGGCTTCCCAGGGACGCTTTACTTATAGATCAATGGTTACAATTTATGTTTAACTCGGTTCCCAAAAAATATAATCCACATGTAAAACTGTGTGCAGCACATTTTGCTGAAGACAGCTTCCTCAATCTCAATCAGTTTAATGACAGATTTGAACAAAGATTATTCTTGAAAGATGGAGCAGTTCCCTCTTTGTCTGGAGAAGGCGTTGTTTATGGTTGTATTTGAAGTGTATTTTTTTATTTAAATAAATTATTATTTTATTATTTAAGAGCGTGCGTTTAACAATTTCCATAACTTATCACACAAAGGGCAACGCTGTTTAGCTTTGTTAACTAGATGTTAGGGCTGTGCAAAAAAATAGAATGTGAAAACGTAAAGTAAAAATGCTCCTGTGATTAGAAGTACATCTCCAGCACTTGCGTTCAGATCAGGATTGCCAGGTTTTCAAAACAAATCCTACCCACTTGCTTCTCAAAACTAGCCCAATCTCGCTTCCAGGAGGGCCGCGTGCACTAAGCTGGTGTCGAATCAAAACACAGGAACCGCAGGTACAATCAGAACTCGTTATATATTTCTGAAGGAGGGATTTTATAGAACAAGGAAGTCATCAGCCCGTTTTTATGACAGTGAAAACAGCGGTATACGGATAAGTGAATTGTGTGAAAAATACTGTGTTTTTACACTCGAAACATGAACACATGTTATATTGAACATCTGTAAACACAATCAAAGCTTCAAAAACGCACGAAAAACTGGACCTTTAACAAAAAATCTAGGTTCAATGATGTAAACAACCACTTCTGAAATCCTTATAGTTTGTGTGTTGGTACGACTGACCAGCACTTTAACTACAGGCAATCAACAGAGAAGGAAAAATGTGAAGTGACTTGACACAATTAAATTACTATTATAAACATTTGATTTAAAGCTGCAGTAACTGTTTACTTTCAGCTGAAGTCCAGCTTCATTTACAATCCATTGGGCAGGTCCTGGATGATTTGACTGTGCTGTAAATCACTGATTTATCCATCATCACAATGTATCTGTGGAACAACATAATCAAATATGAAGGGAGAACAAGCTTTTTTCTAGACTGATTGAGAGCCAAAACAAGTCATTCAGGAGCTCATCAAAGTTCAGTCAGTTCAGAGGGATCATGCAAGTTGTTTTATATATATATATATATATATATATATAAAATAAAAAAAGAGAAAATGTTTCAATTCTATGTAGTTTCTCACCCCACCGCTGAATCAGGATGGTCCATTCTCAGATTCTCATAATCGCTTTCATTGTTTCTGATGTGTTGGATGTTTGAGTAATTTGTCTGTCCTGCGGTCTGATCTGATCTGTTGGCAGAAACTCTGTCATACAGACCATCATCAAAGTGGTTTCTGTCTGAGCTGGAAGGCAGGTGAAGCTGGAGAAAGAAGCCAAGACATTTCAGAAAAGTAAACTATAAAACTAAAATCACCTGCATGAGATTCCTGTTCCTGCAAACATTAGATCCCTATAAGAAGATTTAATAAAACACACTGATTTCTCATTCTTTGACATGCTGGATTCAGATACCAAGGTCAAAAATATATTGTACATCACTGCACCGCATGTAATTTAACTTAAGATGGATGATATTTCTACACTGTATGTTCTGACCTGAATCTGCCTTGCGTCTGACACTGCACTTCCTTGTCTCTTCCTGTAGAGCAGAGATAAATGTAATTAATAATTATGAATGAGTTCACCAATGTGAAATATGAAACCAAAGATCTTACCTCATGAACATGATGATGCAGATAAGAAATAAAACTCCACATCCGACTGCAATCACTACAGCTGCGTATAGGACTGTATTATGTCCACCTAAAACATAAAATATTCATACTAAAATATGACATAATGTCTGCATAGGAATAGAAACCATGCTTTTTGCTCTTTATATGTTGCATATAGCATATTTCAGTTCATTAACTATAATTGTTTAAACAATTATACACAAACCATTAAAAAAAAAATACTTTAATCTAATTTGTTTTATATTTAGATTCTGATATCTCTGTGTGCAGCAAATGTTCCTCTACTCTAATAATTATGAAAAAACAAACAAACAAACAAACGACAAAACAGAGTTTGAGTAGATGTAAGAGTAGATGTAAACAACTTGTCTTGTTAAGTCTACCGGACAGTCATAAACATCTGCACAAAAAATTTGTTCTGAGTCATAAACAATAATAATAATTGGAAGCATTTTACACAAATGGCCTGTTCAAGGAGGTTCTCTAGAAACCTTAGCAGAAAATGATTTATATAAATGAGCTTCAACACTTGTTCTATCATTATTTTTCTGTCAAACTGCTCTACCTTTAACAGTGACAGTAACAGCGTCTGATCTCAGAGATCCATGTTGATTGTGAGCCTCACAGTAGAAGCGTCCACTCTGTAGTGCACTGAAACTCTGTCCAGATCCAACAGCTGAGCTTTGATTCTCCTTAAACCAGCTGAAGTTCAGAGCAGGAGGGTTTGAATCACTGCTGCAGATCAGAGTCACTGAATCTCCCTCCACTATTACACCGGATCCAGTTATAGACACTGATACATTCCTGGGAGGATCTAAAAACAATCACCACACAATTAAAGACCTCTTATACATTAAAAAAAATATTAATGTGAGCTAAAATTATTAAAAAAAAAATTTAATATACTCACATGTGACGTTTAAAGTCACACCAGCAGAGTATTTCTCTCCATGTTTATTTCTGGACTTGCACTTGTATTCTCCACTGTGATCAGATCTGATCTTTGAGATGCTGTAGATTCTTCCAGATCCTACAAACTTTTTTTCTTTAAACCAGCTGAAGTTCAGAGCAGGAGGGATTGAATCACTGCTGCAGATCAGAGTCACTGAATCTCCCTCCATTATTACACCAGATGGACTGATGGACACTGAGACATTTTTTGGTGGATCTATAAAAGATACATATTCAATCCTTATATCATCCCATTCAAACACAATTTCCAGGTTTTGAAAAAGTACTAATGAATCTGTACTCACAGGAGACATTGAGCTGAGCAGCAGGAGAGATGTAAGTGTGTCCATGTAGAGCACAGCTGTATCTGCCTGCATCCTCTCTTCTGACTGACTGCAGCAGGAGTTGATTGTTTCTGTCTCTTCTCTCAGTTAATGGTTGTGAGTTTCTGTACCAGATGAATGTTGCTCTGTCAGTCAGAGTGCAGCTGCTTTTACATGTCAGACTGACATTATGACCCTCTGTCACTCTCTCAGGAGCCTCCACCTGAAGATCTGAACACAACACACACATTATATCTAGTGCTGCTGTCATACACTGATTATTATTCAACATAATGCACAGAAGAAGAGCTCAGCCTCATGAAAGTCACCTGTGACAGTAAGATTCACTCCTGGTTTACCAATCCATTTATCTTTAGGTTTATCAGAGATTAATCTGACCCAGTACATGTGTTGGTCGTTCTGTGTCACATGACTCAGTCTGATGGTGCAGTTCTGCTGTTTGTCTCCCAGATACTGAAGCCTCTGACTGTATTCAGGATCATCAGACAGATCTGGAGGCTCTTTACCCTTTACAGGGTTTTTGGTCCAGAACACTTTCTCAATCTGATGTCCAGTAGGGTATGTATAAGTGCAGCTCATTATCACTGATGAGTTCTTTAGTGCACAGATGTGTGAAGGACTGTAACTCACACCCCAACCTTCACTGAAAACATCTGAAATGAGTTTTGTTTTATTGTTTAAACATATCAATATTTGTTAAGTAAAACAACATTAAGATAATTTTGGCATTACATTAATAAGGAAATCACTGGATAGACATAACAAAGACACACTTCATGTGGGACTTCATGCAGGTATTATGACAATTTATTTTGTCATTCCTTTTTTTAATATAATGTAACTAAATTATTATGTTAAACACTCTTGAGACATGAACAACATGCTGTACTATTACAGAATGACAGAAATAAAAGCACATACAAGTGTCTGAAAACTCACTGTGAATCATGAGGAGAAAGATCACAGGAAGAGGAGGAGCCAATCTGACTGACATCACCATAGCAACAACTGCAACACAGCAATTACAACATTCCAGCATGATTGAGATGAAACTGTGAGATGGATATTTTACAAGAAAAAATATTTTCATTCTTTCTAACTCAGATTCCGATGTTTTGTGCAATTATTTGTGAAATATACAGCAAGTTCTGAGTGAAAATTGTTTCAAAGCTATCCCTGCACCATTTTTGTTTAGTCTAGTAACATTAATAATCAACCTTAATAAGAAATAGTTCATACCTTAGCGCAGGACACCTCATCAGCTGAAAGCAAATGATAAATGAGACATAAGGAAGGTTTACAAGCCTCATTTATAACCAGAGCTGCATCATTTCCTCCTCATTTCCTGTCTTTGTCTTTTTTTAAATTTCTTTCTTTTCTTTTTTTTTGACCTCAAGTAACATAAAATATTACATTAAATATATATATATTTTATAGCTTTGCTACCCCCCCCCCCCCCCCCCCAAGATTTATATATAGATCATAAATACAGTATTGTAAATGAAAGCCAGGAATAAATACATATCACATGTAAGCTGGACCTTCATGACACATACTAAACACACAAGTGAAAAAGTACCCAAAGTCTAAAAATACAAACATCTGAAACTGACATGTGAGGGACATTCAGGGCTGGACTGTAAAAAAAAATATATATATATATATATATATTTTTTTTTTTTTGTTCTCTCCTCTTTGCGTCTGTCTTTATGTCTGTGGCTATGGTTTTCTATTACACATACACACATCTGACCAGCAGGTCTCCAGTGTGTCGAAATACATCTACAAACATGTTATGGCTTGTGGCTTTTTTTGTTGTTATGATTTTCCATATTTAAGATGTTTTTGTTTGTGTAATCTTATTTAGATCAAATATAACATTTCTTATTTAATTCAAATCAATTGAAATTTTGCAACATATTATCAGGTTAAGAGTTTATTCAGTGCTTGTATGTGTCCATGTCTGAGTAGAAAGCAGATGGGCAAGCAGAGGTTTCAGTTCCTCGACGTAACCAGCAGAAGCTATAGTTAGACTTGTAGTCACTCACACTAAAGATAAAGTACCAACCAACACCAATCTTATTTATATATCTGAATGACAGAAATGGACTTTAAGAGTTTGAAGAAAACTTCAAGTCATTTGCATTCCCACATAGCAACATTGTGTCTGCCCAGATCTGGCCCACATCTGTTACTAACCAGAATTACTGTATTTCTGTTAGACATCTACAAAAGTTTTTTTTTATTGAGAATTAACAGAGGTTTAACTCTAACATGTGTCACCATAACAGTGATTAGTGTTTCCATTAGTTGGGCTCTTAACTCTTATTATGTATTTTGTCTTTTTTTGGCTGTTGTGACAGTGTGTTTGTTAAACACATTTGCAGCTTCAAAAAAAGCTAGAGTTACATGATATCAAGTGACGGCTGTTATCTGTTGATGGTTTTATAATCATCATGAAGTACACTGGTTCACTGATGTCTTTTTTAAATCTAACTATTATGTTGTTCCAATGATACGTTCATATTACAAACCCTGTGGTTCTGCCACAAGAGATCCGGCAGTATTATAACAATCAGTTAATATATTTTAACAAACACAGATATAAACAATCAGCACATGAATCTCAATAATGGTGACAATCAAAAATATTTAGATGAAATGATAAATTCAAAACTTCACTGAGAAGATACTAAGTCACAACAAAAACATCATATATATATATATATATATATATATATATATATATATATATATATATATATATATATATATATATAAGCAGATATTTAGAATTAAACAAAATAATAGGACAATTCAGCTGCAATGCCTGCTGGGAGTTTTGTACTATGCTAGTACCCAGCATGCATTGCTGCAAGGTACATTTGATTGTCACCATTGTTGAGATTCATGTGCTGATTGTTGATGTCTGTGTGTGTGTCATCATTGATTGACCTTTTCATGCTAGTTAAAGGCTTTTAACTGATTGTTGTAATATTGCTGGATCTCATGCTGCAGAAACACAGGGATTTTGATTTGAACATATTAATGAAACTATTGTTAGATAAAAAAGCAACTCTAACTTTCTTTGATGTCATAAATGACACATTAGAGTTAAACCTCTGTTAATTCTCAATAAAAACTTGTGTAGATGTCTAATATAAATAAAGTCAGTCTGGTTAGTAATAAGTGAAGCTGGTAAAGCTGTTTGTGGAGTTGTTTAATCCTCCTCTGGTGAGATCTCCAGAGATGTAATGTCTTCTTTTATCTTCAGTTGATTTCATCTAAGGTTGTGGCTGAAGTCAGTTGTAGTTCTTGTGTTTCTGCTCATCTCTTTTTCTGTTCTCTTCTTTCATTCAGTGATTCTGCTTGTTAACAAGCTTATTAAGGCTGAAATGACTTAATATTTAATATACACAGGTTTCTTGGCTCAGATAAGGTCCAGTTCTGGTTAATTTCTTTACTCTTGGCTGACATGTGGCATTGCTATGGCCTGCTTGTGGCTCAAATCTGGCAAACAGGAGTGGTCCGCCCAAGTGCCATCATTCCACGCTGCATGTGGGCCAGATCATCTTTCCACGGGTGCCAGGTGTGGGCCAGATCTGGGCCGAAACAATGTTGCTATGTGGGCCACTTTCGGTTAGCAATAAAAAATAAAAAAAAAACTACAGTGTCCCTCCCTCAAAAAGTGAACAACATTTCTGGACGGAAACACACATATTCACATTAGTGTTGATGTCAGGAGCAGGAGATGGTAAGCTCTGGTAGTAGTTTGCGGATTTGAAAGTGAAGTGACATACAGCCAAGTATTGTGACCCATACTCAAAATTCGTGCTCTGCATTTGACCCATTCAAAGTGCACACACACACCGTGAACACACAGCCAGAGCAGTGTTCATCATTTATGCTGCGGCACCCCAGGAGTAGTTGGGGGTTCGGTGTCTTTCTCATGGGCACCTCAGTCCATTTTCACCAAGTACCATTTTTGTGTCCTGCAGTTTCACTGGGGCAATTGTTTGAACTCTAAACTTCTGAAAAAACACATTATTCTCAATATAATCACCAGCTCATTGTGCCTATATGTTTATTGTATTCCACTGATCTCTCGTATCTACAACACCACATATAGGGCTACAGATAGAGACCTAGCACAATCAATCAAGGGTCAAGAGCACAACTAATCCAAACACTGATCTCCATGATGGTGGAATCATTTTAACCAATAAAAAATCAACATCTGATCCTCTGTAATTCTCAATAATAGCAGGTGTTAATCATTAATGCACAATTATCATTTAATTAGTAACTTAATTATCTCATTGACTTTAACTCTTTGAGGACTCGGGATGTGACTCAAGACTCGTTTGTGACTTGAAAGGTATAACTTCGTTCCTCCTCTGATGAAATCAGCTGCTGAGTTCATGGGTGGAACAAAAATATGGCAGGACTTTTACTTTCTGGCTCCTGGAATGTCCACCTCTGGTCAGTTGTTGTTCCTTTCTCTCTTTTCTTCATTAATTCTGTTTGTTAACAGCAGGTGTTCATCACTAATGCTCAATTATCACTCAATTAATCACTTAATTATTTAATTGCAATATAAATCTTCTTTCAGTGAACTCAACTGAATTAAGTTCAGAGTTCTTAAATAGTTTAAGCCAGGCAATCGGTTTCCTCAAACGGTTTGAGTAAACCTAATTTGTCAGGTTTTTAAGGATATATGTTTACTCAAACGGTTTGAGTTAAGTTACTTGTCGGGTTTTACAGTATTTCCGTCCATCAATTATGAGCATTCCACACAAACATGAGGTGCGAGTGGTCGCGATCTCTGGGAGTTGGTTCCATACGTAAACTGCGAACTCTGCATATAGGGAGCAGCAGTAGTGCTCATATAGAATACCGCATCAAACTTGTGTAATGTAATGTACAAAATGTAAATAAATCAGTAGACTTCAAGTGATGAAGGGCTCAGGCAGGGACTGACTGACCATCTGGACCTTCATCTTCCTTCATCTTCAAAGAAAACGTGTCAGATTTAATGACATTGCAGCCAACAATACTAATTAAATATTTTTTGCTTGTAATAAACAGAAACTGATACGAAAGAGAGTGGACTCGTGATGGCAAGCCAAAAACATAAAGATAAAGTCCTTAAAGACCGGAAAAAAATTTGTACATTATGTGGACAATCTTAACATCATTAGTCTGCAGAAAGACATTTTAAGATGAATTTGATACTTGATAAATTACCATTTAAAGCATGAATATGCTGTAAAATAAGAGAACAGTGAGCTTGTATCTCACCACTGAACATCACTTGTTTTGTTCTGCTGAATTAATTGTAACATTATATATTTTACACAACCAGCTTTTAACTTTCATTTTTTCCGCTGTTACATCATGTATTTAATAAAATGCTTCAGTGACTCTTCACTAATGACAGCTGTCAATCATATGTGGCTCCACCCACAGAGCTAAGGATTGGTTCCTCTGTGCTCCGCCTCTCACTGCAGCGTCTTCCTGTTGATCTGAACAAACAAAAAGAACGATTGACTGAAGTTCATCAACAACATTATAAACCTCCCACAAGCTTGATAAAACAATCAAACTAGAACTGAAGAGAGTTTTCTGGATTATCTTGAGAGAAGCTGCAGATCAGACACTTACTGATGGATTCTCATGTTTAGGATCAAGAGTCTTGAGGAGGTCTGGGACGAACGGTCTGTGAGGAAAAGAGCGAGAGATGGTCATGTGATCATCTGTGATGATGATCTGACTTTGACGTCTCACTTACTGTGAGTGTGTCGTAGAGGTCAGAGGTCGTGGACTTGAGCTCAAGAGCTGTATATGTGTCAGGATCAGAGATCTACAGAGACAGAGGAAGAAAATACGCGCATATAATATAAGCAAAAATGTATAGCACAATATTAAATATAGAATATTTTTAGAAGGGAAAATCAACTTTCAGACTGATTCACATCAGTTAATCCTGAGCTCATCAGGCTTTTAAATGATTCTTTCAAACAACAGACTCATGAGTCATTTGATTTTTGAATCAGACTCAGCTGCTCATGGTTTATGTTTGTTTTGTGTTCAAGTTATGAGAACAGTTCAACAAGTAAAAAAAAAAAAAAAAAAAAAAAAAAAAAAAAAAAAAAAAAAAAACATTTAAATAGATGATTCAAAGGGTTAGTTCACCCAAAAATCAAAATTATGTTATTAATAACTCACCCTCATGTCGTTCCAAACCCGTGAAACCTCCGTTTATCTTTGGAACACAGTTTAATATATTTTAGATTTAGTCCGAGAGCTCTCTGTCCCTCCATTGAAGCTGTGTTTACGGCAGGGATAAGCAACTCCGGTCATGGAGGGCCACTATCCTGCAGAGTTTAGCTTCAGCCCTCATAAAAACTCACCTGCCTGTATCTATCTAGTAATCCTGAAAACATTGATTGCCTTGTTCAGGTGTGTTTAATTAGGGTTGGAGCTAAACTCTGCAGGATAGTGGCCCTCCAGGACCGGAGTTGCCTATCCCTGGTGTACAGTCTACTGTCCATGTCCAGAAAAGTAAGAAAAACATAATCAAAGTAGTCCATGTGACATCAGAGGGTCAGTTAAAATTTTTTGAAGCATCGAAAATACATTTTGGTCCAAAAATAGCAAAAACTATGACTTTATTCAACATTATCTTCTCTTCCATGTCTGTTGTGAGAGAGAGTTCAAAACAAAGCAGTCTGGATATCCGGTTTGCGAACGAATCATTCGATGTAACCGGATCTTATTGAACGAGTTCACCAAATTGAACAGAATCGTTTGAAACGGTTCGCATCTCCAATACGCATTAATCCACAAATGACTTAAGCTGTTAACTTTTTTAATGTGGCTGACACTCCCTCTGAGTTTAAACAAACCAATATCCCGGAGTAATTCATTTTCTCAAACAGTACACTGACTGAACTGATGTGAAGAGGGAACTGAAGATGAACACCGAGCCGAGCGAGATAACGAATAACAGACTGATTCGTTCACGAGTCAAGAACCGTTTCTGTCAGACGCGTCCGATTCAAGAACCGAGGAGCTGATGATACTGCGCATGTGTGATTCAGTGTGAAGCAGACGACACACAGAGCGTCTGAACCGAACTGATTCTTTTGGTGATTGATTCTGAACTGATTCTGTGCTAATGTTATGAGCCCAGGTAAACCGAAGGCTTGAATGAAGGGCAATCATCGCCAATGATGCCATTACATCGAGCGCAAATGAACACGTGAACCGTTTTCTTCAACCAGTTTATTGAATCAAACTGTCCGAAATAACTATTGGTGATCCGAAAACCGATGCAACCGGTTCTTGACTCGTGAACGAGTCATTATCTGGCTCGGCTCGTTGTTCATCTTCAGTTCTCTCTTCACAGCAGTTCAGTCAGTGTACTGTTTGAGTACATGAATTACTCCGGGATATTGGTTTGTTTTAAAGGTCCCGTTCTTCGTGATCCCATGTTTTAAACTTTAGTTAGTGTGTAATGTTGTTGTTAGAGTATAAATAATATCTGTAAAATTCTAAAGCTCAAAGTTCAATGCTAAACGAGGTATTTTATTTAACAGAATTTGCCTACAAAATATGACCCGTTTGGACTACATCCCTCTAGTTCCTGCAGTAATGACATCACTAAAACCGTTTTTTGACTAACCTCCGCCCACATGAATACACAAATAGGGGGGCGTGGTCTTGTTGCGCTCCGACGGAGAAGAGGAAGAGCTGCGTTTGTGTTCGCCATGTCATTGAAATGCTGTTATTTTCATCCTGGTGTCCAATCACCTTTGTTTGGCTTTCACAGGGACGCTGTGCTTGGAGATTAATGGTTACAATTTATGTTTAACTCGGTTCGAAAATTATAATGCACATGTAAAACTATGTGCTGCACATTTTGCTGAGGACAGCTTGCTGAGGACAACTTCCTCAATCTCAATCAGTTTAATGCCAGATTCGCACAAAGATTATTCTTGAAAGATGAAGCAGTTCCCTCTTTGTCTGGAGAAGGCGTTGTTTATGGACCATGACCGGTAAGTGTATTTTATTATTTAAGTTGGTGCGTTTAACAGTTTCTGTAACTTATTACATAAAGGGCAACGCTGTTTATCGTTGTTAACTAGATGTTAGGGCTTTGCAAATAAATTGAATTCAATTTTCATGCGCATCTCGTCAGTAAATACGCTCCTGTGATTATAAGTAGAGTTGTGATGTTCGCGAACGAACCGATTCTTTTGAACAGCTCATAAACATGAACGATGGGAGCCGAGTCGCGGCTGGAGGGGAGCAGTTCTTTCTGTCGTTCTATTTTCCTATGCGTGTTTCACACAGATGCACACAAATGAGCTCCTCCGTGAGACAGAACAGTTATGAGGGAGGGGTGCACCCAGCGCAGACCAACCCTTTATAGCGTGATGATATTAGTTGTTAGTTGTGCACGCATCCTTTACGTGAGTACTCCAGTGGAAAAAAAAAATCCTGCGTGCCTCTGTCATTGGGTAGGAGCGGAATTTTATCTACTTTAAATATTTTTTGTTTTCTATCAAAATGTTCTTGTGTGATAACAATGTTCTTGTGTGGAAGTGTTTGTGGTAAAAGCTTTTTTGCACAGAAATTCATTGCAGCCCGCTTTGTTTTTGATGTTTATTTGTGAGTAGGTATTCAAAAAATAAGAAAAATGGGACCTTTAACTCAGAGGGAGTGTCAGCCACATTAAAAAAGTTAACAGCTTAAGTCATTTTTTGATTAATGCGTATTGGAGACGCGAACCATTTAAAAAGATTCAGTTCAATTTGGTGAACTGGTTCAAAAAAATCCGGTTACAACGAGTGATTCGTTTGCAAACCGGATATCACTAAACTGCTGTGAACGCGCTCACAACAGACACGGAAGAGAAGACAATGATGAATAAAGTAATACTTTTTGGTATTTTTGGACCAAAATGTATTTTCGATGATTCAGCAAATCTAACTGACCCTCTAATGTCACATGGATGTTTTTCTTACCTTTCTGGACATGGACAGTAGACCGTACACACAGCTTCAATGGAGGGACTGAGCAGTGGTGGACGAAGTACACAAATCAAGTACCTGAGTAAAAGTACAGATACATATAATAAAATAATACTCCAGTAAGAGTACTCCAGGCTCTTTTAGCTGTATAAAACATAAGAAAAATATAAATTTTTACACATATTTGATTTGATTGGTTTAAGGTCACTATAACATGTTATAATTATATAATGTTCATTATAATTTAACATTCAATATTATAAAAAAAAAAAAAAAAAACTACCCTGTTTTTTAGGGCTCTAACCTAACATAACCGTATCTGAAGTAGTTCACATGACATGGGACATAATTCTCATGAGAACTTTGATGTTTCCCATGCCATGGGGAAGGGGAAAACATAATTTTTGTGAGAACTTTGATATTTCCTGTGCCGTGGGGAGGGGAAAACCTAATTTTCATGGTTTACCAAACAAATGGCCGGAGCAAACATTATAAAAGCATGAACAGAAGCATTCTAAGCCATTTCTGTGTGCTCTCTATGTTCTCCATCTCTCTCATTTGAAAATTACATCTAAGCAACGATTTTCTGTCAATAAAATTTTGTCACAGGTTTTTGACAGTGAAAATGACATAGAGGAGAATGTGTCTGAGACCGATGATAGTATTTAGGACCCTGATTATGAGGCATCCTCCTCAGAGGATAATGAGTCTCCTAATGTTGACCCTACTGTTGTCTCTCAACCACCCACAAACCCATTACCTTCCAAGAAAGGAAAGTTATCATGGTCCCACTCACCACCTGAACAACAGGGTAGACTTATTGCTGCTGATGTCATAAAAATGGTTCCAGGGCCCACTAGATATGCTGTCAGCCATGTCCAAGATATAAAATCAGCATTTCATGTTTTCATCACACCATCAATTGAAAAGGATGTACTTGAAATGACTTAGAGGGTATGCGTGTGTATGGGGATGGTTGGAAAGACTTCGATGTAACTGACTTGAAAGCCTACATTGGATTGCTCATTTTGAAAGTAGTCTACAAGGCAAAAGGAGAAGCAACAGCAAGCCTTTGGAATGCTGACACTGGAAGGGCAAATGCAATATGCCCCTGAGGGGGCACATCTTGTAGCTTTTGGTCTCTCAACCGAGGTTGCTGAGATCATCTTTCAATACTGCGCCCCTCTTGGTGGCCATTCAGTGGGCAGACACCGAAGTATGGCAGCATCCAAGGCCTTCTTGTCAGGTGTGTCTATACAGGACATCTGCAATGCAGCTGGACGGTCCATGCCCCTCACATTCATCAGATATTATGGTTTAGATCTGCGAGCCACTCACAGCTCTTCTTTCTCTTGCCTTAATTGTGCTCTTTGTATGCACACTAGGCAGGGACTTGCAGTGTGGGCATTAACGTTTCCATAGCGTTTCGGACGCAGCTTGAGTTCATGAAGGGGAACGTCCTAGGTTATGTATGTAACCATGGTCCCCCGAAGGGAATGAGACGCTGCGTCTCAAAGCCATACTTCCGGCATCACTGCCAGAGTTCATTTCATTCCTAGAAGCTGACGCTTGTTCCACCTCACGTTCTTTTATAGCTTCCTGGTCGCTACGTAACCCGCCTATGACGTCACACCAATTCTTGAGATTGATTTCACATACTATTCAGAGTTGGTCATGCTGAAGGGCATTCCCATAGCGTTTCGTACGCAGCGTCTCATTGCCTTCGGGAACCATGGTTACATACATAACCTAGGATGTTTTTCTTGGGGTCAGATTGACCCCACACATTATGTATGTTGCAATCCTTGATAACAAAAAGGACTGTTATGTGTTCCTTACTGATGTTTTGATTGTGATGATGTTCTGTTTAAATATAAATATTTAAATGTAAAAAAAAAAAAAAATCCTTCAAAATGTTTGAAATTGTGTTTGTTTTTCCCAGGGTCAAATTGACCCCAAAGATAACTCGTGTTACTATCCTTGATAAAATAAATCGTTTTTCTTTTCAAATGTTATAGATTACAAAAATCTATACTTAGAAATATTATAAAACAAATAAAACACCAAAAATATATACACTTTTCCAATTTTAGGTCAATCAGTAAGATTTTATGGTGATTTGTAAATGTGTCCATAGTCGTCCAATGGGTATTCTGGATGTTTAAGGGGTGGGGAGGGGGTGGTGGGTGTATGTCAACTTAAAAGGCCATTTAAGTAGTCAACAAAGACATAAATTACCTGAGACACAAACATTATTAAAAGAGGTTTAGATTACTGGGGTCAAAATGACCCCAGTGGGTAACAGATATCATCAGATTTGAGGGTAACAGGAGGGTTAAGTAAAAAATTACTGAAAGATAGATGTTTGCAATTTTATATAGGCTACTTTTTAAACTGCTACACGCTCTTAATCTACGACCGTCAAGCACTTTTGGATATTCGCAACTCGGTTGCGACCTCTTTCACAAACACTTTAGATGTGCACTGCTCTTTTAACAAAACCGATGAGCCGTTCACATCGGCTATCCCGGGACATATCCGCCGGTGGCCCCTAAACATCCCGCGGAAAAAGCGAAGGAGGAAACGATGAAACCGAGGAGGATACTTCGTGAAGCTGAAAGCTCATCTGCGGGCTGGCTTTCTCTCGGATCCTTCTCACGAATCGTTTTACGGTGGCTCTACTACCTGGCGCCCACTGGACGTGGCATACCGGTGGCTTCGGCATGTTCTCCCCCTGCACCCGAGCCCTGTTTCTCGTTCCGGTCTCCACCGAATCGGCCTCGGCTCCCGACGTCGGGGAGTAACTCACAGAAATCTACGCACGCTGGAAAGAGCGTCCTCATCTCCAGTTATTATCTTTCCACCAAAGATGGCATTATTAAATGCCCGTTCCTTGGTGAATAAGACCTTCTTACTAAACGACTTTTACTCAGCTCACAACTTGGATTTTATGTTTATCATGGGATCCTGGATAAAGGTTGGTGATCTAACTCCGTTTTCTGATCTGATCCCTGATGACTGCACATTTTTTTAACTCTCCTCGTCAGAGTGGACGCGGGGGTGGCATAGTAACAATTTTAAAGAACTCTCTCTCTGCACGCTGTCGATTGGTCCCTGGAACGGCCTTTTCCAGCTTTGAAGCTCAGTTTCTTCACTTGGACTGGAATGGTCCTGTATGCCTAGTGGTGATTTACCGTCCTCTGCACTGCACTAAGGATTTTATAAAAAAATTTCACTGAACTGATCGGCAATATTGCCACAAATTACGATCACTTTCTATTGGTGGGCGACTTTAATATCCATGTCTGCTGTCCGTCTAACCCCTTATCACATGAGTTTCTTAATATTATCGATGCTTTTAATCTATCCCAGTGGATCAGTGACGCTACTCATATTCAGGGACATACGTTGGATCTTGTACTCTCATATGGGCTTGATGTGACTGATGTTGTGCTCTCAGATTTTATGATCTCTGACCATAAGCCTATATTATTCACACTGTCTCTTCCAGAGCTCTCTTACTTTTCAAATACTACTGTAAATCTTTCTCGCTTCTACTCTCCACAGTTTAGCACAAATTTCAACTTGTGTTTTGCTGATTGTTGCTCACAGTTGCACTTAGATCAACCGTTATCTGACTTAGCCTCTTGAACTCTGCCTGGCTTAAGGCAGCAAATGCAACTGCCCCCCTTAAGCCTCACAAGCAAAAAACAAAATCTATATTGTGGCAAAACTCTGATACCCGTCTCCTAAGACAAAACTGTAGAAAGGCAGAACGTAAATGGAAAAAAGACAGGCTGCATATCTCTCTTCAAATGTTCAGAGACTCTCTTACTTCATACCAGTCTGCAGCTAAGTCTGCAAAAGCTGCATACTTTTCCAACATAATTGAATCTAATCACTCTAAACCTAAGGTTTTGTTTTCAATTATTCAATCTGTTACCAATCCTTCTGTTAACACCTTGCCTGTTGCCTCTGATGCTCTCTGTGAAAGCTTCTTGAGATATTTTAGTGACAAAATTACTAACTTAAGACTTGGTGTCTGCCCCACTTTAACTTTAACCATCTCTCCTATCATGTCATCTTCATCTGCATTTTTGGATGCTTTTGAACCCATCAGTCTCCAGGAATTGAAGGAGGTGATTGACAATCTTAAGCCCTCATTCTGTTCTAGCGATATCATTCATCCCAAATTTTTTAAATTAATTATTGATTGGATTGGGTCAGGTCTGCTGTCTCTTATTAATAAGTGTCTCCAAACTGGCTCCGTTCCTGCCGACTTTAAAGTTGCTACAGTCACTCCTCTTCTCAAGAAGCCTTCACTGGACCACACTGTTCTAAAAAAAATTCGTCCAATTTCTGTTTTGCCTTTTAATTCAAAAGTTTTAGAGAAAATTGTGCTGAATCAACTTCAACACTTTTTGACCAGTAATTCTATTTATGAGGTTTTTCAATCTGGTTTTAAATCTGCTCACAGCACTGAGTCCGCCCTGTTGAGGGTGTTAAATTATATTTACCTCTCCACTGATTCCGGGGACTCTGTGGTTCTTATTCTTTTAGATTTATCAGCTGCTTTTGATACCATAGACCACTCCATACTATTATCTAGATTAGAGTCTTGGGTAGGTCTAAAAGCAAACGCTCTGAAATGGTTTCAGTCATACCTATCTGACAGAAAGTTTTTAGTGAAACTGGGAAATTTTTTCTCTTCCCTTGCTCCTCTGACCTGTGGCCTTCCACAAGGCTCTATTTTAGCTCCCTCTCTATTCTCTCTGTACATGCTGCCTCTGGGTTCTATCCTAAGAAAACATGGTGTGTCTTTTCATTTCTACACAGATGACACTCAAATCTATCTTCCAGTTAAGAAAAACAACTCCACTGCGATCACTTCTCTTGTCCAATGGTTAGAGGAGGTGAAATTATGGCTTGCCCAAAATTTCCTCTTCTTAAACGAGGACAAGACCGAGGTGATTGTTTTCGGTCCTAATGAGAACTCTCAGTGTATAAGCCCTGAGCTTGATAGTTTATCCGTTTTTAGATCCTCACGGGTGAAGAACCTAGGTATTACTATTGACCAACACTTAAAATTTGATAGACATATCTCTTCTGCAGAGGTGGAGAGTCCAGGGGTCAGAAAGTAAAAGTCCTGCCACATTTTTGCTCCACCCATGAACTCAGCAGCTGATTTCACCAGAGGAGGAAACAAGTCATTCCTTCCAAGTCACAAACTAGTCTCAACTCAAATCCCAAGTCCTCAAAGAGTTAAAGTCAATGAGATAATTAAGAGACTAATTAAATGATGATTGTGCATTGGTGATGAACACCTGCTGTTATTGTGCGTTACAGAGGATCAGATGCTGATGTTTTATTGGTTAAAATTATGCCACCATCATTGAGATCAGTGTTTGCTTCAGTTGGGCTCTTGACCTTTGGTTTCTTATGTTAGATATTTCTCTGTAAAAGTACATGTGCTGTTATAAAACAGTTCGATCTGTGCTTTGCAGAAAACCGTTACTAGCTCCTTTTACATGATGAAGTAATTATTAGGCATCAGCCTGTTTATTTCCAAAACAATTTTATGTATTTATTATTAACAAATGTTCAGTTTTTAAATAACCTACCTTGTGGAACCGTTGGTTTAATCACTATAATGAATACATTTCCTAATGTATGTAATAAATATACATTTTTTCGAAATCTTTTCCTAATAAGACGCACAGACATCATGGCCCAGCATATGAATCTCAACAATGGTGACAATCAACAAAACACTTCAAGTTGAAGTGCATGCTGGGTAACACCATAGTAAAAACTCTGATTATGCACTGTAGCATGAATAATTATTGTAACCACTGTTGAGGATCATATGATAAGTGCTCATGTCTAAAATCCCGAGCCTGTACAATTTTTTCCCCCAATATTTAAGCATTACAATAATATTTGTTTAATAGGACTTTTTTGTAGTTCAGTAATTGCTGAACATAATTTAACAAACCAAAGAGAGACACCTTCATGAAGTTAATTAAAATGTTTTAGATAAAAAAAGGGCAATTAAATTTTCTACTTCAAGCTTTTAATTCAGCAATGTGTTAATGTTTACTACGTAACACAACAGCAAGTGTTTAAAAGCAAATTACTTTGAATTATTAAAAGGGTCAAGAGCCCAACTAAAGCAAACACTGATCTCCATGATGGTGGATTCACCACGATTATGGTGACAAAGTTTTTTTTTTTTTTTTTTTTTTTTTCTTCCAGTTGATTTCATCCAAGGCTGTGCTTAAAGTCAATTGTAGTTCTTGTGTTTCTCTTTTCTTCAGTGATGTTGATTGTTAACAGCAGGTGTTCATCTCTAATGCAGAATTATCATTTAATTAGTCACTTAATTATCTCATTGACTTTAACTCTTTGAGGACTTGGGATTTGACTCAAGACTTGTTTGTGACTTGAAAGGAATGACTTGATTCCTCCTCTGGTGAAATCAGCTGCTGGGTTCATGGGTGGAACAAAAATATGGCAGGACTTTTACTTTCTGACCCCTGGACTCTCCACCTCTGCTCTTCTGTTATTGGATCCAGTTTCTATCAGCTTCGTTTACTGTCTAAAATTAAAAACTTTCTCACTCCAAAAACTCTAGAAATGGCTGTTCATGCATTTGTTACATCGCGTCTAGATTACTGCAATTCTTTATATTGCGGTATATCTAAATCTCAAATTGCACGACTTCAGCTTGTCCAAAATGCTGCAGCCAGACTTCTTTTAAACTGTCGTAAACATGAACACATAACCCCAATTCTCACATCCCTTCACTGGTTACCAATTTCTCATAGAATAGACTTTAAAATTCTCCTCTTCATTTATAAATCCCTTCATAACAAAGCTCCTGTCTATTTATCTGAACTTCTTCAACCTTATACTCCATCAAGAAACCTACGTTCCTATGACCAGGCTCTGTTGGTGGTCCCTCGCGTTAGGCTAAAGCGTAGAGGGGAGCGTGCATTTGCAGTGGCTGGACCACGACTCTGGAATACCCTGCCTTTAGAGATCAGACTGGCCCCTTCCTTGTCTATTTTTAAATCCTTGCTAAAAACTTTTTTATTTTCCTTAGTGTACTGACTACTGTGTTATGCTACATTTTTAAATGGGTGGTTTTAAATTTTTGTCTGGTCTATTTTTTTTTTTTTTATGTATGTGTAATATTCTTGCTCTTATGTAAAGCACTTTGGTCAGCCAGGAGGCTGTTGTAAATGCGCTATACAAATAAATTGAACTTGAACTTGAACTTGAACTACTTAATTTAATTTTATATTAGCACATATCTTTTTTATAAATACCTGCTCAAAATACCTGGGATTTTTTCCAAAATAACCACTATATGGAGTCAAGATATATTTTTGTTGTTGATATGGACTACATTGACGAGAGTAATGTTAACTGTGAAGCTTACACTGTGATGTACCTGAGAGAAAACAGAGATGACCATCTGATCTTCACCAGGAAGAAAAAAGTGTTTTAAAACCCCTTTACGTGCAAACATCGCCGACGGCCCCAGTTTATTATTGTTTCACTTTCACAGCACATTAAACATCACTGTCTTACTTCATCTGGACAAACTGTGCATCAATTGAAAGTTTAAAGACTCTAGCTTCGATATTTGACCAATATTTTGATAAAACATTGTTGCAGTGACAGATATTTAGTGATTTATGTCAGGAGTGCAAAATAATAAATCCGTATTATGCCACATTTAGAATAGAAATTCACCACTCACTCATATTCAGTCACGTCAAGAGCAGTTTATTTGTGTTCACATAGACTCACTGAACAGCGTCAATAAGGATTTATAGACCAAAGATGCATATCTGCGGAGATATATGGATATATTTACTGATGTTTACTTCATATTTCTTCAGACAGAATCGTCATTTCTATTCATTTTCCACGGATTTACGCGATCAGATGATAAACAGCCTCTCCCAGCGATCTGTGTGTGCGTGCAGTAGTCACAGCTCGTGCGGTGTGTGACTCAGACTCTGATTGGGTCTTTCAAACGTCAATCTTAGAGTTTCATATCTGGACACCGCCCCATCGTGTCACATGCTTCCTGCACACTTCCTGGTAGTTATCTGGCCAAAACAACACTGAAACACCTCTGTACACACAAAATATCCGAATAATAAACCCGCGATTACGATAGTAAAGCTTGTTATGAGAATTTCTTGAGATCTGGGGCGTTTTTATAAAAAAAATCGAAAATGTACATCGGAAATGCTAACTTGTGCAGCGATGAAAAAGGCTACAAATAACATATTTTTACAACAGTAAACGACCAAATTCCACCCCTGATCGCTAAAGGAAGTTATTATAAACACTCGATCGGGGTTTAAAGTGAGTTTTGAGTAAAAGTGTACTAATAATTTCATAAATTGTCAGACGTAGCTTGATGCTAACGTTAGCACCAATGCTACTAATAGCAGGTGCATTTCTTCTTCATAATGCATTTTTGTCTCAATAATTCACGTAAGGTAGTAAGAAAATGTTTTGTTGTATTTTTATAGTAAGACTTTTGATAAATAAGGGCTAAATGCAAAGAGAGACTGAAGTGAGATCGCTGCTTTGTTGCTTTGTAAAGCCTGAAAAACCACAATCAAGGCTAATAAAGGTGGAATAAAAACAAAAGAATAATGATAAAAGAATAATGCGGATAATGTGTCATACCTGGCGGAGGTGTGAAAGACTCGTTTGGTGAGAACAATACAATAATGAATCGGGCAGCTTTCAACACTAAAACATACACAAAGAGCACAGGAATGTTTACATGTGAGATCTTATAGAGATGACAAGTGCCATAAATCAATCTGATTAACCTTCTCTAAAAACACACATGACATGGCCTTAGAAAATATTTCATAAAATTCACAGTTTTACAGATTCGATTATGAAATTTTTTATGAAGGCTTGGAAGACTTGTGGCCTTAGCTACACTGTGTTTTCAAACTCATTTCCTACATCAACATTTTTTTAAATACATTTAAAACATATGTTTTTTATATTTTTATTTTTGTTTTTATGTTAGAGCTTATACATCTCTATTATCATAACAGTCTGAGTGATTCTGATTCCTGAACAGTAAACTTTAAAGTGTCAGCTTTGTGAACAAAGGTTGATTATGTATCTAGTCAGAAAGAATCATGAGCAGAAACCTTTTTATTTTGGGTATGTAATTTCGGTCTCCATGCCAAAAAAGGGGGGCTACTAGTAAGGGGTAGTTTGTTGTTTTACAGAACATCACAGTCAGTGTTGAGTACTCGAGACTCGGACTCGGTCTTGGACTCGGTCTCGAGACCGTATTTTAATGGTCTCGGTCTTGTCATGGACTCGTGTGCATTTGGACTCGGTATTGACTCGGACTCGAACATATTAGGAATCGGACTCATGCCCGAGTCCACTCGAGTCCCATTAAAAATATTTCATGATTATTATAACTGTATGTTAATGTTTCTTTAAACTGATGTATGATTGACACATCGAATGACTTTTGATTTTCTTGTGACGTGAGACCAGTGGCGGATACAGAACGTCATTAATAGGTGGGCCTGGTGAATATACGGAGGGGCCTCTGGTTTTTTAATCAAATACACCTGATTCCCGGGCTCCGTATTACAGAGCTTTCACACAGCGCGCGGATGCGGTCCGGCGATCCGTTCCATGTGCGGTGCAGTGCAGAGATCGTTTTCGCACCGATGTATTTCTGATGTGATGCACGCGCTGAATTAAAGTGACAGGCTGATAGTGCATGGTTCGTGGTCAAAATGAACACAGATTGAAATGAAAATGTAATAATCTCACCATAAATGCGTTTACACAGTCATCTTTTTTTACTTTAGGACCAGGGTAAAGCAATGAAATTTTTTTTACTTCAACAAGGCGACATAATGAACAACTCTCGTCTCATTCATGGTATATGTGAAAAAACTATTTATTTGTGACATGCCATAAAATGTTTGCGATTTTAATAAAAGTACTACATGGTTAAATATTTTACCACTTGTTTGAGCAACTTCATATATAAATCTATATAAGTAGCGCTGAATAATACGTTGTTTAAATTGTTAAAACGTCTATTAAAGAGTGTATATGTACGAACAGAATCGCAATGCTGACAAACCTTTTTTTTTATTTTTTATAAAAGTGTCTGATAACTTCTGGATTTGAAATACAAATAGTGAGTATGTGTTTGTGGTAGCCTACATTCGTGGATCAGTCACACACTGCAAACACGGAGTATGTGTGTTTCACAGTGTAACAGTGGCATTAAGCCACTATGTCAGTGCGCGCACTGAGAGCGTGTGGCCAGCCTTAAATGTCCTCAGGAAACTATTAATATTATATTATTTATTAATTCGTTATTATTAAAATTACAAAAAAAAAAAAAAAAGATTTGTTTTTATTAATCTGATTGGGCGGGCCACCAGTGCCCACCCATAAATCCGGGCCTGCGTGAGACGTTAGCGTAATGTTAGTGCAGAGGCAGCTGGATTAAAAAAAAAAAAAAAAATGTCTGTTACATCAAGCATAATTCAGTTTGCATATAAGAACCACAAAGAGTTTGTATGCAGCAAGACTCTAAAAAAGAAACATTCTGGGATATGCAAATTCTGTGGTACATCAATCACCGAGGCAAAGGGAACAACTTCCAATTTTCATCGACATGTGGAGCGAAAGCACAAAGAAAGGTAAGATTAAGAACTCATAATTTCTTGTAGTATATGCATACATTTTACGCATCAGCTAATGCTTAGTTCGGCCGCAGCCCAGAAGTCCACTTTTTAGTCCGGCTCCCGCCAGTTTCTCTCCCACACCTTGACCCGCCCGCCCCGCTCGCTTCTATCAGATATCCTACTTTGTAAAAATAACACAGTTGAGAGAAATAATGTAGCAATGTGGCTTTCTGGAAAGCGGGATCACTACAGGCGGATGGCAGGATTTTAGGTTAAAATGGTCACAGAAAAAAAACAAATATCGTTTAATTAAATTCTATAATGAAAACAGACACAGACTGACTGTCTCAACACTAAATATCTCCCCCCAAAAAAATGTCTGACAGAAGGCATTGAACTTATATGGCATTTCATCCAGCTCTCTTCCCCTTGCACATACACACTTTTGCATGAACATTTCCTGGACAGTCAGTTGGCTCTTGTGTGTATGCCCTCCGTAAAAATCAAAAAAACTTCGACTATTGTGTATTTTACCCTGCATTAAAACGCACCATCCAGTGGAATTAGCATTAGATTATCCGTTGCTGTTACACAAAGTGATGAAATGGTAACGCTTAAACGCAGATTGGCTGCACTTTAAATCTTAAAAGTAAACAATAGGCAGGAGCAGGACCATAATGACCATAACCTTAACCAATCTCTCTGGTCTCGGTCTTGACCCTTTCTGAACTCGGTCTTTACTCGGACTCGACCCTTTCTGAACTCGGTCTTGACTCGGACTCGACCCTTTCTGAACTCGGTCTTGACTCGGACTCGACCCTCTCTGGACTCGATCTGGACTCGGACTCGAATGAGCTGGTCTCGACTACAACACTGATCACAGTTATATATGACATGATAATAAGGCCTGAAGTTAGGAAGAACATTTTAAGGAAAATATAATTATATTTTCATAATGATTTTTTTTCCATCTCAAACCTTGCCTGTGGTTTAAAAACACCCCTGGCCAAATGGGGTGCATCTCTTCCTACTTTGAAAATCACTGTAGTTACCATGTTCTGAACATCACATCCTTTCTTTTCTCCCCAGATGTAATCTATATATATATATATATATATATATTCAGGTGGTTGAATAAAAATATTGGACATTATTTATAAAAAATTACCTCAAATTAGCACCAGCAAGCTTGTTAGCTAGACAGTTAGCATCAGCTAACAATATTTACTTATTTTCAGTACAGTTATGAATAAACATTCATGTCTGTCTACTCGTCTAGTTAATCCAAACAATATACATATGTATAACGTTACTGTTGATAAACAATATAAAAACAGACGTCACATAGGACATGGATGGTAGCATTTTATTAAAACTGTTAACATTATGGCAGCGGGGAATTTGAACGTGCATGAGTTATTGTATTTAATCTGTGTTATTTTAATGTTTAAATCCAAGTAATCAAAAATGTTGACATTAATAACTTACTTAACATCAGACGCACGCGCGCTCACAAGATCTCCCAGTTTTTACTTCTGGAGACTTGCACTAAACGGTTCCTTTGTATCAGTGAGTGGTCGACTCCAGGAACAGCTGCAATCCATAGACAGCTGCAATCGGATCATTCTAATTCGTAAACGAATCATTTGGTGCGATTCGCGATCCGATTTAAACATTTATTTTGAAAAGACTCAGTTCGTTCATGATGAATCAGACAAAGCTTCTGCCTGTCGGAGCACGTGATATATTATAGGGAGTAACGATATGTTTTATGAAATGTAGTGAAGTTAAAAGTACGATTTTATGCTTTGGAATGTAGTGAAGTAAAAGTTACTCGAAAATAAAACTATTCCAGTAAAGTACAGATACTTGAAAAATGTACTTAAGTACAGTAACGAAGTAAAGCTACTCCGTTACTGTCCACCACTGGGACTCACTGAGAGCTCTCTGACTAAATCTAAAATATCTTAAACTGTGTTCTGAAGATAAACGGAGGTCTCATGGGTTTGGAGCGACATGAGAGTGAGTTATTACTTATGACATAATTTTGATATTTGGGTGAACTAACCCTTTAAAAAATAAAAATATACATTTGTCACATCACCTGAGGACGCAGCAGATACAGTTTTTAAAGGTTTTTCTGCTGGATTGTGTTGATAAAATACTTTTATTTTGTCATCATTCTGCACACTTACAGTCTGAAACACATTACAGCTGATCGATTGATTTTTTACTTCTGTAAAGTTGTGTTTGAATGTTTTACCTGTTTCACTCTGTTATCTTCAGTTTTAACACACCTTTGTTTCCTGTTAAAATCACGTTAACAACATAAAGACAACAACATTAAATTAATAGAAAATATGAATGTTGAAAGATTACTAATCACACACAGCTGATCCATTTATTTGTGTTACACCAAATTAACTTATACAATATAAAAGTGCATTTATGAAGTCAGTGTAGTTTATAACTGAACTCACATTATAAACCATATGATGATGATGATGATGATGATGATGATGATGATGATGATGATGAATAATCCTCCAGATGTTGCTGCGATCACAATCACATTCCTATCTGCTCCAGGATGAACTGAAAGATGAAGATCATCATAATTAACAAACTGATGAATGATGTGAAGATCCAGGAGTGTGTTAATAAAAGCTTCACCTTCACACTATTAAAGACCTCTTATACATTAAAAAAAATTTTTTTTAATGTTAGCTAAAATTATAAAAACAATCTAATATACTCACATGTGACGTTTAAAGTCACACCAGCAGAGTATTTCTCTGTATTTTCATATTTGTACTTGCACTTGTATTCTCCACTGTGATCAGAGCTGATCTTTGAGATGCTGTAGATTCTTCCAGATCCTACAAACATTCTTCCTTTAAACCAGCTGATTTCTGCAGGAGGGTTTGAATCACTGCTGCAGATCAGAGTCACTGAATCTCCCTCCAATATTACACCAGATGGACTGATGGACACTGAAACATTTTTTGGTGGATCTATAAAGGATACATATTCAATTCTTATATCATCCCATTCAAACACAATTTCCAGGTTTTGAAAAAGTACTAATGAGTCTGTACTCACAGGAGACATTGAGCTGAGCAGCAGGTGAGATGTAAGTGTGTCCATGTAGAGCACAGCTGTATCTGCCTGCATCCTCTCTTCTGACTGACTGCAGCAGGAGTTGATTGTTTCTGTCTCTTCTCTCAGTTAATGGCTGTGAGTTTCTGTACCAGATGAATGTTGCTCTGTCAGTCAGAGTGCAGCTGCTTTTACATGTCAGACTGACATTATGACCCTCTGTCACTCTCTCAGGAGCCTCCACCTGAAGATCTGAACACAACACACACATTATATCTAGTGCTGCTGTCATACACTGATTATTATTCAACATAATGCACAGAAGAAGAGCTCAGCCTCATGAAAGTCACCTGTGACAGTAAGATTCACTCCTGGTTTACCAATCCATTTATCTTTAGGTTTATCAGAGATTAATCTGACCCAGTACATGTGTTGGTCGTTCTGTGTCACATGACTCAGTCTGATGGTGCAGTTCTGCTTTTTGTCTCCCAGATACTGAAGCCTCTGACTGTATTCAGGATCCTCACACAGATCTAGAGGCTCTTCACCCTCTCTAGGGTTTTTGGTCCAGAACACTTTCTCAATCTGATGTCCAGTAGGGTATGTATAAGTGCAGCTCATTATCACTGATGAGTTCTTTAGTGCACAGATGTGTGAAGGACTGTAACTCACACCCCAACCTTTTTCACTGAAAACATCTAAAATGAGTTTTGTTTTATTGTTTAAACATATCAATATTTGTTAAGTAAAACAACATTAAGATAATTTTGGCATTACATTGATAAGGAAATCACTGGATAGACATAACAAAGACACACTTCATGTGGGACTTCATGCAGGTATTATGACAATTTATTTTGTCACTCCTTTTTTTAATATAATTAATGGAACTAAATTAATATGTTAAACATATTAACTCTTGAGACATGAACAGCATGCTGTACTATTACAGACTGGCAAAAATAAAAGCACATACAAGTGTCTGAAAACTCACTGTGAATCACGAGGAGAAAGATCACAGGAAGAGGAGGAGCCATTCTGACTGACATCACCATAGCAACAACTACAACACAGCAATTACAACATTCCATCATGATTGAGATGAAACTGTGAGATGGATATTTTACAAGAAAAATTATTTTCATTCTTTCTAACTCAGATTCCCATGTTTTGTGTAATTATTTGTGAAATATACAGCAAGTTCTGAGTGAAAATTGTTTCTCATGAAATTCTACCCTGTTTTTTTCAGTCTAGTAACATTAATAATCAACCTTAATAAGAAATAGTTCATACCTTAGCGCAGGACACCTCATCAGCTGAAAGCAAATGATAAATGAGACATAAGGAAGGTTTACAAGCCTCATTTATAACCAGAGCGGCATCATTTCCTCCTCATTTCCTGTCTTTGTCTTTTTTTTATATTTCTTTCTTTTCTTTTTTTTTGACCTCAAGTAACATAAAATATTACATTAAATAAATATATATTTTATAGCTTTGCTACCCCCCCCCCCCCCAAGATTTATATATAGATCATAAATACAGTATTGTAAATGAAAGCCAGGAATAAATACATATCACATGTAAGCTGGACCTTCATGACACATACTAAACACACAAGTGAAAAAGTACCCAAAGTCTAAAAATACAAACATCTGAAACTGACATGTGAGGGACATTCAGGGCTGGACTGAAAAAAAAAACAAAAAAACAAATATATATATATATATATATATATATATATATATATATATATTCTGAAATTTCTTCCATTATTTCCAGCATTACAAACAGAGAGGTTGATCCGCCTGACAGTGTTCTCTCTGCTGATGCGTCTGTTCTCTCCTCTTTGCGTCTGTCTTTATGTCTGTGGCTATGGTTTTCTATTACACATACACACATCTGACCAGCAGGTCTCCAGTGTGTCGAAATACATCTACAAACATGTTATGGCTTGTGGCTTTTTTTGTTGTTATGATTTTCCATTTGTTTGTGTAATCTTATTTAGATCAAATATAACATTTCTTATTTAATTCAAATCAATTGAGATTTTGCAACATATTATCAGGTTAAGAGTTTATTCAGTGCTTGTATGTGTCCATGTCTGAGTAGAAAGGAGATGGGCAAGCAGAGGTTTCAGTTCCTCGACGTAACCAGCAGAAGCTATAGTTAGACTTGTAGTCACGCACACTAAAGATAAAGTACCAACCAACACCAATCTTATTTATATATCTGAATGACGGAAATGGACTTTAAGAGTTTGAAGAAAACTTCTAGTCATTTGCATTCCCCCATAGCAACATTGTGTCTGCCCAGATCTGGCCCACATCTGTTACTAACCAGAATTACTGTATTTCTGTTAGACATCTACAAAAGTTTTTTTTTATTTATTGAGAATTAACAGAGGTTTAATTCTAATGTGTGTCACCATAACAGTAATTAGTGTTTCCATTAGTTGGGCTCTTAACTCTTATTATATATTTTGTCTTTTTTTGGCTGTTGTGACCGTGAGTTTGTTAAACACATTTGCAGCTTCAAAAAAAGCTAGAGTTACATGATATCAAGTGATGGCTGTTATATGTTGATGGTTTTATAATCATCATGAAGTACACTGGTTCACTGATGTCTTTTTTAACCCTCTGGAGTCTAAGGGTATTTTTGGGGCCTGGAGAAGTTTTGTCATGCCCTGATATTTGTGCTTTTTTCAGTTTTCTTATAAATATCTAAATGGGTAAAAAGTCTAATATCACTGTAATCAGCACAAACTGGGCTATAATAATATGTGAAATGCATGCATGTACATGATTGTATTTTTGAGAAAAAAAATGTTATGCATGGTTAGTGAAAAAATAAAAATGTTAAGTCACTTGAATAAGGCCATAAAACACATACATAAAATTGGTTGCCGGAAAAGTTGAGAACTGGAGCTTGTAGCCTAGAATTTTTCTTTCTAAATTATGTGAAAATCATCTTGATTACTCATTCACAGAAAACAATACATTGATTTAAATTTTCTAAGACACTTTTCGTTGGTAAAAGTCATATGCCAGTAGGCGTCAACTATCATGAATATCATTGTGATTTACACCTGAGAAGACAAAGGCCCACATAATGAGCTGCATAATGAGCCTCTCATTCAGCTGAGCCACTGTGAGTGAGGAGTTACAAGAAAGAATGTGGGAACAAAATAAAAGTATATAATTTTATGTTTGTAGTTTATTAAGAATATATTTAATTATCCCACAACATAATTTAATATCCACTTGGGGGAGCAGTTAAACAGTTTATTAGGGACAATCAAAGCTTACTTTCAAACAAATTATTTGGCATCCTTACTCCAGTCACACAATCCTTCAGAAATCCTTTTAACAATCTTATTTTCTACCAAATAAACCCCATTTATTATCATCATCATCATCATTATTATTATTAATGTTGAAAAGAGCTGATAATATTTTTCAGGTTTTTTTAGGGAGAATAAATCGAAAGAACTGCATTGTTTTTACATTTGTTAGAGTTATCTCTATTTGTCACATTTATATTATTTACATCAAGCTTTTGAATGGTATAGTATTGTATATTGTTATTGAAACTTCATAATGTTTCACTTGATTATACATTTAGTCAGGGATTATAGTTTGGAAAAAGTATTTGGAAAAAGTCTGACTAGTAAAATGTTTACACTTTATGTGAAAACTAGTACAAATAAATAAAAAGGGACTTACTCATGTTTGTGATCTCTGCTGAATAAAGTGCTTCAGTCTTTTTTTCTGAGGAAATCCATTTCTCAAATCCTCAACCACATCACATCTTTTTGGGGTGAATTATGTCTTATTCCTCTCATCGCGAGGCAAACAGTAAAATAAAATCAAATCTTGAAGAACAGTCTCGCTGCTTCTTCTTCTGTGTGGGTGTATTCAAGCCGCACGCTTCAGTTTGAATCTGAATAGCGCGTTCAGCGCGGGGGCGTGGTCACATTAGATATAATGAGCGGAGATATGAAAAATAGACATCGCGTTGTTTTCATATGGATGACTTTATCTCAGAATATTTGTTTTCGGCAGCACTTGTTTAGTTTAAAAGTAGACATTTCAGGCTTTCTATAGATATCTCTCTCATGTCTCTTCGTTGAGTATTCACGGAGTTACAGTTCATTTTAATGAAATGTTTGTACATGACGATCAGCGGAGACAAAGACTGCAGACAGCGCACTTTGTTTGTTATCTTTAATTTATAAGTGCACAAAGGTTCTTTGTTATTATGTCTGTATCCAAAAAAAACTAGACCCTTTACAGATTCGATTGATGCATTGCTCTTATCTGTACGATTAAAACTGAGAGTGCAATTTAAGTTCTTTTCGGGGTTATCCGGAGAAAATGACTCAAAACGCATATATGCGTTAATCGACTCGAAAGGGTTAAAGGCTTTTAACTGATTGTTGTAATACTGCTGGATCTCATGCTGCAGAAACACAGGGCAACTGTAGCTTTCTTTGATGTCATAAATGTGTTTAACAAACACACCGTCACAACAGCCAAACAAAAAAGACAAAATATATAATAAGAGTTAAGAGTGCAACTAATGGAAACACTAATCACTGTTATGGTGACACACATTAGAGTTAAACCTCTGTTAATTCTCAATACAAACTTTTGTAGATGTCTAATATAAATAAAGTCAGTCTGGTTAGTAATAAGTGAAGCTGGTAAAGCTGTTTGGCACCCCGGGAGTAGTTGGGGGTTCGGTGTCTTTCTCATGGACACCTCAGTGGTGGTATTACCAGCCGAGACTCAAACCCACATCACTAGGGTTAGGAGTCAAACTCTCTAACCTCTAAGAATCTCTAATGTTGTACAAACACACATGATACGTTCACAAATTAAAGAGACAGAAGTGTGAAAACAGAGCAAAGAAATCAACAAATAACCAAACACACGACAGTTAAGACTAAAAAGATCATCCATGTTGATCCATGTTTAAAGACTCAATGACATCCAGATGTGAGTTGTGTAACTGGTATTTAATGTCTATAGCTCTGAGATCTTTCATATGCTAATCCAGTCTCATAAAGCACTTCACTTTGAGACACACTCATATACAGGGCCGCTGCTGGCTAAATGGGTGACCTAAGCACGGTTGTATTGTTGTGCCCCCCTTCCTAAATTATAAAAAACACACACACGCCTATTAAAACGGCCAAAATATAACTTTTATAAAATAAGATGTACATAAATTGTATTATTTACAAATTAGCCAGTTACCTGTAGCTATGACTTTATTAATACAGTTGTCTAATGTCTAATTTGCAGTTACCATAGCTGCAAGAACGATGATTTGTGGTGTTATTCTTGTCAAAAACAAATTTTCAAATTTTTGAAGGGAACATGTAAAGTCAGAGAGAATATCACAGGGGTTGTAGAATACACGGGGGATGCGGTTATAACAGCCAGAGAAAAGACTAAGACAGAAATCAAGGGTCAAGAGCCCAACTAATACAAACACTGATCTCTAACATGGTTACTTCAAATGAAACAATAAATCAACATCTAAACCTTAGTTCATTCTCAATAAGATCTTCTGTAGACGTCTGACAGAAATAAAGTCAGTCTGGTTATTAATAAGTGGAGCTGGTGATGCTGTTTGTGGGGTTGTTTAATCAGATCTTGAGAGATTTCATGTATTTTATTTCAGTTGATGTCATCTAAGTCTGTGTCTGAAGTCAGTTGTAGTAGTTCTTGTGTTTCTCTTTTCTTCAGTGATTCTGTTTGTTAGCAGCTGTTCACTAATTCTCAATCAGCACTTAGTTAATCACTTAATTACTTGAATGCAAAGTTTTAAAACTTACATTGTTTAAAACGAGGCAATATGTTTACTCAAACGGTTTGAGTTAAGTTTACTTATCGGGTTTTACAGTGTAGTGATAGTTTATCTTACGAGGCATAGTTTATCTTAATATTTAGTTTATCCTATTTTATCCTACAACAAGAACAGAAGGGATTTTGAAAATGAGATAAACAGGTCCAAAACTGACCCGGGCCAGATGAGACAGTATTTTTAGGAGTCTGTTGCGGGTCCGTGGCGGATATATGTTTCAATGTGCGGGTCCAAAACGGACCCGCCGTAGAGGTAAGGTTTTAATTGCGGATGCAGCGTGGAGCAATGGTGGGTCCGTGATCCGCCTTCGTTTCGGATCCGTCATTGCAAGTTTCATTAATTCTGTTTGTTAACAGCAGCTGTTCATCACTTATGAACAATCAGCACTTAGTGAATCACTTAATTACTTAATTGCAATGTATAGCTTTTTTTTTTCTAAACTCAACTGAATTAAGTAAAGAGTACTTATAACTGTTAGTTTTAAAACTTAAATGCTTTAAGGCAATCGATTTCCTCAAATGGTTTGAGTTAACATCAGAGGTGGGTAATCCAGGGGCCAAAGAGTAAAAGTCCTGCCATATTTTGGATCCACCCATAAACTCAGCCGATTTCATCAGAAGAACAACCAAGTCATTCTTCCAAGTCACAAACTAGTCTTGAGTCAAGTCCCAAGTCCTCAAAGAGTTAAAGTTAATGAGATAATTAAGTTACTAATTAAATGATGATTGTGTATTAATGAATAACACCTGCTGTTATTGAGAACTACAGAGGATCAGATGTTGAAAATGAATTGGTTTAAATTATCCCACCATCATGGAGATCAGTGTTTGGTTTAGTTGTGTTCTTGACACTTGTTGTGTTAGATCTCTCTCTGTTGCTCCTCATGTATTTCTGTGGAGAAAGTAGATTGGTGATATATGAAAAACACATAGTCACACTGAGCTGGTTTACTTATATCTCAAATAATGTTTTTTTTCTATATTTTCAAGTTTAGGTTTTGAATAATGCCAGTGAAATAAACCCAGTTAAACTACAGCATACACATAAAAAAAGCATTTTTCTAATATTTATTATTGGGAGTGAATTTTAAATCTGTGTAATGCATACAGAAATCTGAGCTCCAGTGCATTTTAGACACACACAGATATCAAGAACCAGCATATGAATCTCTACAATTTTAACAATCAACAAAATGCATCATGTTGCAATACATGAAAAACTCCCATAATGCACTGCAGTATGAATAAATATTTTCGCCACTGTTGAGGTTCATATGATAAATGGTCATGGCTAAATGCCTAATCCCAAACTGTGTTTATATTTTTCCTTATTATTGAATAATTATGGTGGCATTTGCGTAATGAGATTCACTGGGACAATTGTTTGAACTCTAAACTTCTGAAAAAACACGTTATTTTCAATATAATCACCAGCTCATTGTGCCTATATGTTTATTGTATTCCACTGATCTCTCGTCTCTACAACACCACATCTAGGGCTACTGAGAGAGACCTAGCACAGTCAATCAAGGGTCAAGAGCACAACTAATCCAAACACTGATCTCCATGATGGTGGCATCATTTTAACCAATAAAAAATCATCTGAAACATCTGATCCTCTGTAATTCTCAATAATAGCAGGTGTAAATCATTAATGCACAATTATCATTTAATTAGTAACTTAATTATCTCATTGACTTTATCTCATTAACTCTTTGATGACTTGGGATTTGACTCAAGACTCGTTTGTGACTTGAAAGGTATAACTTGGTTCCTCATCTGATGAAATCAGCTGCTGAGTTCATGGGTGGAACAAAAATATGGCCGGAATTTTACTTTCTGGCTCCTGGAATGTCCACCTCTGGTCAGTTGTTGTTCCTTTCTCTCTTTTCTTCATTAATTCTGTTTGTTAACAGCAGGTGTTCATCACTAATGCTCAATTATCACTCAATTAAACACTTAATTATTTAATTGCAATATAAATCTTCTTTCAGTGAACTCAACTGAATTAAGTTCAGAGTACTTAAATAGTTTAAGCCAGGCAATCGGTTTCCTCAAACGGTTTGAGTAAACCTAATTTGTCAGGTTTTTAAGGATATATCTTTACTCAAACGGTTTGAGTTAAGTTACTTGTCAGGTTTTACAGTATTTCTGTCCATCAATTATGAGTATTCCACACAAAAATGAGGTGCGAGCGGTCGCGAGCTCTGGGAGTTGGTCCCATACGTAAACTGCGAACTCTGCATATAGGGAGCAGCAGTAGTGCTCATATAGAATACCGCATCAAACTTGTGTAATGTAATGTACAAAATGTAAATAAATCAGTAGACTTCAAGAGATGAAGGGCTCAGGCAGGGACTTCCTCCGTTTGAGGAAACCGATTTAATTAACAATCTTAACATCATTAGTCTGCAGAAAGACATTTTAAGATGAATTTGATACTTGATAAATTACCATTTAAAGCAGGAATATGCTGTAAAATAAGAGAACAGTGAGCTTGTATCTCACCACTGAACATCACTTGTTTTGTTCTGCTGAATTAATTGTAACATTATGTATTTACACAACCAGCTTTTAACTTTCATTTTTTCCGCTGTTACATCATGTATTTAATACAATGCTTCAGTGACTCTTCACTAATGACAGCTGTCAATCATATGTGGCTCCACCCACAGAGCTAAGGATTGGTTCCTCTGTGCTCCGCCTCTCACTCTCACTGCAGAGTTTTCCAGTTGATCTGAACGAACAAAAGAACGACATTCTACAGCGTGAGTGTGTTGTAGAGGTCAGAGGTCGTGGACTTGAGCTCAAGAACTGTATATGTGTCAGGATCAGAGATCTACAGAGACAGAGGAAGAAAATACGCGCATATAATATAAGCAAACATTTAAATAGATGATTCAAAGGGTTAGTTCACCCAAAAATCAAAATTATGTTATTAATAACTCACCCTCATGTCGTTCCAAACCTGTGAAACCTCCGTTTATTTTTGGAACACAGTTTAAGATATTTTAGATTTAGTCCGAGAGCTCTCAGTCCCTCCATTGAAGCTGTGTGTATGGCAGGGATAGGCAACTCCGGTCCTGGAGGGCCACTATCCTGCAGAGTTTAGCTTCAGCCCTAATAAAACTCACCTGCCTGTATCTATCTAGTAATCCTGAAAACATTGATTGCCTTGTTCAGGTGTGTTTAATTAGGGTTGGAGCTAAACTCTGCAGGATAGTGGCCCTCCAGGACCGGAGTTGCCTATCCCTGGTGTACAGTCTACTGTCCATGTCCAGAAAAGTAAGAAAAACATAATCAAAGTAGTCCATGTGACATCAGAGGGTCAGTTAAAAATTTTTGAAGCATCGAAAATACATTTTGGTCCAAAAATAGCAAAAACTACGACTTTATTCACCATTATCTTCTCTTCCATGTCTGCTGTGAGAGAGAGTTCAAAACAAAGCAGTTTGTGATATCCGGTTTGTGAACGAATCATTCGATGGAACCGGATCTTATTGAACGAGTTCACCAAATTGAACAGAATCGTTTGAAACGGTTCGCATCTCCAATACGCATTAATCCACAAATGACTTAAGCTGTTAACTTTTTTAATGTGGCTGACACTCCCTCGGAGTTCAAACAAACCAATATCTCGGAGTAATTCATTTACTCAAACAGTACACTGACTGAACTGCTGTGAAGAGAGAACTGAAGATGAACACCGAGCCGAGCCAGATAAATCAACAACAGACTGATTTGTTCACGAATCAAGAACCGTTTCTGTCAGACGCGTCCGATTCAAGAACCGAGGAGCTGATGATACTGCGCATGTGTGATTCAGTGTGAAGCAGACGACACACAGAGCGTCTGAACCGAACTGATTCTTTTGGTGATTGATTCTGAACTGATTCTGTGCTAATGTTATGAGCCCAGGTAAACCGAAGGCTTGAATGAAGGGCAATCATCGCCGATGATGCCATTACATCGAGCACAAATGAACACGTGAACCGTTTTCTTCAACCAGTTTATTGAATCAAACTGTCCGAAATAACTATTGGTGATCCGAACACCGATGCAACCGGTTCTTGACTCGTGAACGAGTCATTATCTGGCTCGGCTCGTTGTTCATCTTCAGTTCTCTCTTCACAGCAGTTCAGTCAGTGTACTGTTTGAGTACATGAATTACTCCGGGATATTGGTTTGTTTTAAAGGTCCCGTTCTTCGTGATCCCATGTTTTAAACTTTAGTTAGTGTGTAATGTTGTTGTTAGAGTATAAATAATACCTGTAAAATTCTAAAGCTCAAAGTTCAATGCTAAACGAGGTATTTTATTTAACAGAATTTGCCTACAAAAAACGACCCGTTTGGACTACATCCCTCTAGTTCCTGCAGTAATGACGTCACTAAAACCGTTTTTTGACTAACCTCCGCCCACATGAATACACAAATAGGGGGCGTGGACTTGTTGCGCTCCGACGGAGAAGAGGAAGAGCTGCGTTTGTGTTCGCCATGTCATCGAAATGCTGTTATTTTCATCCTGCCGTCCAATCACCTTTGTTTGGCTTTCACAGGGACGCTGTGCTTGGAGATTAATGGTTACAATTTATGTTTAACTCGGTTCGAAAATTATAATGCACATGTAAAACTATGTGCTGCACATTTTGCTGAGGACAGCTTGCTGAGGACAACTTCTCTCACAATCGGTTCAATCTCAATCAGTTTAATGCCGGATTCGCACAAAGATTATTCTTGAAAGATGGAGCAGTTCCCTCTTTGTCTGGAGAAGGCGTTGTTTATGGACCATGACCGGTAAGTGTATTTTATTATTTAAGTTGGTGCGTTTAACAGTTTCTGTAACTTATTACATAAAGGGCAACGCTGTTTATCGTTATTAACTAGATGTTAGGGCTGTGCAAATAAATCGAATTCAATTTTCATGCGCATCTCGTCAGTAAATACGCTCCTGTGATTATAAGTAGAGTTGTGATGTTCGCGAACAAACCAATTCTTTTGAACAGCTCATAAACATGAACGATGGGAGCCGAGTCGCGGCTGGAGGGGAGCAGTTCTTTCTGTCGTTCTATTTTCCTATGCGTGTTTCACACAGATGCACACAAATGAGCTCCTCCGTGAGACAGAACAGTTATGAGGGAGGGGCGCACCCAGCGCAGACCAACCCTTTATAGCGTGATGATATTAGTTGTTAGTTGTGCACGCATCCTTTACGTGAGTACTCCAGTGGAAAAAAAAAAATCCTGCATGCCTCTGTCATTGGGTAGGAGCGGAATTTTATCTACTTTAAATATTTTTTGTTTTCTATCAAAATGTTCTTGTGTGATAACAATGTTCTTGTGTGGAAGTGTTTGTAGTAAAAGCTTTTTTGCACAGAAATTCATTGCAGCCGGCTTTGTTTTTGATGTTTATTTGTGAGTAGGTATTCAAAAAAGCAAGAAAAATGGGACCTTTAACTCAGAGGGAGTGTCAGCCACATTAAAAATGTTAACAGCTTAAGTCATTTTTTGATTAATGCTTATTGGAGACGCAAACCGTTTAAAAAGATTCAGTTCAATTTGGTGAACTGGTTCAAAAAGATCCGGTTACAACGAGTGATTCGTTCGCAAACCGGATATCACTAAACTGCTGTGAACGCGCTCACAACAGACACGGAAGAGAAGACAATAATGAATAAAGTAATAATTTTTGGTATTTTTGAACCAAAATGTATTTTTGATGATTCAACAAATCTAACTGACCCTCTAATGTCACATGGATGTTTTTCTTACCTTTCTGGACATGGACAGTAGACCGTACACACAGCTTCAATGGAGGGACTGAGCAGTGGTGGACGAAGTACACAAATCAAGTACCTGAGTAAAAGTACAGATACATATAATAAAATAATACTCCAGTAAGAGTACTCCAGGCTCTTTTAGCTGTATAAAACATAAGAAAAATATAAATTTTTACACATATTTGATTTGATTGGTTTAAGGTCACTATAACATGTTATAATTATATAATGTTCATTATAATTTAACATTCAATATTATTAAAAAAAAAAAAAAAAAAAAAAAAACTACCCTGTTTTTTAGGGCTCTAACCTAACATAACCGTATCAGAAGTAGTTCACATGACATCGGACATCATTCTCATGAGAACTTTGATATTTCCTGTGCCGTGGGGAGAGGAAAACCTAATTTTCATGGTTTACCAAACAAATGGCCGGAGCAAACATTATAAAAGCATGAACAGAAGCATTCTAAGCCATTTCTGTGTGCTCTCTATGTTCTCCATCTCTCTCATTTGAAAATTACATCTAAGCAACGATTTTCTGTCAATAAAATTTTGTCACAGGTTTTTGACAGTCAAAATGACATAGAGGAGAATGTGTCTGAGAACGATGATAGTATTTAGGACCCTGATTATGAGGCATCCTCCTCAGATGAGAATGAGTCTCCTAATGTTGACCCTACTGTTGTCTCTCAACCACCCACAAACCCATTACCTTCCAAGAAAGGAAAGTTATCATGGTCCCACTCACCACCTGAACAACAGGGTAGACTTATTGCTGCTGATATCATCAAAATGGTCCCAGGGCCCACTAGATATGCTGTCAGCCATGTCCAAGATATAAAATCAGCATTTCATGTTTTCATCACACCATCAATTGAAAAGGATGTACTTGAAATGACTTAGAGGGTATGCGTGTGTATGGGGATGGTTGGAAAGACTTCGATGTAACTGACTTGAAAGCCTACATTGGGTTGCTCATTTTGAAAGTAGTCTACAAGGCAAAAGGAGAAGCAACAGCAAGCCTTTGGAATGCTGACACTGGAAGGGCAAAATGCAATATGCCCCTGAGGGGGCACATCTTGTAGCTTTTGGTCTCTCAACCGAGGTTGCTGAGATCATCCTTCAATCCAGAATTCCCTCCATGAGGAAACTGTTCACCTTGAGGTGGAAACCTTTTTACCTCCTGGTGCGAAGACTGCCAGCACAACCCTGTTATTTGCCCAGTTAGGACAGTTCTGGAGTTCCTGCAGGCACTTCTCTCTGCAGGTTTGACGCACTCCACTCTGAGGGTTTGCGTGGCGGCCATTACAGTCTACTGCGCCCCTCTTGGTGGCCATTCAGTGGGCAGACACCGAAGTATGGCAGCATCCAAGGCCTTCTTGTCAGGTGTGTCTATACAGGACATCTGCAATGCAGCTGGACGGTCCATGCCCCTCACATTCATCAGATATTATGGTTTAGATCTGCGAGCCACTCACAGCTCTTCTTTCTCTTGCCTCAATTGTGCTCTTTGTATGCACACTAGGAAGGGACTTGCAAGTCTGGCGGTGTGGGCATTAACGTTTCCATAGCGTTTCGGACGCAGCTTGAGTTCATGAAGGGGAACGTCCCAGGTTATGTATGTAACCATGGTCCCCCGAAGGGAATGAGACGCTGCGTCTCAAAGCCATACTTCCGGCATCATTGCCAGAGTTCATTTCATTCCTAGAAGCTGACGCTTGTTCCACCTCACGTTCTTTTATAGCTTCCTGGTCGCTACGTAACCCGCCTATGACGTCACACCAATTCTTGAGATTGATTTCACATACTATTCAGAGCTGGTCATGCTGAAGGGCATTCCCATAGCGTTTCGTACGCAGCGTCTCATTGCCTTCGGGGAACCATGGTTACATACATAACCTAGGATGTTTTTCTTGGGGTCAAATTGACCCCACACTTTATGTATGTTGCAATCCTTGATAACAAAAAGGACTGTTATGTGTTCCTTACTGATGTTTTGATTGTGATGATGTTCTGTTTAAATATAAATATTCAAATATTCAAAATGTTTGAAATTGTGTTTGTTTTTCCCGGGGTCAAATTGACCCCAAAGATAACTCGTGTTACTATCCTTGATAAAATATATCGTAAGATTTTATGGTGATTTGTAAATGTGTCCATAGTCGTCCAATGGGTATTCTGGATGTTTAAGGGGTGGGGAGGGGGTGGTGGGTGTATGTCAACTTAAAAGGCCATTTAAGTAGTCAACAAAGACATAAATTACCTGAGACACAGACATTATTAAAAGAGGTTTAGATTACAACAGACGTCATCAGATTTGAGGGTAACAGGAGGGTTAAGGAAAAAATTACTGAAAGATAGATGTTTGCAATTTTATATAGGCTACTTAAATTTAATTTTATATTAGCACATATCTTTTTTATAATCCCACTGCTCAAAATACCTGGGATTTTTTCCAAAATGACCACTATATGGAGTCAAGATATATTTTTGTTGTTGATATGGACTATGTTGACGAGAGCAATGTTCACTGTGAAGCTTACACTGTGATGTACCTGAGAGAAAACAGAGATGACCATCTGATCTTCACCAGGAAGAAAAAAGTGTTTTAAAGTTTGTTGTTTTACAGAACATCACAGTTATATATGACATGATAATAAGGCCTGAAGTTAGGAAGAACATTTTAAGGAAAATATAATTATATTTTCATAATGATTTTTTTCCATCTCAAACCTTGCCTGTGGTTTAAAAACACCCCTGGCCAAATGGGGTGCATCTCTTCCTACTTTGAAAATCACTGTAGTAACCATGTTCTGAACATCACATCCTTTCTTTTCTCCCCAGATTTAATATATATATATATATATATATATATATATATATATATATATATATATATATATATATATATATATATATACATATATATATATATATATATATATATATATATATATATATATATATATATATATATACACATAGGTGGTTGAATAAAAATATTGGACATTATTTATAAAAAATTACCTCAAATTAGCACCAGCAAGCTTGTTAGCTAGACAGTTAGCATCAGCTAACAATATTTACTTATTTTCAGTACAGTTATGAATAAACATTTATGTCTGTCTGCTCGTCTAGTTAATCCAAACAATATACATATGTATAACGTTACTGTTGATAAACAATATAAAAACAGACCTCACATAGGACATGGATGGTAGCATTTTATTAAAACTGTTAACATTATGGCAGCAGGGAATTTGAACGTGCATGAGTTATTGTATTTAATCTGTGTTATTTTAATATTTAATCCAATTAATCAAAAATGTTGACATTAATAACTTACTTTTAGCAACATCAGACGCACGCGCGCTCACAAGATCTCCCGGTTCTTACTTCTGGTGACTCGCACTAAACGGTTCATTTGAATCAGTGAGTGGTCGACTCCAGGAACAGCTGCAATCCATAGACAGCTGCAATCGGATCATTCTAATTCGTAAACGAATCATTTGGTGCGATTCGCGATCCGATTTAAACGTTTATTTTGAAAAGACTCAGTTCGTTCATAATGAATCAGACACAGCTTCTGCCTGTCGCAGCACGTGATATATTATAGGGAGTAACGATATGTTTTATGAAATGTAGTGAAGTTAAAAGTACGATTTTATGCTTTGGAATGTAGTGAAGTAAAAGTAAAAGTTACTCGAAAATAAAACTATTCCAGTAAAGTACAGATACTTGAAAAATGTACTTAAGTACAGTAACGAAGTAAAGCTACTCCATTACTGTCCACCACTGGGACTGAGAGCTCTCTGACTAAATCTAAAATATCTTAAACTGTGTTCTGAAGATAAACGGAGGTCTCATGGGTTTGGAGCGACATGAGAGTGAGTTATTACTTATGACATAATTTTGATATTTGGGTGAACTAACCCTTTAAAAAATAAAAATATACACTTGTCACATCACCTGAGGATGCAGCAGATACAGTTTTTAAAGGTTTTTCTGCTGGATTGTGTTGATAAAATACTTTTATTTTGTCATCATTCTGTACAGTTACAGTCTGAAACACATAACAGCTGATCGATTGATTTTCTACTTCTGTAAAGTTGTGTTTGAGTGTTTTACCTGTTTCACTCTGTTATCTTCAGTTTTAACAAACCTTTGTTTCCTGTTAAAATCACGTTAACAACATAAAGACAACAACATTAAATGAATAGAAAATATGAATGTTGAAAGATTACTAATCACACACAGCTGATCCATTTATTTCTGTTACACAAAATTAACTTATACAATATAAAAGTGCATTTATGAAGTCAATTTAGTTTATAACTGAACTCACATTATAAACCATATGATGATGATGATGATGATGATGGTGATGAATAATCCTCCAGATGTTGCTGCGATCACAATCACATTCCTACCAGCTCCATGATGAACTGAAAGATGAAGATCATCATAATTAACAAACTGATGAATGATGTGAAGATCCAGGAGTGTGTTAATAAAAGCTTCACCTGTGACAGTAACAGCTTCTGATCTCTGAGATCCATGTTGATTGTGAGCCTCACAGTAGAAGCGTCCACTCTGTAGTGCACTGAAACTCTGTCCAGATCCAACAGCTGAGCTTTGATTCTCCTTAAACCAGCTGAAGTTCAGAGCAGGAGGGTTTGAATCACTGCTGCAGATCAGAGTCACTGAATCTCCCTCCACTATTACACCTGATCCATTTATAGACACTGAGACGTTCCTGGGAGGATCTAAAAACAATCACCACACTATTAAAGACTTATACATTAAAAAAAATATTAATGTGAGCTAAAATTATAAAAACAATCTAATATACTCACATGTGACGTTTAAATTCACACCAGCAGAGTATTTCTCTCCATGTTTATTTCTGGACTTGCACTTGTATTCTTCACTGTGATCAGAGCTGATCTTTGAGATGCTGTAGATTCTTCCAGATTCTACAAACATTCTTTCTTTAAACCAGCTGATTTCTGCAGGAGGGTTTGAATCACTGCTGCAGATCAGAGTCACTGAATCTCCCTCCACTATTACAGATGGACTGATGGACACTGAGACATTTTTTGGTGGATCTATAAAGGATACATATTCAGTCCTTATATCATCCCATTCAAACACAATTTCCAGGTTTTGAAAAAGTACTAATCATTCTGTACTCACAGGTGACATTGAGCTGAGCAGCAGGAGAGATGTAAGTGTGTCCATGTAGAGCACAGCTGTATCTGCCTGCATCCTCTCTTCTGACTGACTGCAGCAGGAGTTGATTGTTTCTGTCTCTTCTCTCAGTTAATGGCTGTGAGTTTCTGTACCAGATGAATGTTGCTCTGTCAGTCAGAGCGCAGCTGCTTTTACATGTCAGACGGACATTATGACCCTCTGTCACTCTCTCAGGAGCCTCCACCTGAAGATCTGAACACAACACACACATTATATCTAGTGCTGCTGTCATACACTGATTATTATTCAACATAATGCACAGAAGAAGAGCTCAGCCTCGTGAAAGTCACCTGTTACAGTGAGATTCACTCCTGGTTCACCAAGCCATTTTCCATCAGGTTTATCAGAGATGAATCTGAAACAGTACATGTGTTGGTCGTTCTGTGTCACATGACTCAGTCTGATGGTGCAGTTCTGCTGTTTGTCTCCCAGATACTGAAGCCTCTGACTGTATTCAGGATCATCAGACAGAACTGGAGGATTTTCACCCTTTATGGGGTTTTTGGTCCAGAACACTTTCTCAATCTTATATCCAGTAGGGTATGTATAAGTGCAGCTCATTATCACTGATGAGGTCTTTAGTGCACAGATGTGTGAAGAACTGTAACTCACACCCCAACCTTCACTGAAAACATCTGACATGAGTTTTTATTTAAACAAATACTACAATTATTATCAATATTTGTTAAGTAAAACAACATTAATATAATTTTGGCATTACATTAATAAGGAAATCACTGGATAGACATAACAAAGACACACTTCATGTGAGACTTCATGCTGCTAATAGGAACACATCTTTTGTCATTCCTTTGTTAAAATATAGTCAATATAACTAAATTAACATGTTAAACACTCTTGAGACATGAACAGCATGCTGTACTATTACGGACTGACAAAAATAAAAGCACATACAAGTGTCTGAAAACTCACTGTGAATCATGAGGAGAAAGATCACAGGAAGAGGAGGAGCCATTCTGACTGACATCACCATAGCAACAACTACAACACAGCAATTACAACATTCCAGCATGATTGAGATGAAACTGTGAGATGGATATTTTACAAGAAAAATACTTTTCATTCTTTCTACTTCAGATTTTCATGTTCTTTATAATTATTTGTGAAATATACAGGGGCGGAGCCAGGGGGTGGGCACAACTGAGCTAGCTTGGCCATCCTGCTCTTTTTCTTGATGAGAAATGCATGTATTAAGATGCAGAACCTGGAGTATTTCTTAGCATCCACATCAAACAGGAGACTTTTCAGACGTGCACTTCGCCTCAGCGCCAGGCGTGTGTCAAATGAGCGTGGATAAAGTTCAGCAGCCAACTGAGCTTCAGAAGAACAACAGTGAACTGTGGTGTGATGAGATGTTGTTAGGCTGTATGTCAGTAAAACAAACTTTGCTGACCTGTCCACCATCTTACTGTGCTCACAACACACACTCTTCAATAGTATGCAAATATGCGGCCCACTCTCTGATTGTGTCATCATAAATAAGAGTGAGATTTATTTTTATATTATATTATGTGTAAATTGTTATACAAAAAGGATAATCTGATTGGTGTATGCATGTAACGTGACGGACAGGTTGGCTCGAAGACATGCGCAGTGGTTGTGATGTGAAAAGTGGCATTCACAGGGGAGTGTGTCGGGAAGAAAAAGCCTGTGGTGCAAGCGGTGAGTTAAAATTAATTCCTGAGCTCTGTCTAATAAAAGGCAATAAAGTTTCAGTTTATGTGTATGCCTGCATTTTTTCGACGGACCCAATTTTAAGAGACGGAAGTTTCCTCCTATGGTCTACAGCCTCTCTTACATAAGCACACAATAAACTATGAGCATACAACATAGTTCTGTCGTCAGGTAAAGGGTTACTTCACCCCAAAATGAAAATTGTGTTATTAACCACTTAACTTCATGTTGTTCCAAACCTGTAAATGCTCTTTTCACCTTCGGAACGCAATTTAAGATATTTTGGATGAAAACCTAGAGGCTGGAGACTGTCCTATAGAGTGCCAAGTAAATAACAGTGTCAAGGTCCAGAAAAGGTATGACAGTCGTTGTCAGAATACTCCATTTGCCATCAGATGTGCAATCTGGGTTATATAAAGTGACAGGACACTTTTTATAAGTTAAGAAAAAAACAAACAAACTGTAAATAACTACTTTATTCAACAATTCCTTCGTCAACAGTCTCCTCTGTGTCTCTCCATATCACCGTATGCTGCTGACATGGGGGTAAGTGATTAATAACACAATTTTCATTTTGGGGTGGAGTATCCCTTTAAGTTATGAAATTACCAAAAAGGTGATTATTGCTGCAAACTGCATGCACGTGTGTATGCGTTGCATTTCAGAACATCTCTCAAATACATGTAGTAAAATACATTCTGCAATTCCAGATTTTTTTTTTCATAATTTACATTTACATTCTGACATTTATGTGCTGTTGACTTTTTCACATTCTTATCACTATCTGCATGTGTCATCCACGAGTAAGCAGTGTAGTAGAACAAGCTTTTGTGGGTTTTGAGAACCAGAACCAAGCTGACTGAGCAATAAAGCTATAGTGAGCCCATTTGTTTAAATACCTGGAGGTGTGGAATAATACAAACATGGTCAGGTTCACTCAGTATTACTTGATAAAATAATTCACAAATATCTCAATTTCAATTAAGTAGAAATTAATTGTAAATTAATTAAATATTGAATTTCTGTTCCACTCCAGACTGGTTTGCTGGCCCCTCCCTTCCACCTCTATGAAAAACATCCTGGCTCCGCCACTGGAAATATACTAGCAAATTATCAGTGAAAATAGTTTCAAAGGAAACCCTGCACCATTTTTTTCAGTCTAGTAACATTAATAATCAACCTTGATAAGAAAAATACCTTCCTTACCTTAGCGCAGGACACCTCAACAGTTGAAAGGTAATGATACATGAGGCATAAGGAAGGTTCACCAGCCTCATTTATAACCAGAGCTGCATCATTTCCTCCTCATTTCCTGTTTTGGTTTATTTTACTGTTTATTTTATTTTTACAGCTACTAATGTAAAATACTACATTCAAAAATATTATCTCTCTCTTTAATAGTTTTACGAAAAAATAAAGAAAATTACAAGAAACATTCTGTTTATTTCCAAGTTTATTTTGCAGATTTAAAGCCAGGAATAAACACATGCATATGGCATGTAAGCTAGACTTTCATGACACATACTAAATACAAAAGTGAAAAGTACCCAATGTCTTCAAATACAAACATCTGACATGTTAGGGCCTACATCAAGGGCTGCACTGGGTAAAAATAATCAGGTCTGGCAATTTTTGGGTCCAAACTGCCCACCACTACCATGAGAATCTGCCCCATTGGACAGCACACGTAAAAGTGTCATTTAACACACACACACATTTGAACCCAATAATGTTGGTAATACCAGGTACAAACAAGCTGAATTGGCTTTAAAAAGAAACAAACTGTAGCCATTTGTAATTAAAGGGAACCACTGCATTTTAATCAAAGTCCAAACAAAGATGCTGCATATATAATAAGTGGCGGATTAACTGGGTGAAGAATAGAGTGAACTTTATAGTTACTTAAACTATGTTTATATGATATGTAAAAACATCTGCTAATTAAATTTCGAATGGATTGTTATTGTTATTTCCATAGACACATGCATGTATTTTTTCAAACTCCAAATGCATTGTTTTACTAGTATTTATGTGTATTTAAATGTCTGAAACCTAAAATATGCATAATTACATTACATTTTACATTTTGCTGACACTTTTATCCAAAGCGACTTGCAATTGCTAAATATGTCGCCTCTGGAACAACTAGGGGTTAAGTGTCTTGCTCAGGGACACATTGTGTCTCACAGTGGATTCAAACACAGGTCTCTCACACCAAAGTCATGTTTCTTATCCACTGCGCCAAAACCACCCCACCCGACCCCACCCTCATTATGTGGTTAAGAACACTGCATAGTTGTGATAATATGACAAGAGCAGTGCACATCTCTCTCTGGCTCAGCGACAGCCAACGCGCAAAAACGCAGTTTGAATTTGACAGTTATGTGAAGTCACCGAAAGTTCACACCGTACTCCCAGGGGCACGGAAATAAGGATTCCATATGTGGGGCCGTACCACTCAAAAAGTTAAGGCAAACAGAGTGGTCTGACTTGAGCTTTGTGAAATTATGCTAAAAATGATAATTAAATCTCTGACAGCAGGTGGCACTCATGAAACAGCTGCACATAGCATTACCTTGGTTACCACTGTAAACAAAGTAGTGCTGCGCTTATAAACAGTAGTTTAATATGATTAATCTAAATTTAATCTGATGAAAAAGCCTAAGCTGGTTTGCTGGTTTTAGCTGGCCGGCCAGCCTGGTCATAGCTGGTCAGCAGACTTGATTTAGAGTGGTTTTGCTGATCAGGCTGGCTGGGAGAACAGCTAAAACCAGCAACTTCCCAGCGTGAACTTCTTATCGTGAAGGACACCACCCATCCTTCACACAGTCTTTTCCAGCTCCTACCATCAGGAAGATGGTGCAGGAGCATCAGAGACCGCTCCGCCAGACTGCTCAACAGCTATATCCCCCAGGCTGTGAGAGTCCTGAACTCAAATCACCCTGCCCTCCACTGAAACCCCACACAAAACCCCTACCTCCTGAAACATGGACCATCTCATATCTCACCATATTTAGTTTATGTATAGGTAAACATTTATATATAGTATATTTATAGTCAGAATCTGTCAGTAGGTTAGTTTTGTATAGGTTTATACTGTTTTACTTCATTGTTGTACATCTGTATTTATCAGGGCCGGCCCTGACCAATTTGCTGACTAGGCAAGGTTTTACCTGGCGCCCCATGCATCACAGCCCATTTCACCCTGTCATTGTGTTCATGATTTAGCATATATATATATATATATATATATATATATATATATATATATATATATATATATATATATATATATATATCTTAGAGGTGGGCCGTTATCGCCAATGTATCACCAATGTTTACGTTTTCTTTTCTTTTTTTTTCAAGTTTGTAGGTGTCAAGGTACAGAAACCAAATAATAGCACTGGATATTCATCAATGTAAAAATTAAATATACAATCAAACCTACATTTATTCAACACCTTCAACATTTCTCACATTATAACAGTTTTGCTATATATATATAAAAAATTATATCTGGTTTCTGAATAATTTTTGGTTTGACTGTTAAAACTACAAATAAATTCAGTCAAGAGCAGTGAGTGATTTTCATTTTCATTTTCTTGGATTAACATTACAGCAGACAGTAGCTAAATTAGGCGCGGTCACTTTAAGAGTCGATGAACGCATCCAATACAATACACATCCCATTTTTTCATCAACTGTTTACTTTCACTTAAGAAATAACTGACAGTTTTTTCAAGCATAATTTCCAAGGTGGATATTTTGATATATTTTGTATGTATTTGTCGGCACAAGAGCAAAAATAAGCAAATTCGATGTTCAAGTGTTTTGAGATGCCTTTCTCTGCGAGCCCTGAACACCAGAACACCGTGGTGTTGAATTGGGCTCTTTCACATCTTTTTGTTTGTACAAACTGCGATTTGTATTTGTTCGTTCGGCTCTCTCACTGGTGCGCACCGAAAACAGTGCGCGAGTAACCAGCTGCTCTGTTCAGCTTTTCCGCGTCTTGTTTTTGGATGCTTTAATGTTTAAATCAACAAGCGGTACGGCTTAACAACACGTGAAAAAGATAAGCTTTCGTGACGATGCGCAGCAGTGGCCCGTCAACTGTCCTGAGCATCTTTTTAGGCTGGCCTCACTCAGTCGGTTATATAAAATATCAAGGTGAAAGTCATCATAGCTTGCTTAGTATAGACCCAGCTCCCAACCCAACTTTGAGAATAGATTAACGGCGATATTTTTTTATCGCCCGATAAGAGTCTCGCGTTTAACGCAGCACGTTAACGGCGATAACGGCCCACCACTAATATATATATATATATATATATATATATATATATATATATATATATATATATATATATATATATATATACATACACACACACACACACACACATTACAGCAGTTTCCAACACTCATAATAAATCATCATATTAGAATGATTTCTAAAGGATCATGTGATAGACTGGATGTCACATGTGACTCTGAAGAATGGAGTAATGATGCTGAAAATTCAGCTTTGCATCACAGAAAAAAATTATAATTTAAAGTATAATAAATTGAAAACAAATTATTTTAAATTGTAATAATATATCACAATATTACATTTTTTCTGTATTTTTGATCAAATAAATGCAGGCTTGATGAGCAGAAGGAACTTCTTTCAAAAACATTAAAAATAGTAATGTTTCCAAACTTTTGGCCTGTACTGTATCCCCCCAAAACTGCACAACTGTAGAGTAAAACATTACTAAAAAAGTGATAATAAAAAATGCGTCTTAAAACTGACATGATTGTACAAAATCACAGTCTGGGGACTCAGAACTCAGAACAACTGCTAACATTAAGTTTAAGGTAAAAATAACTGCCATGAAATTATAGTATCTTACTCCAATGCAATAAATTGTTCTTTCACTACATCTCTTTACCTCTGTCTTTATCCTCTTCTCTTCTTTTTGGCACTGTATCTATCGCAGACTATGCTCACGTATAATGTGTCATGTAAATTCGGCCTTCCGTCACAATCAGGAAACTTTCACCGTGTCTAGAACTGGCGCGAGCTGCCAGGCCCGTTTCTACGAGCTGTGTGTTATCAAAAGCAGTGCTGTCTACATTGGATGCGGCGTCGGGCACGCTACACAACAAAATACCAACAACTGATCGTGCGCGCGCTCTATTTCTGACGCACTTCAAGCACTCGATTTTTTTTTTTTGCTTTATTTGGTAGTATTTCGAATTAGTGTTTTTTAAATAGTAGCCTATTATTAAAAAAAAACAAAATTGTAAAAAAAAAAAAAAAAAAAAAAAAAACAAACAAACAAAAAAATTCACTGGTTCACTCATTCTGGCGCCCTTAGCATTTGCCTATACCGCCTATGCTGCGGGCCGGCCCTGGTATGTATATAGCACCCTGGTCCTGTGAGACATGACATTTTGTTCCACTGTATGTTCACACATGTAGCGGAATGACAATAAAGCTCAACTTGAACTTGAGCTTCCAGCTTAAACCAGCTAAGACCAGCTTAGGTTGTATTTGTTTGTTTTTTCAGCAGGGCTGCGATTCCTCTTTGGCTGTGTCCTGAACCAATATACATAACTTAAAAAGTCACCATTCACCACTGCTACATATCTGTTGTTATATTTTGTGTCAATCTATTAATAGGCAAAACATGACAGGGACTGTGTAGATGTTTCCTGTTACACACACACATGACCAGCAGATCAGGAAAGGTTTTTTTTTTTTTTTTCATGTATATTGAAGATGTGTGTGTGGGTGTGGGTGTGGTGGGGGGGGGGGGGGGGGGGGTTAATTCACACAATTAAAATCGGTATCATGTGGATGTAACCCTTAAATTAGTTTTTGTTGGTGTAACCTTATTTGTATCTGATATAACATTTCATATTTAAATTAAATCAATTGAGATGTTGCAACATTAAACATTATTAGGTTAGAGTTTATTCACTGCTTGTATGTGTCCATGTCTGAGTAGAAAGGAGATGGCCAAGCAGAGGTTTCAGTTCCTTGACGTAACCAGCAGAAGCTATAATTAGACTTGTAGTCACTCACACTAAAGATAAAGTACCAGTCCAACACCAGTCTTATTTATATATCTGAATGACGGAAATGGACTTTAAGAGTTTGAAGAAAACTTCAAGTCATCTGCATTGTTCTCGGTAAATGAGACATTTCTACACTTTCTAATAGAAGCTAAAATAGATTTGGGTGTTTGATCATGAGTTAGACCTTCACTATAATGTGCTGTTTCAAACAAACATACTAATACAATGATCCGTGTGATATGAAACACATCCTTATTCACTCAATTAGGTAAATTAGGAAAAGATATTGCATGCATTGCAACATGTACCCCAAGATAAATTTCTACTAAATGCTTTGACAAATCATTTCTCTTGACAAGTTTTTGTCAGGAGTCTCTCTTGACGAAACATGCAATTTTTTTTTTTTTTTTTTTTTTTTTTTTTTTTTAAAGGGGTCATATGATACAATTTAAAATTGCCCTTTCTCTTTAGAGTTTTTCAAGCTATTGGTGCATGAAGATTCAAATCAAAAGAGATATTCTGTATTATAGTTAATACTTTTCCACTCTCTCGGAAAATGTCTCGTTCTAACACGCCCCCACATGTCTACATCACTGTTTGGGAAGATTTGCATATGTAGCAAGGGAAAAGTGGTATGGCCCATTTAAGAGCGTTTCTTCAGGGGACGGAGTTGTGCACGTGATTAGATTACCGTGTGCTTTATAAGACCGGAGGAGCAGTTGTTTGCATGGGCTACAGGCTTTGCTTGCTGGTTGAGACTTCAAAGGTAATCATTGTTGATACTTTCACTCATTTTGTATTTATTGCCCCTGAAGTGACGTGCACATAGTAATATCTTTTAGGGGATTTCTGTTAGCGTTGTTTGTAGGCTGTTTCCCTTAATGCTTGTATAGGTGCTGATTTTGAGTGAGAGGTAGGTCAGAATGACTTTAGTTTAAAGGTTGTAACCTGCTTCTAACCTGATGGTCGTGGGGCTGGTGGACGTACGTTAGTGACCATTGAAAGTGATACTGTTCAACCCTTTTAGAGCATCGGTAGGGTTTTATGTGTGTTTGGAGTGATTCGGCTGGGGGAGTGGCAATATTTGTGTAGTTGATGTTTATTTGATCTGATATTTATTTGATGTAACATTTTGTTTATTTTGTTCTCCTTAGGATTTCCAGTTCTGGAATGCCATTGCTGTCTTTTCTCCCCCTTGTTTTGCCTTTTTGGGATATGTAAACTGTTTCTTTTGTTTGTTTGGTTGGTTAAGATCTGTTTATTAATGTTATTTTATATTGTGACATGTCTAGTAAGGTTGGGTATTGCTACTGTTTTTAGTCCGCACCAGGGCTAGTATGGTCAGTTTTCTGAGCATGAGTTTTACTCCGAGAACCAGCTAATTTGTTTTATTTTATTTTTTTTCTTTGGTTTTAGTGGATCACTGAGGGGTGCTGGTAGGATCGCGGGTGTGGCCTCTTTGGTGGATACTCTCCTGTGGTGCTGCATGTACACTGTGTTGTGCACATTTACTTGCGTGTGTGTGTGTGTGTGTTTTCTTTATTTAGGCACGAGTACTGGTGAATGTCACAAGTGTGATAGTGTGGGCTCACGCCAACGGTCGGTCAGTCCTCCTCGAGTGTCTGTTAGTTTGTTTTTTTCTTTTGGGTTTGTTTTTGTTTCTTGAAGTTGGTGTTCTCTATTTTAACATTACAGCTCCAAGTGTGATTGCCCTGACTAAAAATTCAGGCCCATAATTGGGTGTGTCATTTTCTATATCATGTCTTGTCAATAAATTGTGGATTTTGTTATATTTGAGAAACACGTCTCTGTTCCTTCTGTTGATAATGTACACAATTAACCTGTGTCTATAATTTAACTTAACTCTCCCTGAGAGAGATTCAGGGTGGCATAGTCAGGCTATGTTGATCGGGCATTTTAATTTCCCATAGAATTTCTATTGCCCTCTCTCGCTACACATAACACAGCCCAAATGATCACACAAAGAAATAAGGTGTAACTTTTATTCTCTCTTTTGCCACCGGTGCAATGTCGTGGACACGCTGGGTATTTAATTGTGAAAGTGAAACTATTTTGTTTGGGCTTCCAAAAGAGGACACAACTAGGAATCAGTGGTTACATTGTATTTCAACACTGTTCTAGAACAGTCCAACCCCAAATATTCAAATGTGTGCAGGACAATGATGATGAGAGTAGGCTATATTACCGTTGTATGTTTCAATAAAGTGGGGCAATCCAAACTTTGCAAGGACAGTCTGGCGCTTCTGACTCATAGAATTTGCCAATTATGATTCAAACGTGAATTTTGAGTAGTATAGAGTAGAGCTTGTTTTAATGGTTTTATGTTTATGCAGTGCAATAAACTGGTCTGGTCGTGGAGGGACATCCATCCAGAGATGTATAGTAACGAAGTAGAACTACTTCACTACTGTACTTATGTACTAAAATGCGGTATCTGTACTTTACTAGAGTATTATTTTTCCCCCTACTTCCACTTTTACTTCAGTACATATTTTCGATGAGTTTAATACTTTTACACCGATATTTTTTGATGTGCTGCATCGTTAGTCGTTACAATTATAAAAATTATGAATCATTCCATTACAAACCCACATTACCACTGCCAGAACTGTAGATGGCAAGTTTGATGAAGCTGGCACATCATTGAGCGAATCAAGTGATTAAGAAGACTGCGCGTGCTGACTGAACTGCTGTGAAGAGAGAAATGAACACCGAGTCGAGCCAGATAATAACTCGTTCACGAGTCAAGAACCGGTTGCATCGGTGTTCGGATCACCAGTAGTTCTTTCTGACAGTTCGATTCAATAAACCGGTTAAAGAAAACAGTTCACCGGTTCTTTTGCGCTCGACATAATGACGTCATTGGCGATGATTGCAAGCCTTCGGTTTACCTGCGTTCATAACACTAGCACAGAATCAGTTCAGAATCAATCACCAAAAGAATCAGTTCAGTTCAGACGCTCTGTCTGTCGGTTTGCTTCACGCTGAATCACACATGCGCAGTATCATCAGCTCCTCGGTTCTCGAGTCGGACACGAATTCGTAAACGGTTCTTGACTCGTGAACGAGTCAGTCTGTTATTCGTTATCTGGCTCGGCTCGTTGTTCATCTTCAGTTCTCTCTTCACATCAGTTCAGTCAGTGTACTGTTTGAGTAAATGAATTACTCCGGGATATTGGTTTGTTTGAACGCAGAGGGAGTGTCAGCCACATTGAACAAGTTAACAGTTCAAGTCATTTGTGGATTAATGCGTTTTGTAGACGCAAACCTGTAATGTTTCTTATTGCAATGAAGAAACTGTTTGTAATTAAACTTATCTTTTAATTCACTTTCAGGTTGCAAGCAACAACACACATGTCCTGGTCTAACTCTCTGTCAGTCTATATCACAGGTAAGTATAATAATACTGACACCTAGTGGTTAGTTTCTATATATACAACTATACTATCACTACATCCCCTTTCCATTAGACATAAATAACAAGTTATTACAACTAATGACTTCTAGATTATCTAACCACTAAGTAAGCACGGTACACATTATACAGGATGTATAGTATCAAATAACAATCTCCAGAATTATTTGCTTTACAATCACAGTAACAATAATCAACTGATTACATTTTCTTTTATCTTTTCTTTTATGAACATTCTAATTACTAATTACATTCTAATTATTAACTAGGTTAAGCAATATTCAGAGGTTCAGTCTATCAGGAGGCTTTACTGTGCGATTGGATCTTCTCAGCACAGGATGAATGCATTTCTTTAGCTTGCTCATTGTGATGCAGTACTGGAAGTGTTTCAGATGTTGACACCTGTATGTGTATTCTCTACTGTCTCTTTTGTTTTTAGCAGACTTCTCCGGTTTCTCCTCAGGATCTGACCATCTTCTGTCCTGCCAGTGTAAAACCTTGGCTTCACCTCCTCCAGGACTGTGGCTCTTTTAGTCCAGGTATTGGAATCCTCAAGTCTTACTGTGTCATTATTGGAGAGTGGTTCTAGGCTTTTTGATGCCTTGTCATAGTTCGCTTTGTGTCTCAGTTTCAGGTGCTTTTGTTTTCTTTTCAGGTACTTTCTCTTGTTTTGTGTTGCTATGCACAGAAGTGTGGTTTGTAATCTGCGCCCCATCAGTATTTCAGCAGGAGACACACCGTGTTCTAGTGGAGAAGCACGGTAATTCAGCAGAGCTAAATAAGGATCTGATTGACTGTCCACTGCTTTCTTGAGTAGTAGTTTCACAATGTGAACTCCTTTCTCTGCCTTTCCATTTGACTGCGGATATAATGGGCTGGATGTCACGTGTTGAAAACCATATTCCTCAGCAAACTTCTGGAAGTCCCTTCCACTGTAGCATGGCCCATTATCACTGCAAACCACCTGCGGAATGCCGTGTCTCGCAAATATGGATTTCATGTGTGTTATCACACAAGCAGAAAATGTACTGGATAGCAACGCAATCTCTGAGTAATTTGACAGATAGTCTATCACCAGCAAATAGTTTCTTCCCTCCAGAAAGAATAAGTTAGTCCCAACCTTCTGCCATGGTTCATCCGGTGGGTCAGTGATGATCATTGGCTCATTTTGTTGCTTAGCATGATACTTCAAGCACGTATCACAGGTTGACACCATCTTGTCAATGTCTGCATTTATTCCGGGCCAGTAGATTGCAGTTCTAGCCCTTCTTTTACATTTCTCGGCCCCAAGGTGTCCCTCGTGCAGTTGTTTTAACATCTCCTGTCGCAGTGACTGAGGGATAATGATCCTGTCTTTTCTCTGCAGAAATCCCTTAACGACACTCAACTCTGTTCTGATGTTGTAGTGCTGAGCATATTTTCCTCTAGGCCAACCTTCATTCAGATGTTTGATGACCAATTGCAGACATGTATCTTTTCCAGTCTCCACTGCAATCTGTTTGAGTTTTGTGTCTGTGACTGGAAGAGCTTCAGTTACCATGTTCACATGCTGAGTCACATCAGCCTCTGTGGAACTTTCACATTTTCCACTCTGTTCCACAGCTCTGGACAGAGCGTCTGCCAGAACTAGATACTTCCCTTGAGTTTACATTAGCTCCATATTATACCTCTGCAGTCGCATCATCAGTCGCTGGATTCTTGGAGACATTTGGTTCAAGTTCTTTTTAATGATGGCAATTAATGGTTTGTGAACTGTCTCTGCCACAAATGTCGGTAAGCCGTACACATAGCCGTGAAATTTCTCTAATCCATACACTAAGCCCAGGCACTCTTTTCTTCAATCAGTGCATAGCGACGTTCCGTCGGTGTCATCGTTCTCGAGGCATATGCGACTGGCCTCCAATTCTCTCCATCTGCCTGCAGTAGAACTGCACCCATTCCTTCTTTGGATGCATCCGTCGAGATCTTTGTCTTCTTTGTTGGGTCAAAGAACGTCAGAACAGGCTCTGTGGTAAGGAGAGTCTTCAGTCGTCCCCATTCTTGTTCATGATCAGCTGTCCATCTGAACTCGCCTTTATCACACAACAGTTCTCTCAAATAAACAGTTTTTGAAGACAGGTTTGGTATGAACTTCCAGATAAAATTGATCATCCCCATCACTCTCAATACAGCTTTTCTGTCTGTGGGTCTGGGCATTTTGAGTATTGCTTGTATCTTACTCTTGTCTGGTTCCACACCCCTTTCTGGGTCGGAATCTGATAATGTTCTCTCTGTATGTTTGCATTTAAGTCCTTTGGATCCATACAAATACGTAGATCACCATTGGCCTTCTTCACACACACCATTGAATTAACCCACTCTGTAGGCTCTTCCACTTTTTCTATGACTCCCATTGTTGTCATTTTATCCAGCTCTTGCCTCAGCTTTTCACGAAGTGGTGCTGGAACCCGTCGTGGTACATGAACTACTGGCTGTGCATCTTTTTTCAACTGTATTTTGTAGGTGAATGGTAATACTCCAAACCCTTCAAAGATGTCTGGAAACTGTTTCACGATTTGTTCCACACTGTTCTATGTTTCTCCATTATTTATGGTGCATATTCTTCTTACCAGACCCAGATCTTCACATGCCTTATCTCCCAACACAGACAATCTGGAACAACCACAAACATGAGGTAATGTTCTCTGTTTTTAACTTTTACTCTGAGAGTACATATTCCTTTTGTTGGAATGTTCTGGCCGTTGAGTTGCACAGTTTTCTGACTTACGCGCGACTTGATTTTCATTGCTCTGACATCATACACTGAAATCAGATTAGCTTTTGCTCCTGTGTCTAGCTTAAGTGATACTGTTACTCCATTTTTTTCCAGAGCAGTCATCCACTTGTCCCGTGCAACACTATTCACATCAGCCTGTTCTGTTCTTTCTTGACTGATATCGGCCTTCTGCACCATTCCAACGAAGAATGTGTCACTGAGGGATGTTTCTTCCACTGCATGCATATGCTCTCTTTGACTTTGTCCACCTTTTGAAAAGCATTGTTTTGCAAAATGATTCTGCCATTTGCATTTAGCACAGACTTTGCCATAAGCTGGGCACTGCTTTGGCAGGTGACTTTTGCCACATCTCTTACAGTTAAACAGTTCTGTCTGCTGTTTCAGTTTACTCATTCCCCTTTTCTGCATCTTCTCTCTTACTGCAGCTATGGCTGAACTGTCACTCCCGCTCATCTTTGTGTGTTCACTAAAGGTTTTAGCATGCTGAATAGCTATCTCACTGGCATGACATATCCGCACTGCTTCATTTAAGGTTAGCTCTGTCTCTCTCAAAAGCCTCTCTCTCACTTTTGTATCATTGATGCCGAACACAATTTGGTCACGGACCATTGAATCTTGCAACAGTCCGAATTTGCATGTTTTAGCTTTCAACTTTAAATCAATTAAGAAACTGTCAAACGTCTCTCCTTGTTGTTGTAGACGAGAGCGAAAAACATACCTCTCAAAAGTCTCGTTTTTTTCTTGGTGTGCAGTGCACATCAAACTTTTCCATCACCACGTCATATTTGCCTTTGTCCTCGGCCTGTGCAAACACGAGTGTGTTAAACACTTCTATTGACTGTGGTCCCGCGACGGTGAGAAGCAATGCAATCTTGCGTGCATCCGATGCTTCATCCAAGCCCACTGCTTGCAAGTACAGCGTGAATCTCTGTTTGAACATACGCCATTCGTGATCAATGTTTCCAGTCCAGTTTACAGCGTCAGGCGGTTTAACACTTTCCATGACGATCGTCCACTCCTGGTACCATGTAATGTTTCTTATTTCAATGAAGAAACTGTTTGTAATTAAACTTATCTTTTAATTCACTTTCAGGTTGCGAGCAGGAACAGCAACAAACACACATGTCATGATCTAACTCTCTGTCAGTCTATATCACAGGTAAGTATAATAATACTGACACCTGGTGGTTAGTTTCTATATATACAACTATACTATCACTACAGAACCGTTTAAAACGATTCAGTTCGATTTATCAACATGTAATGATTGAGTTTCTCACCTCATGGCAGCATTAGACTGGTATTTTCTAATGTTGTCATACTGGCTTTCATTCTCTTCTAGTTGGTTCATCCCTTTGTTTCTATGGTACAGGACAGTTACATACTGGATTTCTTCTGTATCTTCGGAATCAGACACTTTTTCTTCAGTCTGATTTCTACTGATATTGTTGAGAGTAATTAAAGAATAGAGGACATCGTTTTGATTCGCAGGATCAGATTCAGACATAGGTCCATCATGAGCTGATATGTTGACATAAAGATCATCCTAAAATGAGAAAATTACTGTTACATTTTATTAGTGGCAAAAAGAACCATAAATGAATAAATTGAGTCAAACAATGTGGTGTTTGCATTTTATCTTAATGCTCATTTGGTCTACCTGCTTTTGTGTGATGTGATCAGGTGTGTGTTGTTTCTTCCTGCAAGAAAAACATTTTTTAAATGTAGTTAGGAAATAAAAATAAGTTTGATATACTTAGAGATGGAAAGTAATTAATTACAAACACTTTCGTTACAGTACTTGAGTATGTTTTCTACTTTCTTGAGTAAAATTTGTGGCTCTTTTACTTGAGTAAAATGAAACTAAAGTATTCAGTTTCGCTACATTTATATTTCACTTGACTGGAACTCAAACTGCTGGGGTGGAGCCCAGAACTTTAGACAAAAAACACACATACCTTCGATATTACACTCAGTTGATAGAAGGATCCAGTTATTGCATTGTTGAAGCAAGAACAATGTAAGCAGGGCTCTGAACCGGTTCAAGGGACGAAAACGAAAACCAGAAACGAACGAAATTTTGACAGGAACAGAACCAGAAACAAAAACAAAATAAATTTTTACAGTACCGAACAGAATCAAAAACTTGAAATGGCCATTAACCGGTTAATAATGTTATTTTATCGTTCCATTTAATATTTGAAATTTGCTGTCAATGAATCATGAATTCCAGAAGTACGGCATGCAAATGTGACGCTGAAGCCAGCGAGTGAAATGTCTGCTCAGCTGTGAACTCATCATAGGTCAGTCTCAATGACAACGCACCGCACTTAGAGTTTATCTGAGTATAGTGTGAGATAAATTCAACAGATCACACACATCTGCAGCCTTCTGTGAATGGAGAAAACAGAACAACTAACCCCTATAGGCTTACATAAAAAGGGATATAGGCATATACACTAAATATATATTCACTTAAATCATGTTGACAGATTAACGAAACAAAAGAAAAAGTGTGCTAAATTATGGTTCATTGTGGCATGTTCCAAAGATTTCGGAAAGGAAAACAAAACTGCAGAGAGAAGTTTTCTTTATTTTGCAAAAGCTTTACATTTTTAATTATTTAGCAAAAGCTGAAGCTTTGAACAAACTAATGTCTTGCTTAAACCAATCAGCTTTGGTATGACCATCGCGCTGACACAACATAATTTTGCTTTATTAAAACCTGTACATTAACTAAATAAAATAGATTTAAAGAAACAAATAAAAAGTTAGACTGCTCCATTGTACTATATGTTGCGTTCGGAGTGACCGCGCCTTACGGTGCTGATACAGCTGATGTGAAGGATGATGTTTTATGTAGATAAAAGTACAAACACTATAAAATAAATTATATTTTAGCATCCAGATACGTCGGGAACATGGAAACATTTGGATTCGTGCCGGATGAGAAGATGCGGGCATCAGCTTCAGTTTAAATTAATTTGTTTTTGGATTGACGTTTTTATAGCCTAAACTTGTTTTGTTTTCGAAAGAAACTAATGGCTGTTTTTATAATGTTTGTAAACATTTTGCTTTAGACTACAGGCGTCTTAGCCTTCATTATTTCTTAAAGTAATAGGGCTAATAAGAAGCAATGCTGCAAGTTTTTTTGTTCACTTTCAAAACGCAATCTCGCAATTTTTTTTCGCGCCAAATTTTTGTTTATTTAAATATTATTTTTGCTATTCATTAACCATATTATTGATATGAAATAAAAAAAATAATAATAAACATAATGTGCATTACTTTTATTAGGGATACCAAAATAATATCTGATCATTTGTACATTCAGATTTTACACGCACTTTTAACTGTACTCTTGGAGTGGGACTGAATCAGTCATTAGTGATTTTCTGTTCGTGTTATATTCGGTGGATGCGCATGCGCGAGCTGCATGTGAGAGCAGTGTTTATAGAGCCAAGAATAACCGCAGCCGCCACGAGACACGCCTTCAGTCGAGAAGGGTCTGGCTGCAGACTTGCACTTGCACTCTCAGACACTTGCACTTCCGCTAGTGACATCACTTGCAGTCTTTATTTTTTATTTTGTTGATTTTTTTTATTACTTTTTGTTTGAATCTCTCAACATTTTACAACAGTAGCCAGGTGGCGAAGACAAGAAAAAATAAACTAAATTACAATGTCACTTACACTCGCAATCGACACAAATCGTGCATGTTACCAATGGAGACAAGATGCTGTGGTGGTGATTAAATGATTAAAACTAAATTAGTAGGCCTACTACTATAATGTACAGGGTCCTGCAAGAAAAAGACAGAACAGCAGAATATGAACGCAATGCTCAAAGTCTTTCATTAAGTGTTTTCCTCCTGTAGTAAAAACAAACACGTATTAAGGTAAACATGGATTAAGGTACATTAAGTTCAATTAAAAGACCAAATATGACCAAATATGATATAGTTATTATTTAAAGTGCTACAAGGTAAGCAGATGGCTATGAACACAATGCGCAAACTTTGTCCTCCCATACAACAAAACGCTTAAAGGGTTAGTTCACCCAAAAATCATAATTATGTTATTAACAACTCACCCTCATGTAGTTCCAAACCAGACCTCCATTTATCTTCAGAACACAGTTTAACATCACTTCAGTCAGTCTACTGTTTGAGTACATGAATTACTCCGGGATATTGGTTTGTTTGAACTCAGAGGGAGTGTCAGCCACATAAAAAAAGATAACTGCTCAAGTCATTTGTGGATTAAAACGATTCAGTTCGATTTGGTGAACTGGTTAAAAAGATCTGGTTACATCGAATGATTCGTTCATGAACCAGAGATCACAAACTGCTTTGATTTGAACTCTCTCTGACAACAGACACGGAAGAGAAGACAATGGTGAATAAAGTCGTAGTTTTTGCTATTTTTTAACCAAAATGTATTTTCGATGCTTCAGAATATTCTAACTGACCCTCTGTTGTCGCATGGACTACTTTGATGATGTTTTTCTAACCTTTCTGGACATGGACAGCAGACCGAACACACAGTTTCAATGGAGGAACTGAGAGCTCTCGTACTAAATCTAAAATATCTTAAACTGTGTTCTGAAGATAAATGGAGGTCTTACTGGTTTGGAACGACATGAAGGTGAGTTATTAATGACATAATTATTATTTTTGGGTGAACTATCCCTTTAATGTGGCCTAATAACAGACTAAGATGATAAAGACAATTCAGTAGGGCTAGCCTATATGTCTTTTGTTGTTGCCTCAATGTATACAGACCAGAAAATATGTACGTGTCATGCATTATGAAATGCATTAAGTGATTTTAAAAGGATCAACTCTGTACAGACAAGCATACGAGTACACTGATATAAACTAGTTTTAGACAGTTTATTCTATATGGAAAAATGCTTAACGTGAAACTTTGCATGTTGTGTTTATTCTGGGCTCACGTGCTTGCCTGTACCTATTAGTTATGTATTTTATTAATGTAGAGAAGCATATTGAGTTTGGCCTTTATCATCTTAGTCCGTTATGCCACATTTTGCAGTATGTAAGGAAAATAACATATACATATTCATTATATTAATGAACTGTATATTTAATTAGAAAATGTAATAGCATCTTAATATATTAAGCCATGTTAAGTTTTTTTTTCCACACTTAGCGAAAGACTTTGCACAAACGTTCATATTCTGCTGTTCTGGCCATGGATTTGCCGGTCTTGTCTTTTTCTTGCAGGACCCTGTACATTATAGTACTAAATTAGTTTTAATCATTTAATCACCACCACAGCGCCTTGTCTCTATTGGCAACATGCAAGATTTGTGTTGATTGCAAGTAACGTCACAGGAAGCGGAGAGTGCAAGTAGCTATTGCAAGTGACAGTGTAATTTAGTTTCTTTTTTCTTGTCTTCGCCACCTGGCTACTGTTATAAAATGTTGGGAAATTCAAACAAAAGTAATAAAAAAAAATTCAACAAAATAAAAAATAAAGACTGCAAGTGATGTCACTAGCGGAAGTACAAGTGTCTGAGAGTGCAAGTCTGAGAATGCAAGTGCAAGCCTGCAGCCAGACCCTCTTGCTTCAGTCACACACACTCAAGAAAGACACGCCATGCGAGCCATCAAATGACTACACGACATTCGACAACATAAATAGCACGAATTATGGTTTATCACCGCATGGCATCCTGGTGCAAAAAAAAAAAAAAATGGGTATAAGCCATGAAAACGTAACCATACATGGTTGACTTAAAACCAGCTACGGCTGTACTAAGCGATAGTTTATGCTAATATAAACGCAAAAGGATCATGGGGCACTAACCTTGTTTTGATATAAATGCCTTTTATTCACGATGTCTTGGCTAAGTACTTCATTACCCACAATCCTGAACAATCCCACAGTGTTGCATCTGATTGGTGGAGCTCGTGTGACCGTCTGGTTAAACCCCGCGAAGGTCCGTGAAGACTGAAGATCATTAATAAAAAAAATAAATAAAATAAAAACCTGTGTTGCATTTTTGCATGGTAGACTTATCAGTGCAATCATGATCTCCTTGGCTGCCATGAGAGTTTTGCAGGGAGGTTGGTAACTTTAGTTAGCATTATCGTCCACTTAAGCTAGGCTACTGTAGCCTTCATATGGTATGAGTCATATCAAGCATTTTATAATGCCACTGTCAAAACAATATTTAGCCTAGGCATACCTTTTTGTGGATTTACTGATCATTTGTGTAATGGCAACGACATGTGTTGACGACTGAGCGGTGAATGCGGTCAGGTACAAAGCACTGCACCATGTTGCTGACGTTATCGTTAACCACTTTCACACACGCACACAATATAAAATACACAGTGATAAATATAAAAATCAATACACAATACCTATATAAAACACTATTTATTTACACAATTAATACTGAAAGAACTGCTATTACTGCACATTCACTATATAAAATAAAATTCACTGGAGGAAAAAGTTCGCACGGGCAGCCGTCATCAGATTTGGAAGTCGCTCAAAAGGCTCGTTCGCGGCTGTGGGCTTCAGTCGAATTCAATGAGGCGCGGTGGTTTATGGGATGAGTAGTTCCTGCGCTCGAAATGAAAATATGTACACAGTCTTGTACCTTTGACTTTTTTTGGATTTTCTCTTAAATTTTTCACTCGAAATGATATGTTATATGCTTATGAATTCAGCCGTAGCTGGGCGGGACTGTGATGCTCTATTGGACATGTTAAGACAGTTTACCTGAAGACCGTGATCGATTCTCAAACCGGTTGTTCTCATGAACCGCTTCTGTAGTGATCAGAGTCTTTGGACTCTTTGAAGCAGACCGTGTCGAGTCTGAGTTTAGTTTTGTAAAATAATATATACATATATATATATATATATATATAGAGAGAGAGAGAGAGAGAGAGAGAGAGAGAGAGATAATAATAATAATATAGAAATAAACAGTATTATTTTGCATTGTTAAATTGGGGCATATAAAAAATTCTAAATGTGAATTTTCTTTGTCTTGCCAGTTTTATTGTTTTATTATTGTTTATATACTGTTCTTGTATTTATTGATATCTAAAAATAGCTTTTATTTTTATATTTTCAGTTTGATTTTCATTAATAAAGTAAAACAACTAATTTTGTTATGTAATGTTATTATTTGAATGCATTCATTAAATTTTAGTTTCGTTTTTATTCTCATTTGGTGAAAAAAAAATCAAATTATTTTTATTTTTATTATTATTATTATTATTATTATTATTATTATTATTATTATTATTATTATTATTGTTATTACTATTATTATTATATTTTTCAGTTACACAACATTTAAAATCTTGGTAACATTGGCTGTCTAAGTTGTGATTATGATTTCCTTTGACTGGAAAAGTCTTTTCAGAGCAAATGCATGGATATTAAGATAAATATGAGATAGATTAGGATAAGTGTTGGATATTGTATAAATTGTTGTACCTCTGCTTGGAGATCAGCTGATACAGAGATGCAGGAGGATCGTTCAGGGTTTGTGAAATGATGGTTCTGTGTGTGCAGTGGTCTGACGCACGAGGCTCGCGCGCGGGACGTGGAGCAGGTGTACCTCCGCTGTGCTGAAGGAGCTCTTGAGTGGCTCTATCCCACAGGAGCCCTCGTCGTCACCCTGAGGCCCAACCTGCCCTCAGCGGAGGGTCACCTGCACGCCTGTGTCAAGCCACGGCCGGACTCTCGTGGAGCCACGCTGTACGTGGAGCGGAGCGGAGCGCTGTGTCTGCTGTTGACGGAGGAGGACCAGGCGTCTGGACGCGTACGCTGCTTCAGTCTCAGTCTTTTTTTTTTTTTTTGGCAACAGAATCATAATCACGGCTTAGACAGCCAGTGATACACAGTACATTCAATGCATGAACCAAATATAATAATAACAATCATCATAATCAGGTATGCTTTTCCATGTCTTTTATTAAAACAGAAAATATATATATTTCAATTGTATTTATTAATATACACTAATTATCAATACACATTATTATTGTTTACCTTATTTTTATTTATTTATTTATTACAAAATAAAAGCATTAAAGAATGTAAAATGCCATCGTCCCAGTTTTAGTATTGTTTACATACTATTATAGTATTTTTGTTTTATTCATGATCCTATTTCATATAACATTTTTTTTTTTTTTTTATCTTCATTTTCTTTTTGCATTACTTTAATTTGAATAATTCTAGTACTTGAATTACACATACTTTATTTCAATGAGTTGCCAAGGCAAGCACAAGCTTTTCACCCAATATTTACATTTCATTTTAGCTTGATAACAATAAACAAAAGATGATTTTTAATAAAACATTTTAGCTTCAATTTAACATTAACAACACTGCATCTCACACAATGATTTTTAGGATGTTAATATGACACAAGAAGCTGGTGTGAACTCAAGGAAACGTCATTGCAATATTTGCAATATACACGAGAGAGAGTGAGTTATGTTGAATAAGAACAGTCAGAGGAGCATCATTCACAAGAAAGACTGGATTAGAGAGGTGCTTCCCAGATCCCTGTTCAGCCTGACATGAGAACATAAACAGTGTAATCAGAGCTGTCAATCACAGCCAGCGCTGCGTCTGATTGGCCCGATGCTCACTCAAGTCCACTCTCATTGGTTAGTTTGATATGATGGGTTCCTAAGCGCTGTATTGGTTGTGAAGGTTAGATGAGAATTAATACAGTAGCTTCATAGTTTAAAGAGGAACATGTAATGATATAATTCAGTTCATACACAGCTGTCTGTAGAGAATCAGCTGAAATATATTACAACTAATTTTCCTCACACGCTACTCACATTTGTTATTTCTTGTTCTTTAGTTTCCCTCCCCCTCACTTTTCCTGTCTTTTTCCCGCTCTGTTCCCAGAGGCTTTAGCTTTAGAAACATGTAAGTGTTGAGGTGTGCTGAGCTCCTCACCTGCTGGTCTCACACACACTCACGCTTGGACAGGCTTAAAGTGTGTGTGTGTGAAAGGAGTTTTTTTAAGTCTTAACTCTTTCATGTAAGCAATGAAAGTGGACTGTGATTTATACAAGCTCAAGCTCCTAAAAAAGTACCATAAATGTCATCCATGTGACTGAAATCCCTCTTTTGTCAGATTTCCAGTCAATAATTTTTGTTCTGTTCATCAAAGGGCTATCAAAGTGTGATTTGTTGGTTCAACTGGCCTTTTAACTGAAGTCTGCAGTGCTCATAAAACAGCTCCTGCAGTCGTGTCTGCTTCTCTTGAAGTTTATAATTAAAAATGCAAGGTTTATAAGTAAAAATCTAAGACATAACCATTACAGTGACATGCACAAGTTTGGGAACTCCTTGCAGAATCTGTGAAAATGTGAATAATTTTAACAAAATAAGAGAGATCATACTAAATGCATGTTATTTTTTATTTAGTACTGCCCTGAGTAAGACATTGTACAAAAAGATGTTTACATTTAGTCCACAAGACAAAAGGTGAAGAAGATAAAGAAGATCAAGGTAAATTGTACTTAATTTGTGTTCTGGGAAACATACTCTGTTGCTTACGAAGAGCAGAACAAAATGGAAAAAAAATATATATATTTCAACAAAATAGGAAATATTTGGACATCTTCATGGTGTTCATCGAGCTCTTAATGCATCTTGTTTCCTTCTGGAGCAGCATTGAATGTTTGAATCTTTTTAAATAGTTGTGTTTGAGTCCCTCAAATGTCCTCAGTCTGAAAAGATGTATCTCAAAATCATAAAGTCACTGCTGGAAAGGGTTCAACTATGCAAAGATGCTTGAAAACTGAAGAATCTGCAGGACCTTAACGATTTTTCTGAAGAACGCTGCTCAGTTTAACTGTTCAGAACAAACAAGGGACTCGCAGAACCATCACGAAACAGAAAGACAGTCGAGGATCATCAGGTAACAGAACACAGTATTAAGAACCAAGGGTTCCCAAACTTTTGAGTGGGGTTATTTGAATAATTTCAGCATTTTTTTTTTGTCTTGTGGACTAAATATTAATATCTTTTATGTACAATGTCTTACTCAGGGCAGTACTAAATAAAAAATAACATGCATTTAGTATGATCTCTCTTATTTTGTTAAAATTATTCACATTTTCACAGATTCTGCAAGGGGTGCCCAAACTTCCGCATATAACATTTTGTAAAAGTTACTTTACAGTTGTGAATAAAAAAACCTAAAAATAACATATATCTATCTGCTAGTGTGAGTCTGAATGTGTTCAATCACATTTCCATTGAATCGTTTCACAGGGCGAGTCTGGAGATCAATGCTTTACGTTTGCATTTCACCCAATTTGTGTGACTTAACTGAATGTGTTGAGGAAAAGATGATAAATGTCTTGTTATTTTGTCTTCTAAAACTAACACGCAGCACGATCAGTGTAGTCTGATTCACTTCTGATCTGTTTGAGTCCTTCGCTGATTCATCAGAGCATCTGATTCACTTGTGTGAGTGAAATATGACAGCCTGTTGCAACACGTTTTATAATAAATGTTGTAGTTTAAATCAACATTAAACCACATTAATAGATTTATAACATTAAGCTGTGAATCTTGAAAACATTGAAAATGTTAGTTACGGTGTTCTTTTTCTATTTATGTGTTTGGAGGAATTTTCAGATTTTTAATTCTATATTATAATGTAATATTTATAAATAAAACCTAAAAACAGTTTCTTTAGTTTTAGTTATTTTATAATTGTAAATATAATATATATATATATATATATATATATATATATATATATATATACAGTATTGTTCAAAATAATAGCAGTACAATGTGACTAACCAGAATAATCAAGGTTTTTAGTATATTTTTTATTGCTACGTGGCAAACAAGTTACCAGTAGGTTCAGTAGATTGTCAGAAAACAAACAAGACCCAGCATTCATGATATGCACGCTCTTAAGGCTGTGCAATTGGGCAATTAGTTGAAAGGGGTGTGTTCAAAAAAATAGCAGTGTCTACCTTTGACTGTACAAACTCAAAACTATTTTGTACAAACATTTTTTTTTTTCTGGGATTTAGCAATCCTGTGAATCACTAAACTAATATTTAGTTGTATGACCACAGTTTTTTAAAACTGCTTGACATCTGTGTGGCATGGAGTCAACCAACTTGTGGCACCTCTCAGCTGTTATTCCACTCCATGATTCTTTAACAACATTCCACAATTCATTCACATTTCTTGGTTTTGCTTCAGAAACAGCATTTTTGATATCACCCACAAGTTCTCAATTGGATTAAGGTCTGGAGATTGGGCTGGCCACTCCATAACATAAATTTTGTTGGTTTGGAACCAAGACTTTGCCCGTTTACTAGTGTGTTTTGGGTCATTGTCTTGTTGAAACAACCATTTCAAGGGCATGCCCTCTTCAGCATAGGGCAACATGACCTCTTCAAGTATTTTAACATATGCAAACTGATCCATGATCCCTGGTATGCGATAAATAGGCCCAACACCATAGTAGGAGAAACATGCCCATATCATGATGCTTGCACCTCCATGCTTCACTGTCTTCACTGTGTACTGTGGCTTGAATTCAGAGTTTGGGGGTCGTCTCACAAACTGCCTGTGGCCCTTGGACCCAAAAAGAACAATTTTACTCTCATCAGTCCACAAAATGTTCCTCCATTTCTCTTTAGGCCAGTTGATGTGTTCTTTGGCAAATTGTAACCTCTTCTGCACATGCCTTTTTTTTAACAGAGGGACTTTGCGGGGGATTCTTGAAAATAGATTAGCTTCACACAGACGTCTTCTAACTGTCACAGTACTTACAGGTAACTCCAGACTGTCTTTGATCATCCTGGAGGTGATCATTGGCTGAGCCTTTGCCATTCTGGTTATTCTTCTATCCATTTTGATGGTTGTCTTCCGTTTTCTTCCACGTCTCTCTGGTTTTGCTCTCCATTTTAAGGCATTGGAGATCATTTTAGCTGAACAGCCTATCATTTTTTGCACCTCTTTATAGGTTTTCCCCTCTCTAATCAACTTTTTAATCAAAGTACGCTGTTCTTCTGAACAATGTCTTGAACGACCCATTTTCCTCAGCTTTCAAATGCATGTTCAACAAGTGTTGGCTTCATCCTTAAATAGGGGCCACCTGATTCACACCTGTTTCTTCACAAAATTGATGACCTCAGTGATTGAATGCCACACTGCTATTTTTTTGAACACACCCCTTTCAACTAATTCAACTAATTGCCCAATTGCACAGCCTTAAGAGCGTGCATATCATGAATGCTGGGTCTCATTTGTTTTCTGAGAATCTACTGAACCTACTGGTAACTTGTCTGCCACGTAGCAATAAAAAAATATACGAAAAACCTTGATTATTCTGGTTAGTCACATTGTACTGCTATTATTTTGAACAATACTGTATATATATATATATATATATATATATATATATATATATATATATATATATATATATATATAATAATAATAATAATATAAAATACCATTAAAGAATGTTCTATAAATGTTTTATTATTATAATTACTATTATTAGTATTGTTGTGAATATAAAACCTATTCTAAGAATTGTTATAATAATAATGAAGATGTTAGATTTTGGTTCATCTGAACAGGGTCAGAGGGCAAAGTTCAGAGATCACAGGGCACAGCTGGAGTCAGACACATCTGAGGAGGACATGTGTTCACGTGTGTGTGTGTGTGTGTGTGTGTGTGTGTGTGTGTGTGTGTTTCAGCTGCATGCAGGCCCTGCTCTGATGAGGAGCTGCTGATGGCGATCTGCACCAGTGACTTTGGTAAGATCCACCTGCTTCTTACTGCTTCAAACGCTTATTTACTATTATTAAACTCCAGTGAAGTCAGAATGTACATTATTCTCCAGAAAGTAAGTCACACAGTCTTTGTTGTTGAGAGAATTTTTTTTACATTTTATTACTACATTCAGAAATAATGTAAAGTACCGGTTAATAACAGTACTATAAACATGTATCTTATGTTTTGTGTGCTTGACATTGATTGCATTATATAAGTCGCTTTGGAAAATAAGTTGCAGCATGTGTCAAATGATAATAAATGTGAATTAAATTCCAAAAACAGGGTAATTAAAACGAAAAAAAATATATATGTGCATATTTTGCATGCTTGACTTTAATTACATTATACACGTCACTTCGAAAATAATACAGAATCACATTTCAGAAAAAAAAAAAAAAAACATATATTTTGGAAAATAGGCTAATTAAAATGAAAATGTTTTACCTGCTTGATGTTAATTGCATGACATAAGATGTTCAAAAGATGACTTTTATTCTGTTAATGTTGTAAATCTCAGTGGTGCGTGGCAGTGTACATCACGTGGAGGAGGAGGAGTATGATGAAGGTCAGGTGTCAGTGGTGTTGTGGTTGAGTCAGGTGTACCGTCAGAAGAGCCGTGTGTTTGTGTCCGGCGGCGGGGGCGTGTGAAGACACTGCGGCCGTGCGGCCCGCTAGCAGGTCAGGATGAGCTCCTCTTCACAGGCTCTGTGCAGTTTCAGGAAGCGTGGCTGGGATGTGCTCCTCTCTACAGACACTTCATCAGTCTCTACCGAGCGGCTCTGGACGCCGGAACAAACCCCTGCAGCATACACACAGACTGAGAGACACAGACAAACATGCTCGATTTAGCCCAAAACCAACGAAACAAATAAGAAATTAGTTTTAGGATTAAATTAAATCACGATTATTTTAGAATCAGTTTTGACATAATTTTAATAAAAATCAAACACATTGCCCCTCCAAAATTCTCATCACTGCTTCATCCAGAGGCTTTTTTTTTTTTTTTTTTTTTTTTTTTATATAATTCATTATTTTCAGATGAGGTTAATTCAGATTTATTACTGTCAAATGTTTCAATTTTACAGTAATAATGTTATTTAATCACATATTATATATATATATACCTCTCCTTGAACTGTCACCTTATCGTGGTGGAGAGGTTTGAGTACCCGAATGATCCTGGGAGCTATGTTGTCTGGGGCTATATGCTCCTGGTAGGGTCTCCCAAGGCAAACAGGTCCTTGGTGACGGGCCAGACTAAGAACAGTTCATAAAACCCCTTATGGCAAAATTAAAATCAAGGACCGTGACGTCGCCCGGCATGGCGCAGCCGGGGCCCCACCCTGGAGCCAGGCCCGGGGTTGGGGCTCGTATGCGAGCGCCTGGTGGCCGGGCCTTCCCCCATGGGGTCCGGCCGGGCTTAGCCCGAAGGAGTGACGTGGGGCCGCCCTCCTGTGGGCTCACCACCTGCAGGAGGGAGCGTAAGGGGCCGGTGCATAGAGGATCGGGCGACAGTCGAAGGCGAGACCCCCGACGACCCGATCTCTGGACACGGAATCTGGCTTTAGGGACGTGGAATGTCACCTCGTTGGCGGGGAAGGAGCCTGAGCTTGTGCGGGAGGTCGAGAGGTACCGACTAGAGATAGTCGGGCTCACCTCAACACACAGCTTGGGCTCTGGAACCACACTTCTTGAGAGAGGCTGGACTCTCTACCACTCTGGAGTTGCCCATGGTGAGAGGCGGAGGGCTGGAGTGGGTTTGCTAATAGCCCCCCAGCTCAGCCGCCATGTGTTGGAGTTTACCCCGGTGAACGAGAGGGTCGCTTCCCTGCGCCTTCGAGTCGGGGATAGGTCTCTCACTGTCGTTTGTGCCTACGGGCCGAACGGCAGTGCGGACTACCCGGCCTTCTTGGAGTCTCTGGGAGGGGTGCTGGAAAGTGCTCCGACTGGAGACTCCGTCGTTCTACTGGGGGACTTCAACGCTCACGTGGGCAGTGACAGTGACACCTGGAGGGGCGTGATTGGGAGGAACGGCCCCCCTGACCTGAATCCGAGCGGTGTTCTGTTATTGGATTTCTGTGCTAACCACGGTTTGTCCATAACGAACACCATGTTCAAGCATAAGGGTGTCCACCAGTGCACGTGGCACCAGGACACCCTTGGCCGGAGGTCGATGATCGACTTTGTGGTCGTGTCATCAGACCTTCGGCCATATGTCTTGGACACTCGGGTGAAGAGAGGGGCGGAGCTGTCAACTGATCACCACCTGGTGGTGAGTTGGATCCGATGGCGGGGGAGGAAGCTGGACAGACTCGGCAGACCCAAACGTACTGTGAGGGTCTGTTGGGAACGTTTGGCCGAGCCCCCTGTCAGAGAGATCTTCAACTCCCACCTCCGGCAAAGCTTCGACCGGATCCCGAGGGAGTCTGGAGATATTGAGTCCGAGTGGACCATGTTCTCCACCTCCATTGTCGCTGCGGCTGCTCGGAGCTGTGGCCGTAAGGTCTCCGGTGCCTGTCGAGGCGGCAATCCCCGAACCCGGTGGTGGACACCGGAAGTAAGGGATGCTGTCAAGCTGAAGAAGGAGTCCTATCGGGCCTGGATGGCTTGTGGGACTCCGGAGGCAGCTGACAGGTACCGGCAGGCCAAGCGGACTGCAGCCCGGGTAGTCATGGAGGCAAAAACTCGGGCCTGGGAGGAGTTCGGTGAGGCCATGGAGAAGGACTATCGGTTGGCCTCGAAGAGATTCTGGCAAACTGTTCGACGCCTCAGGAGGGGGAAGCAGTGCCCTACCAACACTGTTTACAGTAGAGATGGGCACCTGTTGACCTCAACTGGGGATATCGTCGGGCGGTGGAAGGAATACTTCGAGGATCTTCTCAATCCCACCGACTTGTGTTCCGTTGAGGAAGCAGTGGCTGGGGACTCGGAGGAGCACTCGTCCATCACCCGGGCTGAAGTCATCGAGGTAGTTAAAAAGCTCCTCGGTGGCAAGGCACCGGGGGTGGACGAGATCCGCCCCGAGTACCTCAATTCTCTGGATGTTGTGGGGCTGTCTTGGCTGGCACGCCTCTGCAACATCGCATGGCGGTTGGGGACAGTACCTCTGGACTGGCAGACCGGGGTGGTGGTCCCTCTTTTCAAGAAGGGGGACCGGAGAGTGTGTTCCAACTATAGGGGGATCACACTTCTCAGCCTCCCTGGAAAAGTCTATGCCAGGGTACTGGAGAGGAGAATTTGGCCGATAGTGGAACCTCGGATCCAGGAGGAACAGTGTGGTTTTCGTCCCGGTCGTGGAACACTGGACCAGCTCTATACCCTTTCCAGGGTGCTGGAGGGTTCATGGGAGTTTGCCCAACCAGTCCACATGTGTTTTGTGGACTTGGAGAAGGCATTCGACCGTGTTCCTCGCGACATCCTGTGGAGGGTGCTCCGGGAGTATGGGGTCGGCGGCTCCCTACTTAGGGCTGTTCGGTCCCTGTACGACCGGAGCAAGAGCTTGGTTTGCATTGCCGGCAGTAAGTCAGACCTGTTCCCGGTGCATGTTGGACTCCGGCAGGGCTGCCCTTTGTCACCGGTTCTGTTCATAATTTTTATGGACAGAATTTCTAGGCGCAGCCAAGGGCCGGAGAGTGTCCGGTTTGGGGACCATACGATTTCGCTGCTTTTTGCGGATGATGTTGTCGTGTTGGCATCCTCAGACCAGGACCTTCAGTGTGCATTGGGACGGTTTGCAGCCGAGTGTGAATCGGCTGGGATGAGAATCAGCACCTCCAAGTCCGAGGCCATGGTTCTCAGTCGGAAAAGGGTGGATTGCCCACTTCAGGTTGGTGGAGAGTTCCTGCCTCAAGTGGAGGAGTTCAGGTATCTTGGAGTCTTGTTCACGAGTGAGGGAAGGATGGAACGTGAGATTGACAGACGGATCGGTGCAGCTTCTGCAGTAATGCGGTCGCTGTACCGGTCTGTCGTGGTGAAGAAGGAGCTGAGCTGTAAGGCAAAGCTCTCGATTTACCGGTCAATCTACGTTCCTACTCTCACCTATGGTCATGAGCTGTGGGTCATGACCGAAAGGACAAGATCCCGGATACAGGCGGCCGAAATGAGCTTTCTCCGTCGGGTGGCTGGGCGCTCCCTTAGAGATAGGGTGAGAAGCTCGGTCACTCGGGAGGAGCTCAGAGTAGAGCCGTTGCTCCTCCACATCGAGAGGAGCCAGCTGAGGTGGCTCGGGCATCTATTTCGGATGCCTCCTGGACGCCTTCCCAGGGAGGTGTTCCAGGCACGTCTCACCGGGAGGAGGCCCCGGGGAAGACCTAGGACACGCTGGAGGGACTATGTCTCCCGGCTGGCCTGGGAACGCCTCGGGGTCCCCCCGGAAGAGCTGGAGGAAGTGGCTAGGGAGAGGGAAGTCTGGGCGTCTCTGCTTAGACTGTTGCCCCCGCGACCCGGCCCCGGATAAGCGGAAGATGATGGATGGATGGATGGATGGATGGATGGATGGATATATATTGTAAAAATAAATTGGGGATTTCATTTTTATATATAATTTCTTGTTCTTGATTTGTTGATTTAGGGGTGAGACGAGGCCGAGTGTGTTTAGGCAGGATAGATCTGAGTCAAGAGTCCTCCCTAAAACTGTGGTTCTTGGTCAACAAGTGTGTGTGTGTGTGAGTGAGTGTGAGTGTTTGTGAGTGTGTGTGTGTGTGTGTGTGTGTGTGTGTGTGTGTGTGTGTGTGTGTGTGATGAGCTCTTGCCTGCACGTGTGTGTGCTGTGAGACAGTGAACGCTGCTTTTGTTTAAAGCTTTGTTAATAGTCATTGAGCGGTCAATTCTTCTGACTGACGTCTGGACTGTGTTCATGAGTGAGTTTGTTGGGAGTTTCTGTTCCCTGGACTCAGACCGAGTCTGGAATAAAACACTCCTAATGGAAACATCATGGTGTCATTTTCTGTGTTTGTGCTGCCCAGCTCTGGAGAGAACTGAGAAATGTGTGAACATGAGTGTTTTCAGATACTCAAACCTGATTTCAGTGCTAAACGTACAGTATGTTACCTGAACGACTTTATAACAGGATTTTGAGGAAACAGATCAACAGCCGTCAGCTGGTTTAATAAATGATCTCTCTATCCCTAATAAAGCAGATTAAATAAACATGTTGATATATAGTCAGCAGTAATGATAACACATCTGGTTTAAACACACAGATGTTTGACGGAAACTCTAGCTCCTTCTGCGGTTTAACATCCTCAAGTCTGAAATGAAATGTAGAACAAGCCTTGAGAAAATACGGTTAATTAATAATTCAGAATAAATCTAATAATTGATTCCCAGCTAATGCTAGAACGTTCTGTTATTGTCTGGATAAAAAAGAACCTACAGAGAATGCTGCTAACATGTTATATTATTTGGTTCCCAAAAACAGCTGTGTGAGAACGCTAGAGGAATATTCTGTGGTTGATGGCTAAATAAATACATATCTTAGCAGTTTTTCCAATTTTCTAAACAACCAAGACCAACTGACCAAGAAGAAATGTTAAAAAACTAAACAAATCCCTTCTTTCTGTCAGTTTCACGATTAGAAATGCATCGCAGGGCAGATGCCAAACAGAAGACACTTCATGTTGTCCTTGGCGTTTACTTTCCCAGCTTTAGCTTCTTCTTCCAGGTTAAAGGTTACAGTATCATAAGACAGCAGCACACTGGGTCAGTCTCATGTAATGTGTTGCATTCACTCTGAGATCGACTTTTCAGCCTTGTGTGATTCTGAAACCAAAGTTTTATTAATCCTTCATGTAAAAAATGAATGGTCTTTACCACTTACTGTTTTTCATGAATTTCTGCCAAGTTGGATCGTTCTGAATTCTTACCGCTATAGGCTACTTTCTCTCAAACATTAAAAATAAGACCAGCAACATGCATTACGAAAGTAAAAAGTATATATATATATATATATATATATATATATATTAGTGCTGTCAAAATTAGCGCGTTAACGCATTCGATTAATTTGAAATATTTAATGGGTTAAAAAAAAATAACGCAATTAACGCGGTTGCCATTTTTTTTATTTCCGGTTGTGGCCTATGTGTGTTCAACGTGCAAAGAAATATGGATAAGACCAAGGAAGGACTTTTAGACGGAAAGTTTCAGTATAAAACTCTGCCGGATTACTCTTCAGTCTGCCACAAGAAACATTACTCTTCATTCAGTCTGCCACAAGAAACAGCAACATTAAAATCATGAACTCAAATGTCATTGTTTAAAAAAAAACAAAAAAGCAATGACTGTTGTAACAGTGCGTATATCAGACCTTTCTGTAACGCTAACGTTAATAAGCTTAAACGAAAATAACGAAATAATAGTGTAGCGGAGTATTTTTTGTACACAGTGCCGCGAACTGTCAATCACTCCTGTACGCGTGCATCACTGTCCTCCTCGCAGCTGCAGCAACTTGCGCTCTCTCTCTTCATCAAGCTTTAAAACAAAAAGGGGACAAAAAGATCATATTGTCTTTGTGCATAGGCTATAGATTAATTAGATAAATGAATATCTAAATTTGTGCCTTGCCGTCTACGGTATTTTTTTAGAACTTAGAAAAAAGATGCTGCAGCCAATGAGCAGCCAGCGGGGGCTGCAGGACGAATCAACCTCCGCAGACAGTTTTTAATGTTTATCAGACAATAAATACTCAAGATTTTGCTTTAGTATAACTTCAGGGACAATTAGGGCCAGATTCGGGAGTCGGGACAACAGTTTAGATTTCGGGACTGTCCCGAATTTTTCGGGACGTCTGGTCACCCTACCTGAAAGAGCTGCATTGCTTCATAAGCTTGAGTCTGACCTGCAGTGATAGGATTCGAATTTGGTGAGGTGTCAGTCAGCGAATCATCTGATTCTGGTCTTGTTCTTGCAGTATTCAGAGTCTGAAGCCAAGAAACACACTGTATTTGATTTTTAACCGAACCGAGCGTTGTGTACACTCACAACGAGTTTCACACACCTTCTCCGGCCACGTTGAGTTGTTGACACTTAACAGTGGGAAAAGCGACACATGCGCTATTCACTTGTGTAACTTAAGGGTGAATGGGTAACGTAGTTTCTGCTCTGGGTGGGATGAATTAGGAAGCTTGCATTGTGAAGGGCGCTCTGAAAATCGGCAGCGCAGGTAAAAGATTAAAACCTCTATTAAAACAGATGTCCAAATGAGCGTACTGGTACTCTAAAAGCACGTTCTGGGCGCACGGAGAGGTGGCTGTTCGCTCAAGAGCTATATTTGGAAGTGGCGGTACTGAGTACGGTGCGTACCGGCCCACTTAAAGCACTGGCAATGACTATACTTTGGAATTTTTTTGCAGTCCACTTAGAATTCAACATGGAAATCATTTTTGTTTTTTATTGGCATTGATTGTTTTGAAATTCAAATGGTACTTACATGCCTGTGTTTTTATTTCTGTAATAAATATGGCTTTCAAGCCAACAGTTAATTTGGAGGATATTGATGGTTTATTGCAGGTATTTGTTTACATGAGAAAATCTGTGTTACAAGTTAAACAAAAATTCCAATAAACAATTATATTTTGAATTTAAATAGTTTCTTTGTCTTGAGTTTACATTAATTATTTACATTTTACATTTACATATCCAAAAAGTTTCAGACTTTTAATTGAGATTAATCGCGATTAATTTTAAAAAATTGTGCGATTAATTAGTTAATTTTTTTTTATCGATTGACAGCACTAATATACAGTATTGTTCAAAATAATAGCAGTACAATGTGACTAACCAGAATAATCAAGGTTTTTCGTATATTTTTTTATTGCTACGTGGCAAACAAGTTACCAGTAGGTTCAGTAGATTCTCAGAAAACAAATGAGACCCAGCATTCATGATATGCACGCTCTTAAGGCTGTGCAATTGGGCAATTAGTTGAATTAGTTGAAAGGGGTGTGTTCAAAAAAATAGCAGTGTGGCATTCAATCACTGAGGTCATCAATTTTGTGAAGAAACAGGTGTGAATCAGGTGGCCCCTATTTAAGGATGAAGCCAACACTTGTTGAACATGCATTTGAAAGCTGAGGAAAATGGGTCGTTCAAGACATTGTTCAGAAGAACAGCGTACTTTGATTAAAAAGTTGATTAGAGAGGGGAAAACCTATAAAGAGGTGCAAAAAATGATAGGCTGTTCAGCTAAAATGATCTCCAATGCCTTAAAATGGAGAGCAAAACCAGAGAGACGTGGAAGAAAACGGAAGACAACCATCAAAATGGATAGAAGAATAACCAGAATGGCAAAGGCTCAGCCAATGATCACCTCCAGGATGATCAAAGACAGTCTGGAGTTACCTGTAAGTACTGTGACAGTTAGAAGACGTCTGTGTGAAGCTAATCTATTTTCAAGAATCCCCCGCAAAGTCCCTCTGTTAAAAAAAAGGCATGTGCAGAAGAGGTTACAATTTGCCAAAGAACACATCAACTGGCCTAAAGAGAAATGGAGGAACATTTTGTGGACTGATGAGAGTAAAATTGTTCTTTTTGGGTCCAAGGGCCACAGGCAGTTTGTGAGACGACCCCCAAACTCTGAATTCAAGCCACAGTACACAGTGAAGACAGTGAAGCATGGAGGTGCAAGCATCATGATATGGGCATGTTTCTCCTACTATGGTGTTGGGCCTATTTATCGCATACCAGGGATCATGGATCAGTTTGCATATGTTAAAATACTTGAAGAGGTCATGTTGCCCTATGCTGAAGAGGACATGCCCTTGAAATGGTTGTTTCAACAAGACAATGACCCAAAACACACTAGTAAACGGGCAAAGTCTTGGTTCCAAACCAACAAAATTAATGTTATGGAGTGGCCAGCCCAATCTCCAGACCTTAATCCAATTGAGAACTTGTGGGGTGATATCAAAAATGCTGTTTCTGAAGCAAAACCAAGAAATGTGAATGAATTGTGGAATGTTGTTAAAGAATCATGGAGTGGAATAACAGCTGAGAGGTGCCACAAGTTGGTTGACTCCATGCCACACAGATGTCAAGCAGTTTTAAAAAACTGTGGTCATACAACTAAATATTAGTTTAGTGATTCACAGGATTGCTAAATCCCAGAAAAAAAAAATGTTTGTACAAAATAGTTTTGAGTTTGTACAGTCAAAGGTAGACACTGCTATTTTTTTGAACACACCCCTTTCAACTAATTGCCCAATTGCACAGCCTTAAGAGCGTGCATATCATGAATGCTGGGTCTTGTTTGTTTTCTGACAATCTAATGAACCTACTGGTAACTTGTTTGCCACGTAGCAATAAAAAATATACTAAAAACCTTGATTATTCTGGTTAGTCACATTGTACTGCTATTATTTTGAACAATACTGTATATATATATATTTTTTTTTTTTGCAGATCGGTGCATTCCAGTGATTATCTGGATAAGTGCCCTGGACCACAAAAACAGTCTGAAGTGTCAGTATTTATTTATTTATTTTCAATTTGAATATTTATACATCATCTGAAAGCTGAGAACTATTTGAAAAATCTGGAATCTGAGGGTGCAAAAAAAAAAATAAAATAAAATAAATAAATAAATAAATAAAGGCCTAAATAGGCCTATTGAGAAAATCACCTCTGAAGTTGTTCAAATAAAGTCATTTACAATGCATATTTGATATATTTACAAAATATCTTCATGGAACTTGACCTTAATATCCTAATGATTTTTGGCATGAAATAAAAATCTATAATTTTGATCCATACTATGTATTTTTGTATATTGCTACACATATACCTGTGCTACTGATGGCTGGTTTTGTGCTCCAGGGACACACATGTCATGTGTCACACGCGCTTCTACACCTGGACCTGTACCTGCTGGACACTGAAGCCTGCGCTCACTCACGCTTCTACACTACTATATATATATATATATCTACCACAAACAGGACAAATTTCAGTGGTGGTTATTTAAGTCATTTTACCTAGATTTGGTGTGTCTGTGAGGGAAGTTACAACTCGATTAGCTGCATTAAATTCCTGTTGAAACACCTTCTGTTAATAGCACGTTTTATCATTTTCCATGAAGTCTCGATGTTACATCATCATTTGCCTTAGTAACTCTTCAGTAAGCATCTGTTTTTGTGTTTTGTGTCTGTTTTTCATATTTCATAAAACAAGTTTGAAGGTGTTTCAGGTTTTTTTAACAGAAAGTGTTTGAACACACATTTAATGCAGACAGTCAATGCTGTAACTTCCCACACAGACACAGTCTTAACAAAAAAATCTACGTTCAATGATACAAACAACCACTTCTGAAATCCTTCTAGTTTGTGTGTTGGTTGACCAGCACTTTAACTACAGGCAATCAACAGACAAGGAGAAATGTGATGTGACTTGACACATAAAGACACGATTATAAACATTTGATTTAAAGCTGCAGTAACTGAGGTGTGTTTACATTCAGCTTAATTTACAATCCATCGGGCAGGTCCTGGATCATAGACTGTGCTGTAAATCACTGATTTATCCATCATCACAACGGATCTGTGGAACGACATAATCAAATATGAAGGGAGAACTTTTTTCTAGACTGATTGAGAGCCAAAACAAGTCATTCAGGAGCTCATCAAAGTTCAGTCAGTTCAGAGGGATCATGCAAGTTGTTATATATATATATATATAAAATAAAAAAGAGAAAATGTTTCAAATCTGTTTAGTTTCTCACCCCACCGCTGAATCAGGATGGTCCATTCTCAGATTCTCATAATCGCTTTCATTGTTTCTGATGTGTTGGATGTTTGAGTAATTTGTCTGTCCTGCGGTCTGATCTGATCTGTTGGCAGAAACTCTGTCATACAGACCATCATCAAAGTGGTTTCTGTCTGAGCTGGAAGGCAGGTGAAGCTGGAGAAAGAAGCCAAGACATTTCAGAAAAGTAAACTTTAAAACTAAAATCACCTGCATGAGATTCCTGTTCCTGCAAACATTAGATCCCTATAAGAAGATTTAATAAAACGCACTGATTTCTCATTCTTTGACATGCTGGATTCAGATACCAAAGTCAAAAATATGTTGTACATCACAGCACCACATGTAATTTAACTTAAGATGGATGATATTTCTACACTGTATGTTCTGACCTGAATCTGCCTTGCGTCTGACACTGCACTTCCTTGTCTCTTCCTGTAGAGCAGAGATAAACATAATTAATAATTATGAATGAGTACACCAATGTGAAATATGAAACCAAAGATCTCACCTCATGAACATGATGATGCAGATAAGAAATAAAACTCCACATCCGACTGCAATCACTACAGCTGTGTACAGGACTGTATTATGTCCACCTAAAGCAGAAAATATAAATACTAAAATATGACATAATGTCTACATAGGAATAGAAACCATGATTTTTTTATCTGCAAGATAAAAAGATTTTTTTTATCTGCTTGAATATGTTTGATGGGAATCTTGCACTAACATATATTTTTCTCCGTGCTATTTATTTGTTGCATATAGCATATTTTATTTAATTTATAATTGCTTAAACAATTATTACAATTAATTTATTTAAATTATTTTAATACATTTTTATATATATATATATATATATATATATATATATTTCGATTCTGATATTGTTACTGAGTTCAGAAAATGTTCCTCTACTCTAATAATTATGAACTACAACAGCAAAAACAAAACACATGCAAGTAAATGTAAACAAGTTGTCTTGTTAGGTCTACTGGACAGTCATTAACATCTGCACAAAACATTCATTTTGAGTCATAAATAATAATTGGAAGCATTTTGCAAGAATGGACTGTCCAAGGAGGTTCTCTACACTGTAAAAAGTGATACTCTATATTTACTCAATTATATTGTGGCAACAGATTACAAGCAATATTGTTTATTACATTTAACACATTAGAATTAATTGGAATTAATCAAATGAGATGCTTGAAAGAAATTATTCAAAATGAGTAAAATAACATGAAAAAAATAATTAAAATGTATTTAAAAATATCGGTTTTGTTGGATAAAACGAGAAGCACCCAGCTGCAGCCTGCATATAGAGGCGGGGTTGCACATTTTAACCCGCCCCATACCTACTGTGATTGGTTTGACCATCTTTCATAGGCATACATGATAGGAAATGTGTGTGTAGTTGGCGTACACTGTTAAAAATAATACATTATATTTAGTTAATAAAATTGTGGCAACAGATTACAAGCAATATTATTAATTAAATTTAACACATAAGAATTCATTAGAATTAATCAAATGAGATACTTAGAAATTAACCATTCAAAATGAGTTAAATAGCACAAAAAATAAGCTAAGCTTAAACAAATAGAAACAACAACAAAAAAAATAACATTTCTTTGAGAAAGAAAAACAACACACTATGAACACTATGTTGTGCATACCAGGCCAGTAGTTGGCGACTAAGAAACACAGCCCAAAAATGTAATTCACAAATTCATGTGTTAGTTGATTACATGGAGATGATACAGGCATCATGTTCAAAAGCTCATGTTTTCAAGCTACCAAAACTGGAGACACCTGATGTTAACAAACAAAATCACTGCAGGAGAATAATCTAAAATTTGGTTACCATTACGGTGGTCAGTGTTTGCTGTAGTTGGGAACTTTACCCTTAACCTTTGAAGCAAAACTTTTTTTGGTTGCTGTAATTGTGAGATTGCTGCTAGATAAGCCAATAAAGAGTAAGACCAAGTGGTGTTGCTTGTTTTGACAGCATTTGGTCTGGATTTCAGTTGTCCTATGTTTGAAAAGCATAAGGTCTGGACATTTAAAAAAAAAAAGGCACAAAAAAGGTTATTTAGGCACACAAACATCAAGAATCAGCCTGAGAATCTCAACAATGGTGACCATCAAAAAGCTTGTTGCACTGCATTCTGGGTGCCACCAATCAAAACTGATTTATGAATCCCATCATGTTGTCTGTCACCATTCTTGAGAAACATATGCTGTTTCTTGATGTCACTTAGTGCCAAAGAGAAAGTTTCCCTTCTCCATCACATTTTTTTTTCCTTAATCAGAATTCTTAAACTCTGGATTTCATACAAAAATCCAGGTCTTCTATTGCAGAATTACAGATGTTGCTTTAATGAATGTCAATTTGTCTCCGATAACAGGCTCAATTTATAACGCTCAAGCCAAACAAAGACCACCGCAATTCTGTCAGCAAAACTTGCTGTTATAATTGAGTTACAACAACAGTACAAAATGTAACATTAAAAAGTCAAGGGTCAAGAGCCCAACTAAAGCAAACACTGACCACTATAATGGTAACCCTATAAATGTACCCTTTTTTCCTTCAGTGATTCTGTTTGTGAACCTTAGGTGTCTTCAATAACTTTTGGGGGACTGAAGACACACACTTCTGAACATGATGCCTGTATCATATCTATTTAAGCAACAAAAATGTGAACATGTATAGTGTTTAATGATCCCCAACTACTGGCCTGGCATGTATAACATAGTATTCTTTAGCATAGTGTTTTTTGTTTGTTTGTTTTCAATAACATCAATATTTTTGTGAAAATTTTAATTAATTTTTTCATGTTATTCTACTCATTTTGAATGGTTGGTTGTAACCATCTAATTTGATTATTAATAATTAATTATAAAGTGTTAAATTTAATTAATAATATTGAATGTAACATTTTAAACAATTTTATTGAGTAAATAAAGTGAATCATTTTTTACAGTGTAGAAACCTTAGCAGAAAATGATTTATATAAATGAGCTTCAACACTTGCTCTATCATTATTTTTCTGTCAAACTGCTCTACCTTTAACAGTGACAGTAACAGCGTCTGATCTCTGAGATCCATGTTGATTGTGAGCCTCACAGTAGAAGCGTCCACTCTGTAGTGCACTGAAACTCTGTCCAGATCCAACAGCTGAGCTTTGATTCTCCTTAAACCAGCTGAAGTTCAGAGCAGGAGGGTTTGAATCACTGCTGCAGATCAGAGTCACTGAATCTCCCTCCACTATTACACCTGATCCATTTATAGACACTGAGACATTCCTGGGAGGATCTGAAAACAATCACCACACTATTAAAGACCTCTTATAAATTAAAAAAATATTAATGTGAGCTAAAATTATAAAAACAATCTAATATACGCACATGTGACGTTTAAAGTCACACCAGCAGAGTATTTCTCTCCATGTTTATTTCTGGACTTGCACTTGTATTCTCCACTGTGATCAGAGCTGATCTTTGAGATGCTGTAGATTCTTCCAGATCCTACAAACTTTTTTTCTTTAAACCAGCTGATTTCTGCAGGAGGGTTTGAATCACTGCTGCAGATCAGAGTCACTGAATCTCCCTCCAATATTACAGATGGACTGGTGGACACTGAGACGCTTTTTGGTGGATCTAAAGAGGACACATATGAAATGTGTAGTTCAAATCATTAACTCAGCAAGTTCAAAATAACTAATGAGTCTGTACTCACAGGTGACATTTAGCTGAGCAGCAGGAGAGATGTAAGTGTGTCCATGTAGAGCACAGCTGTATCTGCCTGCATCCTCTCTTCTGACTGACTGCAGCAGGAGTTGATTGTTTCTGTCTCTTCTCTCAGTTAATGGCTGTGAGTTTCTGTACCAGATGAATGTTGCTCTGTCAGTCAGAGTGCAGCTGCTTTTACATGTCAGACTGACATTATGACCCTCTGTCACTCTCTCAGGAGCCTCCACCTGAAGATCTGAACACAACACACACATTATATCTAGTGCTGCTGTCATACACTGATTATTATTCAACATAATGCTCAGAAGAAGAGCTCAGCCTCATGAAAGTCACCTGTGACAGTAAGATTCACTCCTGGATTACCAAGCCATTTCACATCAGGTTCATCAGAGATGAATTTGAAACAGTACAAGTGTTGGTCGTTCTGTGTCACATGACTCAGTCTGATGGTGCAGTTCTGCTGTTTGTCTCCCAGATACTGAAGCCTCTGACTGTATTCAGGATCATCAGACAGATCTGGAGGCTCTTCAGCCTTTACAGGGTTTTTGGTCCAGAACACTTTCTCAATCTTATATCCAGTAGGGTATGTATAAGTGCAGCTCATTATCACTGATGAGTTCTTTAGTGCACAGATGTGTGAAGGACTGTAACTCACACCCCAACCTTTTTCACTGAAAACATCTGAAATGAGTTTTGTTTTATTTAAACAAAAACTACAATTAACATCAATATTTCTTCAGTAAAACAACAGTAAGATAATTTTGGCATTGAATTAATAAGGAAATCACTGGATAGACATAACAAAGACACACTTCACGCGGGTCTTCATGCTGCACACACTGTAAAAAATAATTCAGTGGCTTAGTAAATTTCACAAAAATAAAGAGCTATATTTACTTAATAAAATCTTTTGAAATCATTTAAGTGATATTTTGAGTGGGTCAGGTTAAAAATAATAATTAAAAATCCAACAAATAATTTCTCTAAAATTTACATATATTATTTAAGTTTATGTAATGAAAATAAATAAGTATTTAACTAACTAATTATATTTTTAATATACCCTCAATATTTCTGGTGAATTCTAATAGAAATATTTGATAATTATTTACTTGTACTGATCTGTTTTAGAAACTAAAATTATTAAGTATTTCCTACCAATTTTCCTAAATAAAGTTCCAGCTTAATAAATGACGGTTTAAATAAATTGAGTAAATTTCGCGGCTAAAGTGATCACGTGTGCAGCTCCACAGGAAAAAAATATCTGCTTTCCTCAGCAGAGCAGAGACGTCGACTAGCCTTACTCCTCACAACTCCTCACAACTCCTGGTAAGTAACGTTAGTCAGCTAATCCTACTTACGTTTGTAACACTTTATTATAAAGTTAATAATTATTAAGCATTTCCTAACAATTGTCTTTGTATTTTACGTCATCTTCAACAAGTTTCGTAGCTTAATCGAAGTCACCCGAAGGACGGCTTTCCTGAGTTTCCTCAGCAACGGCAAGACCCGCACTCCTCTCATATCGTGGTACGTTATGTAATTTAGCCAGCTAAAACTAAATATGTTTGTGATGTTTAATTCAGAAGTTAATTATTAAGGATTTCCCAACAATTGTGTTTGTATTTTGCGTCATCTTAAGAAGTTTAACAAGTTTCGTGGCTCAAGCAAGAGGCACATGTCACTGAAGGACTGCTTTTCTCAGCAACGACGTGAACAGCATTACTCGAATTTCCTGTAAGTAGTCATTTTATAACGATGTATATTTGCAGTACTTTATTCAAAAGTTGATTAAACATTGACCGTGTGTATGTGTACATAACAGCGTAGTTTTCTAAGTTAGTTAGTGGGGCAGCGATATGTATGTTAGGGTTTTTTTTTTTTTTTTTTTTTTTTGGAGTGGTTAACGTTCGTACTATTTGGATCACCGTTTATTTCAACCGCCATTTGAAAGTCTAACGATAAGTGTACCGTGGTCAAGCAACTATAACTATACATGCCCAATGGAAAACGATTTTGTACAGGTTCCCCTTTGGGGTCAGTGGCTTGTCAAAAGGGAACACATCATTTATGAACTTTCAAATGACAACATTCTTTCTTGTAAAAAGCTGTCACGTTTTTGTAAAACATCATAATTACTACATGAACTCAAGTATGAGCTCTTAAATCACCACTACAAATACGCCATGCAAAAGTATTTAAAATGGTGTGGACATAACATAGACTGGTGCGTTTTAATCAGCTCCCACTATAGGGAGTCAGCCAGTTTAAGGCCTGCTCCGTTGTAAAATCATTCTAGTGCACTGAAACCTAGATCACATACAATATCGTTTAAAAGTTTGAAAACAGTAAGCTTTTTAATGTTTCTAAAATAAGTTTCTTAAGCTCATTAAGCTTGCATTTATAAAAAAAAAAAAATGCAGAAAAAACAACCGTCTATCCCCCCCCCCCACCCTCTATCGCCATTTGGCTAGTAATTTTTATATATATATATATATATATATATATATATATATATATATATATATATATATATATATACACATTAAAGCTGAATTTTCATTCCATTACTCCAGTTACCGCAGCTGTTTCACAACAAATCCAGACCTGGTGGGTATTGAAGGACATGGGAGGCTGGGTGAGGGGTACATTGTTTTAATTTTAATTAAAGTAATATTTTTGTTCCCTGAAACAGATCAGTTTAATTTTGCATCCTTAAATAGTTTGATTTCAAGTAGTGCAATTAAACAAGCTTTTTTGTTTCAAAACCATTAGTCATTTTACTTAAATATTAAACATGTTTATAAAGAAATTGGTTGAAATAATGCGGACCTCAATAAAAGCCTATAGCATTGATTTACAGCATAGAAGCTCGCAGTTGGTCTCTTTTCATTTTTATTTTAGGTTTATTGTTTAAAATAAATGTCCCTATGTAGAAAATTAACCTGTCCTCTTGTTAAGAAGAATGCTGTTAATTTTTGCAACTCCTCCCCCTAGTAAACTTTGTTTGAGATTTTACCTATCATATGGTCCAACAGAATGTTTGCTTCTTCAGGTGCTATTTCTTTTGTGTATTTGTCGCTTTCTTGTAACATTCAGGTTTGAATGTAAGCTCTAACCAGTTTTCTTTAAAATTTGCCTGTAGGGTTCAGCTGATCTACCAGTCTTCGTACAAGCAGAGTTGGCAGAGGAGGTCATAAAAATCTACATCCTTCGGGACAATGATGGGGCAGTCAGCGATGTAGGAGTTGTGATTGAGGGCATCACTGTCCTCCGCAATCTTGGGAATCTCAGCAGAGCCTGCTGCTATCTTTTGGGAGTCACGTATGCATTGGATTTGAGATATCCCAAGACCCACAAAAATTAGCATATTGTGATAAAGTTCATTATTTTCCATAATGTCATATATTTTAGATTCATTGCACACCAACTGAAATATTTCAGGTCTTTTATTGTTTTAATACTGATCATTTTGGCATACAGCTCATGAAAACCCCAAATTCCTATCTCAAAAAAATAGCATATTTCATCCAACCAATAAAAGAAAAGTGTTTTAATACAAAAAAGTCAACCTTTAAATAATTATGTTCAGTTATGCACTCAATAATTGGTCGGGAATCCTTTTGCAGAAATGACTGCTTCAATGCGGCGTGGCATGGAGGCAATCAGCCTGTGGCACTGCTGAAGTGTTATGGAGAGCCTTAAGCTCATCCAGAGTGTTGGGTCTTGCGTCTCTCAACTTTCTCTTCACAATATCCCACAGATTCTCTATGGCAGGTGTGCTCAACCCTGCTCCTGGCGATCGACTGTCCTGCAAAGTTTAGCTCCAATCCTAATCAAACACACCTGAAGCAACTAATTAAGGTCTTCAGGCTCACTTAAAAATTAAAGGCAGGTGTGTTTGATTAGGGTTGGAGCCAAACTTTGCAGGATAGTCGATCGCCAGGAACAGGGTTTGGCACCCCTGCTCTATGGGTTTCAGGTCAGGAGAGTTAGCAGGCCAATTGAGCACAGTAATACCATGGTCAGTAAACCATTTACCAGTGGTTTTGGCACTGTGAGCAGGTGCCAGGTCGTGCTGAAAAACGAAATCTGTATCTCCATAAAGCTTTTCAGCAGATGGAAGCATGAAGTGCTCCATAATCTCCTGATAGCTAGCTGCATTGACCCTGCCCTTGATAAGACACAGTGGACCAACACCAGCAGCTGACATGGCACCCCAGACCATCACTGACTGTGGGTACTTGACACTGGACTTCAGGCATTTTGGCATTTCGTTCTCCCCAGTCTTCCTCCAGACTCTGGCACCTTGATTTCTGAATGACATGCAATATTTGCTTTCATCCGAATAAAGTACTTTGGACCACTGAGCAACAGTCCAGTGCTTCTTCTCTGTAGCCCATTTCCTGCACACGCCTGTGCACGGTGGCTCTGGATGTTTCTACTCCAGACTCTGTCCACTGCTTCCGCAGGTCCCCCAAGGTCTGGAATCGGTCCTTCTCCACAATCTTCCTCAGGGTCCGGTCACTTCTTCTCGTTGTGCAGCATTTTTTCCCACACTTTTTCCTTCCCAAAGACTTCCCACTGAGGTGCCTTGATACAGCACTCTGGGAACAGCCTATTCGTTCAGAAATTTCTTTCTGTGTCTTACCCTCTTGCTTGAGGGTGTCAATGATGGCCTTCTGGACAGCAGTCAGGTTGGCAGTCTTACCCGTGATTGCGATTTTGAGTAATGGACCAGGCTGGGAGTTTTTAAAAGCCTCAGGAATCTTTTGCAGGTGTTTAGAGTTATTTAGTTCATTCAGATGATTAGGTTAATAGCTCGTTTAGAGAACCTTTTCATGATATACTCATTTTTTTGAGATAGGAATTTTGGGTTTTCATGAGCTGTATGCCAAAATCATCACTATTAAAACAATAAAAGACCTGAAATATTTCAGTTGGTGTGCAATAAATCAAAAATATATGAAAGTTTAATTTTTATCAGTACATTATGGAAAATAATGAACTTTTATCACAATATGCAAATATTTTGAGAAAGACCTGTACTCACTTGAGTTGTTCCAAAAACTGTTTCTTGAGCTGGATCCTCCAAAACTCTCTGTTAATGTTCAGAGGTTAAAAAATTTTCTTCTTGCATAGTAGTGGTTCATGATCATCCCACAGAATGCGTATTCCTGATGGAAGTGTTTCTGTTATCGGATTAATTCTGTTGAAGGGATAGTTCACCCAAAAAGATAATGTTGTCATAATTTACTCTCCCTCAATTTGTCCCAAACCTGTACGAGTTTCTTTCTTCTGTTGAACACAAAAGATATTTTAAGTGAAGTGACGTGACATTCAGCCGAGTATTAAAGAGTGTTGGTTAACGCATTTAAAGGTTGCCATTGACTTTGCATAGTATACTTTTTTTCCTACCATGGAAGTCAATGGAAACTTTCAACTGTCTGTTAACCAACATTCATTAAAATATCTTTTGTGTTCAACAGAAGAAAGAAACTCGTACAGGTTTGGGACAACTTGAGGGCGAGTACATTATGACAACATCATCTTTTTGGGTGAACTATCCCTTTAATATTGATGTAAGTGTTGCTTTTTTTTATGGTTTAATGAGTGGTAATGAGTGTGACTGCAAATGGCTGGTATGCACCAGGAACAAAGAAAGATGTCATTTCTCTTACGGCTATCGTATTTTACATGTAATCTACTTGAATTCTAAGATGGATGAAATGTTTCATAAGGTTTAATCATTTTCCTTATGGCTACTTTACAGTTTTTAATTTTTGCAATCTACTGGAATATTAAAATGGATAAAATGTTTCAAAGGTTGATTTTAGACTTTGTGTAATGTTTAATTGACAAATACATGTTTAATAAAAAATGTGTTTCTTTCATTATTTGGTTTTATTATATTAATTGTAAAGGGTAAATAGTGTAAAAAAAAAAGTGAATGCAACATTTTGATAATTTATAGTCCAATATTAAGTTAAATTCACTTTTACATGTAGTAAACATAGCACATTTGTTTGGTTAAATTTCATCCAATATTTCAATTATATCTACTCAATATTTTTTGTTTATTTTACATAGAATTTCAGTTGTGGTGTTTTATAATTTTGATTATATCTAATTAATTTTATTTCTCATATAAAGTTATTCAGTTATTCAGATTTACTTAATTTTTTTACTTACAATTACTCAATTTGAACAGTATATTTCATTGATTTCACAGCTTTAAAATTTACTCAATTTTTTTGAGTGTAAAAATGTTTCACCAAAAAAATTGAGTAAATAATAGTTAAACTTTTTACAGTGCAGTAAAAAAAATGTTGGGTTGTTTTTTTAACCCAACCATTGGGTTACACATATAAGGTCAATGTGTTGGGTTATTTTAAAATTTGTTGGGTATTTTTTTTTTTTCATCGTTGGGTTATTTTTAGCCATAACCCAACTGTTGGTTTAAATATGTTTCCCGCTTCACTCCGTTCAAATTTTAACGGTCCAGACAGAGATCAGCTCAGACATCAGTGGCAGCCTGCATGATTATGAAGGGTAAGTAACTGTTAATATAATCGTATAATGTATATAACTGTTATAACATTAAGTAATGTGTCTGATACGTTAATTTTTTTTTTTTTTTATATACGTTAAAAAAGTTTTTATTTCCTTTAGTCTGTTTGTTTCCCCCAGAGAGGATTCCTATTCCTGTTTGTTTGCAAGCATTAATACATTGAAGATTAGCAGCAAAACTTTTTAGACAAGTATTACTTAAAGTTAATAAAAATGTCTGGTGAAATGTGAAAGTTTGTCGAAATCATTAGAATTAAGCTAGAAAAAGCCGCATGGCCCATTTATCGGATCGGACCAGTGAATGAAGCTGCTTGAGGAAGCTCACACATCAGTCATGCGACAGACAGCTAGTGGTGGAAATTATTATTATTTCAAGAGATTCGTTCATTTTCAGTTTGTTCAACAAAATTATTCGTTCAGAATCGTTCACTGATTCGTTCAGTGATCATTTCTTCGTATTACACAAAATATGCCAGCAGGTAGCAAAAAAAAAAAAAAAAGAGTGTATTATGTGTTATGTCTTTAGTCAACGAACGTATTCACTTGTTACAAAAACTAAACTGGCTTTATTAAATTGTGTGTATAATCGCATTCAATATATAAAGTTTAATGAAGTTGTTCAGATGAACAAGCACAAGGTTTTCTTGCCTAATTAGCATTAATTGTTTGGTCAAAGTCTGTATATTATATATTCACATTCATAAATCAAGGATTAAACGTGGAGTTGCTAAATATCAAAACAAGCGTACACTGAAAAAAGTAATAAGTAAATTTAATTAATTTTCATTTGGCAAGTTTTTGCACAAGCATTTTTCAAGTAAATTTAACACATTTGGAAATTAAGTAAATCTACTTAACTAAGTTAAGTAAAACAATAAATAATAATAATTTTAATTTTAAGTACATTTTATTGAGTAAAATTTAATTAAATAATATTAAATTAATGCATTTAGCAGACACTTTTATCCAAAGCAACTTACAGTGCATTCAGGCTAACAATTTACACCTATCATGTGTTCCCAGAGAATCGAACACACAAACCTTGCACTTGCTAATGCAATGTTCTACCACTTAGCTACAGAAACACTTCAAGATTTTGTGAAAAATAAGTGAAAATTTCAGCATGAAGGACTGGATGCACATGATAAATATTCTGCAATTAAGAAAACAGACAAAATAAATAGCACTGTAAAACCCGACAAGTAAACTTTACTCAACGATGAACAGCTGCTGTTAACAAACAGAATCACAGAAGAAAAGAGAAACACAAGAACTACTACAACTGACTTCAGACACAGCCTTAGATGAAATCAACTGAAATAAAATACATGAAATCTCTCAAGATCTGATTAAACAACCCCACAAACAGCATCACCAGCTCCACTTATTAATAACCAGACTGACTTTATTTCTGTCAGACGTCTACAGAAGATCTTATTGAGAATGAACTAAGGTTTAGATGTTGATTTATTGTTTCATTTGAAGTAACCATGTTAGAGATCAGTGTTTGCTTTAGTTGGGCTCTTGACCCTTGATTTCTGTCTTAGTCTTTTCTCTGGCTGTTATAACCGTGTGTTTCTAAAACACATTTGTTGTATTTCAAACACCCAGAAGAAAAGCCATCAGGTGTTAACCTGTACCTAGGTGTAGGTTGTTATACTTTATATTGGTGATATAGCAGTGGGCAGCTATAAATCCAGCGCCTGGGGAGCAACTGGGGATTCAGTCATGAGTATTGAGGGTGGAAGAGAACGCTGTTCATTCACTCCCTCCACCTACAACTCCTGCCAGCACCAAGACTCAAACCGGCGACCTTCGTGTTACAGGTCCAACTCTCTAAACATTAGACCACAGCTGTGGACTGTATTTGCACGTTTGTGTGTTTTGATATGAATATGAATTGACACATTTGTACATCTTGAAAATGTCAGTTCTATTTTTCCAAATGCTTGTACATTTAAAAAAAATATTTTAAAATATATTTGTAAATGTGTTATTTGCATATCTGTAATTTACAAAAAAGTAGTTCCAAAATATGGTTGTATTAAGTCATTTTTAATAAAAAATACTGATGTTAATTAATATAAATAATTAACTCAACTGTTGGGTAACTTTTAACACAACAGGATTTTAACCCAATGGGTTGGGTTGAAATAACCCACAGATGGGAAGGTGCTATACCAACCCATAGTTGGGTTACAGGTTGGGTTATTTTTAACCCAACATTTTATATTGTGGTAGGAACATATCTTTTGTCATTCTTTTTTTTTAAATAGTCAATGGAACTTAATTAACATGTTAAACATGAATAGCATGCTATACTATTACAGACTGACAAAAATAAAAGCACATACACGTGTCTGAAAACTCACTGTGAATCATGAGGAGAAAGATCACAGGAAGAGGAGGAGCCATTCTGACTGACATCACCATAGCAACAACTACAACACAGCAATTACAACATTCCAGCATGATTGAGATGAAACTGTGAGATGGATATTTTACAAGAAAAATACTTTTCATTCTTTCTAACTCAAATTTTCATGTTCTTTGTAATTATTTGTGAAATGTAAAGCAAATTCTGAGTGAAAATTGTTTCAAAGGTATCCCTGCACCATTTTTGTTCAGTCTAGTAACATTAATAATCAACCTTAATAAGAAATAGTTCATACCTTAGCGCAGGACACCTCATCAGCTGAAAGCAAATGATAAATGAGACATAAGGAAGGTTTACCAGGCTCATTTATAACCAGAGCTACATCATTTCCTCCTCATTTCCTGTCTTTGTCTTTTCTTTTTCTTTTTTTTCTTCTTTTTTTACCTCTACTAACATCAAATATTTAATTAAATATATATTTAAAAAATATATATATATATATATTTCATAGCTTTGCAAATCCAAGAAAAAAAAAGTTTATTTTGCAGATTTTTAAATAGATGATAAATACATTATTGTAAATGACAGCAAGGAATAAACACATATTGCATGTAAAACTTTCGTGACACATACTAAAGACAGAAGTGAAAAAGTACCCAGAGTCCAAAAATACAAACACCTGACACTGACACCTGAGGGACATTCAGGGCTGGACTGAAAATAATTTCCAACATTACAAACAGAGCGCTTGAACCACCTGTACAGTGTTCTCTCCGCTGATGCGTCTGTTCTCTCCTCTTTGTGTCTGTCTTTATGTTTATGGCCTCTGTTAAAATCCTGTTTACAGACTTTGTAATATTTCCAAATATTTCAAGGGGTGACACAATATTTCTTTAGCTGGAGCAATATATACATACGTCCAGTCTGCCTCGGCCTACATGCGTTCCTTCCGTATAAACTGTGAATGCTCTGCATATCCCAGCTATTTGAGACATTGAGTTAGCAGGCTAATTAATAGAAACATGATTGTAAATTGATCCCTTGTCATTTGAGATGTAACGTACATTTTAATAAAATGTTGGGAACATGTATGCAAAAATATTTATTTGTCAAACATCAGTGATTTTCTGAAAATCTGTGCCAGTTGATTCACAGCAGTTTTTGCCTCCGGCTCATCAGGACTTTTCTTCTACTTTTTTACTCTGATTTTATTGTGGTTTGCAATGTTGCAAAGTTTACTTATATATATATGTTGGTATTTTGCATGCCAGGTGATTTTATTCCTATTATTGGAACAAATACACAAACAACCAAAAAAAAAAAAAGAAAAAAAAGGTAGCATGTAGTCGGGGGAATCCCCATCTCCCCTCCCCCTTTACTGAACAATGTGTAAACATCATTTGGTGTTTTATACTTGTTAAACCAACGTTATCTTGTTTCTAACATCTGAATAACAATGTACAAACCTGAAACAACAGAATAAAGATTGGAGTTACATTTACAAATGTGCACACTTTTAAATCGACACCTGCCATGGTGTTTCTTATTTGTCTGTGATTCCTCTTTGAGTGTGTCCTAAACCGATGAGAAGTGTATGAGATCTTATCACTCAGTATACAGTTAAAAACTGCTACATGGATCTATTATTTATTTACAAGCTCTGTGTCATTATATTAATAGTACAAACATGACAGCGACTGTGTAGATGTTTCTTGGTAAACATACTCACATCTGATCAGCTTATCTCCAGTGTGTCAAAATACATCTACAAAAGTTATATCGCTTGTGGCTTTTTTGCAGTTATGTTACTGAGTTACGTTTTTTTTTTTTTTTTTTACAAATTCAATTTCATTATCTGCACAATTAAAATCAGTATCATGTGGATGTTACCCTTAAATTAGTTTTTGTTGGTGTAACCTTATTAAGAACAGATATAACATTTCAGATTTAAATCAAATCAATTGAGATGTTGCAACATTAAACATTATTAGGTTAGAGTTTATTCAGTGCTTGTATGTGTCCATGTCTGAGTGGAAAGGAGATGGTTAAGCAGAGGTTTCAGTTCCTCGACGTAACCAGAAGAAGCTATAGTTAGACTTGTAGTCACTCACACTAAAGATAAAGTACCAGTCCAACTCCAATCTTATTTATATATCTGAATGACGGAAATGGACTTTAAGAGTTTGAAGAAAACTTCAAGTCATCTGCATTGTTCTCGGTAAATGAGACATTTCTACACTTTCTAAGAGAAGCTAAAAGAGATTTGTGTGTTTGATCATAAGTTGGAACTTCACTATAATGTGCTGTTTCAAGCGATGTCTTGTTACACATAATACACCCTTATTTAAGATTCAAGATATTTTATTGTCACTGTACAAGTATAGTGACATTTGAGCAATCGTAACAGTGCAGTCACATGTAATATAAACATCTGTGATACAGAGAAGAAAAAGAAAAAGTATGTTACAATACAAGACAAACAATACACAAAACAATACAAACAAGGCGATAGTGCAAAGTTAAGACTTATTTATAATCGTATTGCACACATTACCGCACAGTTGGCACATAACAGAAAAAGATGTACATGTTGCATTGTATGTATTCTAAAGGCTCCAGTGAGTGGACAAATAGTGCACAGGAATGTTGCACAATAATGTCGCACACTATGAAGAGGTTAGTGTAACAGAATGTAAACAGAACTTAATAATATAAAGTGTTAACATTTACATAGTGAGAGCACACTGAGGTATACAGGGGGTATTAACCTGTGAAGGTTGAGATATAAATAGCCCCAACAGATTTGTGCATTTCTCTGTTATATGTATTTGTGTATGCCGGCAAAGTTCAGCTCCCATACAATGGTTGGGTAAAAGATGTTCTACCAGAAAGACTCGGGAGATAGAGGAATGTACGAAGCATACATTTATTGACAGCTCAGCGAGCACAGTTATAAATTTCTTTGGCGTAAGGCCCCGTCCATGGTTCGTAATCCGAGGGTAGCGAATCTGCATTTCCTGCCTGAAGACGAAGGCAGGGGCGCAGCAGACCCCCAAAATTAGGTGGATTATGAGACCTCCAGACGGGGCCAGCCTTCCCCCCAAAAAAGTAGATGAAGTATACCCACCAGTTGTGAATCCTAAGGTTCCTGGAAGAAATAGAAAGAGAGTTAGCATGACCAGTATAATGACGTTAGATTAAACTTGTTACGTTTTTTTTTTTTTTAACAGAAATAGCCGCAATAGGCCAGACACAGACAGCAACGATAGGCAGACACAGACAGCCACGATAGGCAGGCACAGACAGCCACGATAGGCAGGCATGGACAGGCCTCGATAGACCAACAGAAATAGCCACGATAGGCAGACACGGACAGGCCTCGATAGACCAACAGAAATAGCCACGATAGGCAGACACCGACAGGCCTCGATAGACCAACAGAAATAGCCACGATAGGCAGACACCGACAGGCCTCGATAGGCCGAACATAAATAGCCACGATAGGCCAGACGCAGACAGCCACGATAGGCAAACACGGACAGGCCCCAATTGGCCGAACATAAATAGCCCGATAGGCCAGACGCAGACAGCCACGATAGGCATACACAGACAGGCCCCAATAGACCGTACATAAATAGCCACGATAGGCCAGACACAGACAGCCACGATAGGCAGACACAGACAGGCCCCGATAGACCAACAGAAATAGCCACGATAGGCCAGACGCAGACAGCCATGATAGGCATACGCAGACAGGCCTCGATAGACCATACAGAATAGCCATGATAGGCAGAACACAGACAGCCTCGATAGACCGTACAGAAAAATAGCCATAATAGCCAGACACAGACAGGCCTCGATAGACCATACATAAATAGCCACGATAGGCCAGACGCAGACAGCCACAATAGGCAGACGCAGACAGGCCTCGATAGACCGTACAGAAATAGCCATGATGGCCAGACACAGATAGGCCTTGATAGACCATACAGAAAAATAGCCATGATAGCCAGACATGGACAGGCCTCGATAGACCAACGGAAATAGCCACAATAGGCCAGACGCAGACAGCCACGATAGGCAGACGCAAGACAGGCCTCGATAGACCATGATTAGCCACGATAGGCAGACGCAGACAGGCCTCGATAGACCGTACATAAATAGCCACGATTGGCCAGACGCAGACAGCCACAATGGCAGACGCAGACAGGCCTCAATAGGCCGTACAGAAATAGCCACAATAGGCAGACACAGGACAGGCCTCAATAGACCATACAGAAAAATAGCCATGATGGCCGGACACGGACAGGCCTTGATAGGCCGTACAGAAATAGCCACGATAGGCCAGACACAGACAGCCACGATAGGCAGACACGGACAGGCCTCGATAAGCCGTACAGAAATAGCCATTATAGCCAGACACAGATAGGCCTCGATAGACCGTACAGAAATAGCCACGATAGGCCAGACACAGATAGCCACAATAGGCAGACATGGGACAGGCCTTGATAGACCATACAGAAAATAGCCATGATAGCCGGACACGGACAGGCCTCGATAGACCGTACAGAAATAGCCACGATAGGCCAGACACAGATAGCCACAATAGGCAGACATGGGACAGGCCTTGATAGACCATACAGAAAAATAGCCATGATGGCCGGACACGGACAGGCCTTGATAGGCCGTACAGAAATAGCCACGATAGGCCAGACACAGATAGCCACAATAGGCAGACATGGGACAGGCCTCAATAGACCATACAGAAAATAGCCATGATAGCCGGACACGGACAGGTCTCGATAGACCGTACAGAAATAGCCACGATAGGCCAGACACAGATAGCCACAATAGGCAGACATGGGACAGGCCTTGATAGACCATACAGAAAAATAGCCATGATAGCCGGACACGGACAGGTCTCGATAGACCGTACAGAAATAGCCATGATAGGCAGACACAGACAGGCCTTGAAAGACCATACAGAAATAGCCACAAAGGCCAGACATGTACAGGCCTTGATAGACCATACAGATATAGTAACACCACCACCAGTAATTGCATGAATTTACCTGATTAGTTACAGGAGAGCTTGCTGAGCTTCAATAATGGTTTTGAATCAGGTCTGATGTATGATTCAAATGCTTAGGAAGACCATCTGCCCATGATCTTAACAGCTGATGTAGAGATCCCTCATTCAGCTGCTGAAGTAGCTGCCCCAATTCTGAATGAATGGCCAGTAGATAGACTGCAGCTTTGAGAACAGTGGTTAAGTGAGTTCTAAACAGCCTTGGAAAGGGGGCTCCGTTAGGAAAAATAGAGCTGGTGCGTTTTAGAAATTCTAGGTCGGATTTTTAAGAAATTTCACCATGCAGAGAAGGGACAGGATTATTGATTTTAGAATTGTTAAGGTGACACCAGAACCTTGCACATCGGTTTTTGAGTGCTTGAGGAGAGTGTGAAGAATTTTTTGGTCCAAATCATAGATCTGAAGGAAATGCCGCGAGCAGGATCAAATTGATTGGTTTGAAGTGAATTCCCCTGGAAGCATAACCTGTAGAAGGCAGATAAACACTGCCTCCAGAAGAATATTGAGGTATTTCGAAGGAAGGCCGTAGCAGATGGAATTAATTAATTTTGCAATATGGGCAGGGTAATAGGCAGACATTTGTCTTTAATTTGTTGGAAGATTTAGCTAACCCCTCAAGTAGTAATAGAACTGAATAACAAAAAGGCTTGAAAATTAGATTATAAAATTTAGCGTGGATTAGATGCTGGCAAGGAGTCTGCGAATAGAGAAATTAAGATTGCGATTTTTTTTTTATTTTATTTTTTTATTAAGACAAGAAAGGAGCAACAGTCGAAATTAGAATAGGAACGTAAAAATTGGAAGGAAAAACATTAGAAGCGGAACATGCAAACGTGTAGGCTTGATTGTAGAGGGAGCGACGCCTTAGAAATGTGATTTCCAGCTGACATAAGCACTTCGTTTAGTATTATGTCTGCTAACGGAGGGCAGACTGAAGAATCCGGGTTGGCTGAGGGCACAACTGTCTGAAAGTTTAAAAGTGTAAAGTGAAAGCCGGATCAGCCGAGTAAGAGTGATGAACCATCACCAGTAGATGCGCGAATATAAACAAGCCTTGATTGTAGCTTAACCCCTTAACTGTCACTCCCCAATTTTTTTTTTTTTTTTTTTTTTTTTAATATTAAGTTGAGGTATCAGAGGTTAAGTTTAAAATTATGGAAGCATATGGGTAGCATTATTCAATTTGGGATGTAATATGCAAAATGACAATGCAATATGTAAAATGGCAATGCATTTCTGTATTTACATTTACATTTTCCAATACATTTGTGCAACGTTTGGTGCAAAATGAAAATTAAATTACATAATTTTCATTTGCCATTTCCTACACCAGTTTTAAAATGTAAAATGAATATTAATTTTAACGCTTTATAAGTTGCAAAATTAAAATGAAAATGTATTACAGAAATGATTAGATATGTTTAACATGTTAAAGCAAAAACTGTGGCAAAATGATCATTTAAATGCTATTTTTCTTAATTGCATTAACACTCACAGTCAAGACACTTACGATTACATTTTCATTCGGTGTCACGCAATGAATGTAGCAAAACTCAATGTGCACATTGAAAATGCCTTCCGAGCCGATCACGTGTCCCCGCCCTCGCGGCACGTCAATCATTGTGTGATCAAGGCGGGGCTTACAGAAGGTCAGAGACTCAAGTCTCAAGAAGAGGATTCAATCAAGTGAGACAACATGGACAAGACAGTTGGTCCGTGTATGTTTTGATCATTTCGGTTTATGGCTTCAATATTTCATTCGGACTTGTGGGCGGAGCTGAAACGCTGCTTTCATCTGATTGGTCGAATCGGAGCGGTTTTCATCTGACAGCCTTCAGCTCGGTCTTGTCATTCTTTCAGGCAAAATAAGAGTCAGTGCGAGTGAAGCACTGAAATGTCTGAAACTAGGCTCACTGTTAATTAGCATAATATTTGAATCAGATGTAGCTGGGCACATAATTCGTGCTGCTGAGACCTGCAAATTATTTCTAGGTTGTAGTATTGTATGAATATTGTCCCACTGATAAAAACAGTGCAAATAGTTCTGTCCCTTTGGATAACAGTAAAGTGGAAATAAATATAGTTAAATTTATGAAATAAAATTAAATAGGATTTTTTGGGAAGGTAAGTCTGGCCAGTTATACAAGCAACACGAGTCGGACGAGTCTAAAGATATGAGCTGAATTGGGTGAAACATTAAAGTTCTAGTCTGTGTCAATTACTCTCATAATAAATAATAATAATAATGTTAACTGTATTTTTCGGTATAAGTTGCATCAGTCCAAAAATACGTCATGACCAGGAAAACAACATATATAAGTCGCACTGGACTATATGTCACAATTATTCAAGACCAAGAGAAAACATTACCGTCTACAGCCGCGAGAGGGCGCTCTGGGGTAGGCTACAGGAGCACTGAGCAGCATAGAGCTAATTTTACTATTTTTATTTAGAAATGTAACTATATTCATTTTTACAATTATTTATTAATGTCACACACACACACACACACACACACACCTAGTGCCTTATGACTTAAAAGATGAGAGTGGTAAATGTTACAGACATGGAACTGTTCAGTCTATTATTGATTTTAATTTCCACTTCACTGTTATCCAAAGGGACAGAACTATTTGCACTGTATTTATCAGTGGGACAATATTCATACAATACTACAACCTAGAAATAATTTGCAGGTCTCAGCAGCACGAATTATGTGCCCAGCTACATCTGATTCAAATATTATGCTAATTAACAGTGAGCGTAGTTTCAGACATTTCAGTGCTTCACTCGCACTGACTCTTATTTTGCCTGAAAGAATGACAAGACCGAGCTGAAGGCTGTCAGATGAAAACCGCTCCGATTCGACCAATCAGATGAAAGCAGCGTTTCAGCTCCGCCCACAAGTCCGAATGAAATATTGAAGCCATAAACCGAAATGATCAAAACATACACGGACCAACTGTCTTGTCCATGTTGTCTCACTTGATTGAATCCTCTTCTTGAGACTTGAGTCTCTGACCTTCTGTAAGCCCCGCCTTGTTCACACAATGATTGACGTGCCGCGAGGGTGGGGACACGTGATCGGCTCGGAATGCATTTTCAATGTGCACATTGAGTTTTGCTACATTCATTGCGTGACACCGAATGAAAATGTAATCGTAAGTGTCTTGACTGTGAGTGTTAATGCAATTAAGAAAAATAGCATTTAAATGATCATTTTGCCACAGTTTTTGCTTTAACATGTTAAACATATCTAATCATTTCTGTAATACATTTTCATTTTAATTTTGCAACTTATAAAGCGTTAAAATTAATATTCATTTTACATTTTAAAACTGGTGTAGGAAATGGCAAATGAAAATTATGTAATTTAATTTTCATTTTCATTTTGCACCAAACGTTGCACAAATGTATTGGAAAATGTAAATGTAAATACAGAAATGCATTGCCATTTTACATATTGCATTGTCATTTTGCATATTACATCCCAAATTGAATAATGCTACCCATACGCTTCCATATAAAATACGCATAAATCGAATTGACTTAAGCTTACTAGCACACATTGCTAATCTTGATGTAAACAATTAAACATTGTTTGTCTTAGCAATCTTATCAAATTCTGAATATTTCCACCCTGTAACGAATAATTTTTCTGATGACGTCAGTTTGACAGCATGAGCAGAACCTACTTAACGCGCCCCTCCAGCCGTTAGATAGTTATGAGTGATGGGCGGTCACACTGCACTTTTCTCTCCATTGACTTCCATTCATACGCATGCGAATGCGTCGGACCGGAAACGCAAGCTTATGCGAAAAATTTTGCATTTCGCTGCGTTCCAAAGTTCAAGTTTGGTGAACTCTGACCAGTGAATTTGCATAACGTGAGGATGTGGACCAGTAGAAGAGCGATACATTGCTGCATGACCTCTGTACAAAAATTCAAAAGGAAGCGCTATATAACTTTAGCTGTTGCACAGCGTCCTAGTTTAGAATACATTAAAAGATTTATAAAAGAAAAGCAGCATGGTTTGTAGTGTCGACGGGAACAGGTGATACATTGGAATGACAACGTTTTATATATATATATATATATATATATATATATTTTTTTTTTTTTTTTTTTTTTTTTTTCTTCTCCCCCTCCTCCCCTTAGGGTGTATATATTTATAGAGAGATACAGAGTAATAAAACGCTTTCGACGCCGTTGCAAAAGACGCAGTGCTAGCAAACATAATCCATCTTGTGATAATTGAGGGGAGACTGTTTTATCTTGCTCCCGCCCATATTCGCAGTGGCGTTCGAAATAATTTCGCATGTTTAAAGTCTAGTGTGACCGCGCCTTGAGACGGAGACCAGGAGTGCAAACAAACCATGCCTGCTAATTAATATTCGGTTTAAACTGGAGATATGTCACTACTCTGAAATAAGGTCAGCAGCAACTCGTGTCACGTGGAGTTATATGCCTGCTGACGGAGCATTGAGCCGAATCTTACCTACGACTCAAAAGAAGGGTCCATATACGCATCAGCTTGGTAGATCCAGTGTTCATAATTCACTAGCCCAAGAGTAAGCCATGTAAAGATGAGGTGAGAGCAGCGGTTCCCTGCATCTGCAAACATAGAATCCCATTAGAGTATGAACTTTTCAGGAATAACGCAAATGAAAGACTGAATAAACAAATATTAAAGCATAGGATTAAAACAGCGAATCTCAAGTGTGCTAGACAGAGCTATTTTTTTTTTTTTTTTATGAAATGCGAAAAATCTTTATCAGTATAAAGATTGTAGCGTTTATGATGAGCCTTAAAGTGCCTCATTACGAAGAAGTTATTCAGAAAATTGCATGCACTATGATCAACATCTTAATTATGCTGTGCAAGTCAATAAACAAGCACGAAACGCCCAGTGCTTTATTTGAACGTGTAAGTATAAATCCTTGCAGAGAATAAATTAATGCCCAGGCGCCGCAAGTGCATAGAACGAAATGATACTTATAATGCTGTAGACTTGTGAAGTGATGGAGGCGAGATGCCGAAGAGACCGGCAGCCTTAATTCTGTCTGCTGGTCCGGAGAAACTTCATTGCTGCAGGTTCACGTGAGCGTACAGATGAATATTTGTTGATTGAGACCAAAGTCTTTTCAGGTGTTGAGACCCAAGCAGCACTGAAGCGACATCTCGGAAAGCACCAGCGTTGCCAAGACCGTATTATATATATATATTTTTTTTGTGGGTTGCCTTTTCTGTCCTGGGTTTGAGGTGACACCAGTAGTGTTATATACAGCCCCTAGAATGTGACCGATAAATCCCTTTTGAACGCGATTGGGCTTTTTTTTTTTTTTTTTTTTTTTTTTTTTTTTAATAGTAGTAACTGGCGGTTTTGAGAACCTGGCAACCCTGGCCTGGAAGCACACGGAACTCCGCCAATGTTCACATCCTCTGCCGAGAAAAGCTTGTAAATCATCCAACACAAACGACTGCAGATAATCACCGCGACACAGAGCTAAGCCAACGATCCCGTGTGCATCTTAGAGGAACGTCAAACTCTAGATAGTTTGCTGGGCACGAACTTAATTACAGCAAGTAGATGAATAAACACAACAGCTTGAGCAAGTACAATCGCGTCGGAATCTGCGGTTGTTGTCGCGTTGGCATCTGCGAACTCAAACATGTGTAAGTACGATCTTTTATACAGGAGTATAAAGACGTGATTGGATAATGATGAAGGTAATTAGTGACGAAGTGATTGAGTCTTCCTGGCAGAACTTAGGCTAAAGCTTCCATTTCTTGGGTCTACTGGTCCACACTTTGATGGACTTACAATGTTTAACAGAGGGCAGCAGTTCAAACAGTTGATGTTAAAGGATGGGAAGGATCCTTTAAAATGTTTGCTGCCCTTCTAAGGCAGGGAGACGTGTAAAGTTATTTTAAGGAAGCCAGAGGGCAACCAATGATTTTTTTTTGTGCCGAGTTGATCACCCTCTGGAGAGCTTTCTTATATGCCACTGAGCTGCTAGCATACCATGTGTAGAGTAAGTTATCACACTGTCAATGGAACGGTGATAGAAGGATACTAGCAGCTGCTTTTGCAGGTGTTTCTTCCTGAGAATCTGTGAGTAATAGAGTTGCTGCTGTGCTTTTTTGACAGTTGCTGAGGTTTGTGTTTCAGGAGAGATCTTTAGCAATGTTTGTGTACAGGAATCTGAAGGCTGAAACTGTCTTGGAGGCTGGCTTTGATGAACTACTGCATCTGCCTCTCAAAGCACTTCATTTTAACTGGGGAGAGTGTGATAGTCGTCAAGGCCACTAATGGCTGTTTTCTTTGTTAGTGGAATAATTATTGCTGACTTCAGACAGGTGGAGATGGTGGCTGTTGACAGGGACAGGTTGAAAAGCTTTGTGAAGACAGCAGAGAGCCCTGAGCACACCCCTCACCCTGTGTTCCTGTTCTATGAATGGAGGCGCGTGTCCACTGAGGGTGGGTGTGGATAGTGTGAGTACTCTGTCTCGCTCACTTCAAAATCCCCTTCTGTGATGTGATTTGCATCAGGATGGACAGTCTGATTGCAGTTTACGGTGTGTAGCAAGTAGCTTTGAGCTGTGTTGGTATTAGCATTTGGTGGGATGTAAACAACTGTAACAATAACAAAGGTAAACTCCAGAGGCAGATAGAAGAACCTGCATTTAACAGTTAAGTACTCCAAATCGGGAGAACAGTGACTACCAATGATGTTGCATTGGTGCACCAGTCATCATTTATGTAGATGTAGAGCCCACTGCCCTGGTTCTTACCAGAATATGTGCTTTTGTCCCAGTGTAATGCTGTCTGCCTGGCTAACTCCATAGTGGTGTCAGGTATGTGTGGGTTCAGCCATCTCTCATCAAAATAATGCAGCAGTCCTAAATGACGTTTGTTCGCAGCGATCTGCATAAACTTTAAGCAATCAGATTTTGCAGTTGTAACTCTTTTAAGTTTATGCAACTTTTATTAGCGAGTGATCTGGCATTTGTAAGAAATAGACTGAGGTGAAAGAGGTGGTTTGTGTGGTTGTTCTTTTAGCTGAACTAGTAGGCCCCACCGGCATAACACTTTTGTTTCCTGTTTCTCTTCTGTCTTCGTCGACTGCTAAGGCCAATTACAGACAATGGAGAGCTGTGTGTCCTGGCCATCTCCTCCGTTCTGTTACTCTAGAAATTTGCTTGTAACTTCTTGATTAAGATATCTAATCAGCTGTAATGTGATTCGCCAGACTGGTTTTAACAGTTATGAGTAAACAATTAAACAAAACCATAAGAGTAAAGCATTGAACAGGAGAGCGTAAAGCCGTGTAAAGCCGCTGCATCCATGCGCACCACAATCTTGTACTAAATCAAACAGGTCAATTAGGAAAATATATTGCATGCATGGCAACATGCATCCTGATATAAACTTGGATATTGTGTTCACAGTGCAGGTCACTACAGGCCTTGATTGAAAATTTTATAATTTCCACTAAAGGCTTTGAAAAAACAATTTCTCTTGACAAGTTTTTGTCAGAAATCTCTCTAGATGAATTGTGTTACAAAGTTACAAAGCTCAAATAGCTATTTAAAGGGAGATATTTCATTTAACATAGATTACATTTCAAAAACTACAACAAAGAACTTGTTTAGACTACAACACATATTCCAGGATTTGTGATAACACAAATATCGACGAATGGGACGAGATCTGGTTGAACTGCACTAGAGAAGACAATGAGTGTTATCACTTTTCTGGAGATAAACTAGCTTTCCCAAGAAAGACAAACTTAGAATCAAATTGATTTGATTTTTACAATATATTTACAACTGAAGCTCGCAGCAGGCGACTATGGTAAGGGGCATGACATCACAACACACAGAACCGATCTTTGAGATGCTGTAGATTCCTCCAGATCCTACAAACATTCCTCCTTTAAACCAGCTGATTTCTGCTGGAGGGTTTGAATCACTGCTGCAGATCATAGTCACTGAATCTCCCTCCACTATTACACCACATCCACTGATGGACACTGAGACACTTTTTGGTGCATCTATAAGATAAACTTGGATATTGTGGTTAAACTTGGATTTTTTTCTACAGGAGGAAAACGTTTAACGAAAGACTTTGTGCATTGCGTTCATATTCTGCTGTTCTGTGGCCACGGATTTGCCGGTCTTGTCTTTTTCTTGCAGGACCCTGTACAGTGTAGTAGGCCACATCGTCTTGTCTCCATTGGCAACATGCACGATTTGTGTTGATTGCAAGTGACGTCACAGGTAGCGGAGAGTGCAAGTAGCGATTGCAAGTGACATTGTAATTTAGATTCTTTTTTTCTTGTCTTCACCACCTGGCTACTGTTATAAAATGTTGAGAGATTCAAACAAAAAGTTATAAATAAATAAAAATTTAAAAAATTAAATAAAATAAAGACTGCAAGTGACGTCGCTAGCGGAAGCACAAGTGTCTGGGAGTGCAAGTCTGGGAATGCAAGTAACGATTGCAAGTGACATTGTAATTTAGTTTCATTTTTTATTGTCTACACTACTTGGCTACTGTTGTAACATTTTGAAAGATTCAAACAAAAAATTATCAATAAATAGAAAAAAATAAAAATAAAAAAAGACTGCAAGTGACGTCGCTAGCGGAAGCACAAGTGTCTGAGAGTGCAAGTCTGAGATGGCAAGTCTGACAGGGCAAGTGCAAGTCTGCAGCCAGACCCTTCTCGTTAACTCTGCTTCCTGTTGGCCTTGCTGGAGCTGATTGTAGCTCCGTGTAGCTGTTTTTTTTTTCTTAATTTATCTTACTATCACTTTTTGTTTTTTTAAAGTGATAAAATATAACTTGATTCACACCATATTTCTGATAATATCGATCAATCGTATCAGATTAATTTGGATCATTCACTTTCATTTTATATCCGTGAGTGCAGTACACCTGCATTGTGTTAGCAATCATTAGCTTGTCAACTCTTCTCTCAGTTAATGGCTGTGAGTTTCTGTACCAGATGAATGTTGCTCTGTCAGTCAGATTGCAGCTTGCTTTTTCATGTCAGACGGACATTATGACCCTCTGTCACTCTCTCAGGAGCCTCCACCTGAAGATCTGAACACAACAAACACATTATACACTATAAAAAATTGCTGTAGTTTCTACAGCAAATTTTTACATAATTTTACTGTATAAACATTTTACAAGATGCAGCTGTAATTCGCAATGCATTATGGGTCAAATAAGGTTCTACAGTTGTTAACAGTATATTTCCACATCAACTGTAATTCATTTACAAGAAGCAGGTGTTGCCACTGTAGTTCCTGCTTTTTACACTAACTTACTGTAGTGTGGCATAATGGGATTGCGCGCGCATCATTCAAATCTGAAATCCAGTCGACTGGAGCATTGTGAGAACAATTGAAGATTAGAGGCTTTATTCATAATTCCTGGTAAATTCACTTAATAATACTTGAGAAATATATAATTTTTATATTTATTTGAGTATATACTTATAATGCATAAGTCATATCATGTCACTATAGCCTATCCTGACATTGAGACAAGTGGCCTTGGTAACTTCTGTGCAGTAAACTGGGAATTGCTATCATAGCATAGTTACACAGCAAAATCCCCAGTGTTAATTTAACACTCTGAGTGTGGACACATATTAACACTGAAGCAGTGTTAAAAGTAACACTGACGCAGAGTTGAAGTTAATGAGATAATTAAGAAGTTAATTGAGTTATGATTGACCATTATTGAAGACACCTGATGTTAACAAGCAGAATCACCAAACGAGAAAATCACAATTTGTGTGTCACCATTATAGTGGTCAGTGTTTGCTTCAGTTGGGATCTTGGCTTGTAACTTTTTAATTATCAGATTTGTGTGTCAAGTCAAGAGCAAAAATCATCCTGTGATAATGATTATGTTTTAATGTAATTGTTGCTTGACCTTAATCACTGAACTCATTTACAGGTTCTTCTCTTATTATTGTCATTGTTGATTGTAACCGCTTTGATTCCACAACGAAAGAGTCTGTAATTTCTATACATTTTGTAAGCGTCTCTTGTTATACTGTGATTTTGATTATTTGTACTTTTTATTGAAGGGTTTTAATTTTAGGCACACACAGATAACAAAAATCAGCATATGAATCTCAACAATGGTGACAAACAGCATATTCAGATAAACAGATCCACTCTGAACATCACAAAACTAGTTACTAAAAAAGCTCATAATTTATTCATGCCGCAATGCATGATGGGAGCCATGGATGAGTTTTTTTTTGGCTACAACATGCTTTTTTGATGGTCACCGTTGTTGTGATGCTCACGCTGAATCCTGATGTCTGTTTGTCTAAACTAAATAGTTTTTTCTTTAAGTAGAAATAACTTTTAAAAACATGTCATACTATGTCAGAAATGCTTGATCACTTTTTTATCCACCTAATTTATGTATACAGTAAAGAAACCCAAACTCAGCCATTCAGGTCACTCCATGACAATTAGTCCAAACCACAATCAAGTCTGTAAGATTCCCTTGGCTCTGGTCTGGCTATATGTTATAACTCTGTAACCACAACCACACAAAATCTAAAGTTAATAACTGAGTGTCAAGATCCCAACTAAAGCAAACATTGACCACTATAATGGTGACACACAAATTGTGATTTTCTCGTTTGGTGATTCTGCTTGTTAACATCAGGTGTCTTCAATAATGGTCAATCATAACTCAATTAACTTATTAATTATCTCATTAACTTCAACACTGCTTCAGTGTTTATATGTGTCCACACTCAGATTGTTACATTTTCTTATTGAGAGGATTTAAAGTAGTGTTTACCTAACTTTTATCATAAAGCCCAATGCGAACGATTGTCATAGTAACTACTATCTGTCGAAATAAACAGCAAAATATGTGAAATTTCATTTGTTTATATGTGTTCAACTGTCCCATATTGACGTGACGCCTTACTATAGTAAGTGAAAGACATCTTTATAACCCCGACTGGACAAGTTAGCCTGATTAAAAAAAAAAAAAAAAAAAAAAAAAAAACAGAAAAAAAAGACTGAGGAAGCATCGAAACGTGAAATTGATTTTGAATATTCTTAATTTGATAGAACATAAGCTCAAACAACATAATTTGTGATTTAATGTTGATTCCAGCATTTTATTTTAATAATTTTCTTTAAAACATTTTTTTTTTTTTTTTTACAAAAATTATACATATTCTGTTGATTGACCTTCATTTTTATAGAAAGTTAATGTTCTACTCTGATTATGGCTTATTTTTTAAACATGTTTTCGTAGTTATTTGTGATGCTATGTTATTTTTATGATAAGATTTTAACTGTTGAAAGACTGACATTTTTATTTTACCAGTAAAAGCCTTGCAATGTCTTTCTGCCAGTTTTAATAAATACTTGCAACATCATTGACTTTATTCATTTTTATTCATTTGTAAATGTATTAAGATAGAGCTCATGATAAGGCATTTATATACATATTTTATAGTTTACTGTTAAAATTATTCTTTAAAGCAGTTTCATTGTTAAATTATTACAACATCATATTGAATTTAGGGGTATTTACAGGATTTTATTGGCAACTTTTTTGCTAGGTAAATACTGTACTTTAGTGAAATTACAAAATGTTGCTGTAAAATAAACTACAAGTTAAATTCAATGTTACTACAAAATACTGTATTTCACATACACTGTGCTTTGGACACAAACTTTCAATAATAAAAAAAGGTTATTTGACCCGTGTTATGGTCTTGTATTTATTTAGACTATTTGAGTAATACAAAGTTGTGTCCTAGTGGTTAGAGAGTTTGATTCCTAACCCTAGGGTTGTGGGTTCGAAACTTGGGCCGGTGATAACACGACTGAGGTGTCCTTGAGCAAAGCACTGAACCACCAACTGCTCCTTGGGTGCCGCAGCATCAATGATGAACACTGCTCTTTTTTTTTTTACTACTGCTTTTTTTTTTTTTTTCAGGGTACAGCAATTAACTGTAATTTGCTTTGCAGTAATTTCCTGTAATCCATTTTACAGCAATTACCATCATTTTTAAAGGATTTTATTGGCAACTTTTTTGCCAGTAAAATCCTGTAAATTCTACAGTACATTTTTTACAGTGTATCTAGTGCTGCTGTCATACACTGATTATCAGCCTCAGGAAAGTCACCTGTGACAATAAGAGACACTCCAGGAGTGCCAATCCATTTATCTTTAGGTTTATCAGTGGTGAATTTGAAACAGTTCATGTGTTGGTCCTTCTTTAGTGCACAGATGTGTGAATGTCTGAACCAGGAAATCAGCCATGAACAACATGCTGCACTATCATATAATGGAAACACAAGACTAAGAAAATAATTTAATAAGGACCCAATTGAAGTTCTGTGGCTTCTACTTTTTCATCTCAAACCTCATCTACATGGTAGTGAACTCCTTTGACAATATTTATCATTTGAACATTAACTTCCGAGAACATGAGCCAAATATATTTACAATTTTGTGTTAGACAGATTGTTGTCCAATCAGATGCTCTGAACAATGAACACGTCTCTAAACCACATGACACTGAGCAGCAAATAACAGAAGACTACTAGATATTTATAAAACGCCCTTTGATGTTTCTCACCTAAACTTCCTGTTTAAAAGGAAATATGTGAGAACAGGACAGAAGAAAGTTCTCATCAGCCACTAATCGTGAGGCCTTAAATAAAACCATCAGGGAGTTTAATAATGTGAATGTAACAGAAGACGAGGAGCCATTCTGACCGACATCAGCGTCAAATATATCTATAATACAGCATTAACCAGCTCTTATACACTCATGAACAGTACATCTACATCTCCCTATTCTTAACATTTCTCACGTTAAGACTTGTGTGTTATATGAGCAATAATCATCAGTTTTCATTGAAGTATGAGTGTGTTTGTTTTACCGTGTTGAAAATCTTGTTTTATCACATGTACTTAGCTCTAGGATGACATATTATTTGTGGTTAACATCATATTAATACCCAGCAGTGGAAACTACAGTGTCCCTCCCTCAACAAATGAACAACATTACTGGACTAAAACACACACATGCACATGTACTTATGCACACTAGTGTTGATGTCTGGAGCAGGAGATGGTGACCTCTGGAAGTAGTTTGAGGATTTGAAAATGACATGACATGCACTCAAGTATTGTGACCCATAGTCAGTATTCATGTTCTGCATTGAACCCATCCAAAGTACACAAACACACACATACACACATGTTTTTTTTTTTTTTTCAGTATCGTGGATGTTACCCTTAAATCCTGTTTTTGTATGTGTAACCTTATTTAGATCAGATTTAAATCAAATTAATTGAGATGTTGCAATATTAAACATTATTAGGTTATAGTTTATTCACTGCTTGTATGTGTCCATGTCTGAGTAGAAAGGAGATGGTTAAGCAGAGGTTTCAGTTCCTTGACGTAACCAGCAGAAGCTATAGTTAGACTTGTAGTCACTCACACTAAAGGTAAAGTAACAAACCAACACCAGTCTTATTTATATATCTGAATGACGGAAATGGACTTTAAGAGTTTGAAGAAAACTTCAAGTCATCTGCATTGTTCTCGGTAAATGAGACATTTCTACACTTTCTAAGAGAAGCTAAAAGAGATTTGTGTGTTTGATCATAAGTTGGAACTTCACTATAATGTGCTGTTTCAAGGCGGTGTCTTGTAACAAAAAATACATCCTTATTTAAGATTCAAGATATTTTATTGTCACTGTACAAGTATAGTGACATTTGAGCAATCCTAACAGTGCAGTCACATGTAATATAAACATCTGTGACACAGAGAAGAAAAAGAAAAAGTATATTACAAGAAAAGACAAACAATACACTAAACAATACAACAAGGCGATAGTGCAAAGTTAAGACTTTAAGACGTTAAGACTTATTATCATATTGCACACATTACTGCACAGTTGGCACAACATAAAATATGTACATGTTGCATTGTTTGTATTCTAAAGGCTCCAGTGAGTGGACAAATATTGCATATTAACTCAAGAACGAGTCTGTCGTTCATTCATTATCTGAGTCGGCTTGGTGTTCATCTTCAGTGTTCAGTGTTCCTGTAGCTCAACTGGTAGAGCACTGTGCTAGGGTTGGGGGTTTGATTCCCCAGGAACACATGATATATAAAAATTGATAGCCTGAATGCACTGTAAGTCGCTTTGGATAAAAGCGTCTGCTAAATGCATACATTTAAAAATGTTTAATTTAATTTTAAATTTAATCTTCAGTTCTCTCTTCACAGCAGTTTAGTCAGTGTACTGTTTGAGTACATTAATTACTCCAGGATATTGGTCTGTTTGAACTCAGGGGAAGTGTCAGCCACATTAAAAAAGTTAACAGCTTAAGTCATTTGTGGATTAATGTCTATTGGAGACGCAAGCCGTTTAAAACAATAAACTGTGTTCCAAAGATAAACGGAGGTCTTATGGGTTTGAAACAACATGAGGGTGAGTTATTAATGACATAATTTTAATATTTGGGTGAACTAACCCTTTAATATTGAGAGTGAGGAGTCACGTGCCGATTTGGGTTGATTTGGGAGGGGTCTGAGCCGGTCGGCCCTGATGGCAGGATACGGTATCTGTTGCCAGGGGCAATGCCTTCAGAACTTCACAGAGGCGAGACTAAACATTTCAGAGAATCTTTAATTTTTGTGCATTTATTTTGTCGGCGGAACAGATCGAGACGGATCTACGAATACGCGAAAGAAAAGGAAGAAAGTAAAGCAATGCAAAAAGATAAGGCGAAAGAAAGGGGACCTTACAGGAACAAGCTCACACCAAGCGCAAAACAGCTGTGTTTGGTGAAGCTCTCAGGCATCTAAAATATGGACCCATACGAGCTCCCTGGAGCGGCACAGAGACCTGAACAATTTACCTCTGTGCACACATATGGACATTGTGAATTATATTGTTTACGATGTAAGTCACTTTGCATTCACGCTGTTAATGGCTTTAATCTAACCAGGACATTTACATCCTACAATCACACATTTAACTACCCTAGCTAACCCAGAACTGGTTTGTCCACTTTGCAGCCCCCAACACAAAAAACCTGGTACAGTATGTGTCATTGGGTTAAAATCAAATTATAACTAAACATACACAGCTTTACCCTACATCAAAACATATTGGAAACGTGTGTGTACATTGATTAACTCGTTACAATCTAGTGTTTACGAAACAGTCGCAGTTAATTACTTTGTCATTTTGGTCAAGAAGTGCATTTTAAATGCAATATAATTACAAAACACTAAAACGCATGTGAATAAACTTACTTTGGTCAGTACAACGCTGTTTTCATCACCTGCTGTAGATGGACCCAGCCACAGCAGAAAGCCTCGTAACTTTCCAAAGACTTGTGGCTTTTAAACTCCTGCATTGTGTAGTAACTTAAACCAAAAACAATATAATTCCCAATGTCCATATGTGTGCATGGAGGTAAATGGTCCAGGTCTCTGTGCTGCTTGAGAGCTTCTCCAAATACTGCTGTTTTGTGCTTGGTGTAACCTAAAAAAATATATGTATCGTGAGAGGTACTGGAGCAGTTTTTAACGCAGCAGTAACTTCCAGGCATGGTAAAACAGTGCCGAATTGTGAGAACCTCTACTACCGAGTTAACAACACATGTAAACAATCCTGTTTCGCCGCCGTTATCCTGCCAACATGGCGGAGACTGTGATATCGAGGGAGGGGCTTTGTGCTATGACAACAATTTCTCATTCTCAATAGCTGGAGTACTGTTATTGGATGCACCTCCAGATTGGTTCTCAAAGACCTACCAATTGTTCTTTTATGAGAAAAGGCTGTTTCTGGCTATTTTTTCACAATCATTGTAGTGGTGGGTGCTTTTCTTCTTAAGGGAGTGTATGTCGGCATTAAGAACACAAAAAGGTGGTCTGACTTTCCTAAAAGAGAGAGTGAAAACTCCTCACATGACCACTAAGTTACCGAACACCTGAACATAACGAACCAAATGCACATTGACGGATCTTCTTCCATCTGTTCTGCAAAATGTAAACAAATGTATATTTCTGCATGTGTAAATATTGTGGAAATATAAATATTACTTGTGTCTAGGCAAAGGCATTGCCCCTTGGAAGAGAGGTAACACGGGTTTGGAGGGTATTTATTTCATACTCTGTGACAGCTTATTTATTGTAAAAAATTATACATGTAAAGGTGCATCTCAATAAATTAGAATGTTGTGGAAAAGTTCATTTTACAAAGTTTTTTTTTTCAAAGATTAATTTACTGTACATGAACTCAATACTTGTAGGGGCTCCTTTTTGCTTTAATTACTGCCTCAATTCGGTGTGGAATGGACATGATCAGTTTGTGGCACTGCTGAGGTGGAATTGAATCTAGTGTTGGCCGATATGATAATTTTTCAAATTGTCATATCGTCAGCACATGAGATCAATGATAAGAGACATACTTTTTGATCTTGTCATAGCATAACTATTTGGTGTTTTAAACTGTGCAGGTGCACGAGTAAGAGCCTATGGAATCACCAATAATAAAAAATAATAATAATTTCAAACATACTGATAAACAAATGTTTAATATAAAAATACTGAATAAAACAGCTATTTCATATATAGTTGGACGGAACTGTAATATTGGGCATCCTGTGACAAATATGCCATATCTGCACACTGAAGTTATCAGGCTAAATGTTCTGCAAAATCAGTCAACGATGAAAATCGATAGTAGCTTCATTTAAAGTACAACAGTTTAACACTAATATTGGACATATACAAGGCCACATTAAATCTAAAGTATTTAAAACTAAATTCATATATTTGGAGTAAGGTTCAATTGATCGATGCATCAGTCATACAGCGCACCATGACAAGCTCGTCGCACCATCACAGAAACAAGAATACCCCTGCGTGTGTGAAACGGGGTGCTGAAGTGAAATAGCTGGGAAGTTTGATAGCAGAGTTATAATAGGCCGCCCAATAAAAATAAAAATAATAATAGTTATTATTATTACTACAATGGCCCAACACCAACAGCAGATGACATTGTCAAAAAAGCAATACATATTATTAAGAATATTAAAGCAATATTAAGAAGATTTGGCATTTCCAAATAATTTAGACCCGTTACATTCTTCTTATTGAGCCTATTATTATTATTATTATTATTATTATTATTATTATTATTATTATCAGATAAGGCCTACTTTTATTATTCAATTACAATTAATTTGCCCTGCAATAATAACTGACACACTGCGATGATAAGAAAAGATTTGGCTATTATGGCCACAATAACAATATTAAGGGAATAATTCAAGGCAGTTATATCAGCTGTTCACTGGCATTACTCTTGTCAAAGTCACACACACTTGTCAATCATTCAGGTCTCCACCCACAAATCAATATGTAAAATGTTTGCTGTGTGTCCAAAACACTACATCCTCTTCTTTTTTTGCTGAGTTTGAAAAAGAAAGAAAAAAATAATTAATTTATTATATTTTTAATACAGGTATCAAGAACATTAGTCATGAGAAGAGGCTAATATGTTGTGTTTTTTTCTTTATCTAGTGCAGAGGTTCTCAACTCTAGTTCAGCTCCAACCCAACCTTGACCAAAACCACTGCAAGTAAGTTTCTAATGATCCTGAAGAGCTTGATGAGCCTGCTCAGGTGTGCTTGAATAGGATCAGAGCTAAATATCTGCAGGAAAGGGGGCCTAAAGATCCAAAATTGAGAGCCCTGATCTAGTACTGTATGTGTTCCTACTTACTGGAATATTTTCATACACAGAAGAGTTCAGTTCAGGTTTACAAACATCAGGGCCACGTTGAACAGCCTTTATGAATGAAGAGACAACATGAAATCAGAACTGTGTTATAGAAATTTCTGTACATTAAAGAATTAGTTCACCCAATAATCAAAATTATGTCATTAAAGGGATAGTTCACCCAAAAATCATAATTATGTTATTAATAACTCACCCTCATGTCGTTCCAAACCCATAAGACCTCTGTCATCTTCAGAACACAGTTTAAGATATTTTAGATTTAGTCCGAGAGCTCTCAGTCCCTCCATTGAAGCTGTGTGTACGGTATACTGTCCATGTCCAGAAAGGTAAGAAAAACATCATCAAAGTAGTCCATGTGACATCAGAGGGTCAGGTAGAATATTTTGAAGCAACAAAAATACATTTTGGTCCAAAAATAGCAAAAACTACAACTTTATTCAACATTTTCTTCTCTTCCATGTCTGTTGTGAGAGAGTTCAAAACAAAGCAGTTTGTCATATCCGGTTCGCGACCGAATCATTCGATGTAACTGGATCTTTTTGAACCAGTTCACCAAATCGAACTGAATCGTTTTAAATGGTTCGCATCTCCAATATGCATTAATCGACAAATTACTTAAGCTGTTAACTTTTTTAATGTGGCTGTCACTCACTCTGATTTCAAACAAACCAATATCCTGGAGTAATTCATTTACTCAAACAGTACACTGACTGAACTGCTGTGAAGAGAGAACTGAAGATGAACACAGAGCCGAACCAGATAACGAACAAAAGATTGAACCGGATATCACAAACTGCTTTGTTTTGAACTCTCTCACAACAGAAACGAAGAGAAGACAATGTTGAATAATGTTATATTTTTTGCAGTTTTAGGACCAAAGTGGATTTTCAATGATTTTAACTGACGCTTTGATGTCACATGGACTACTTTGATGATGTTTTTCTTACCTTTCTGGACATGGACAGTAGACCGTACACACAGCTTCAATTGAGGGACTGAGAGGTCTTACAGGTTTGGAACGACATGAGGGTGAGTCATTAATGACATAATTTTGATTTTTGGGTGAACTATCCCTTTAAGTAATGAGACATTTGCTATTTTCACAATGATATTGAATATTTTTATTTTTTTATTTTTTTTGTCAACAAGTTAAGAGATTTTAGTCTTTTGTAGAAAAACCCCAGCTTAAACACCTACCATTTCATTTGCATAAACAGGTTCATTCAATTCATCATTGCAAGCTTTGTGCCGCTCATGATGAGGTCCCGAATGATTGACCTTTGCCATTGAAAAACAGAATAGGTAGAGAATAAATAATGTCTCTAATCATCTCAAGAGATAAAGCCACAATTCAGACTTTCAGTGTTTGAGTTCAATTAACCTGATCAGATAATTAATAATAATTAAATTAACATCCTCACCTGAACTTTATTTATCTTTTTCATCCACCTTTAAAGACAATGATTTGATACAATTACAGCCAATAAAAACTCATTTGATGTTAGTCTAGACATTTGATCAGTATCACACACACACACACACACACACACAATCTTACCGAATCAGCAATATTGTTATGATAACTGCAGCTCCACAAACCATTCCAGCAGATATGTAAAATATCCCCAGACGTCCTACAATAGAGACAACAAAGTAAAATATCTGGACAGATTCACTTCAGAAAGAGTAATATAAATATATAAGCTACTCTACCTTTAACAGTGACAGTAATAGCGTCTGATCTCTGAGATCCATGTTGATTGTGAGCCTCACAGTAGAAGCGTCCACTCTGTAGTGCACTGAAACTCTGTCCAGATCCAACAGCTGAGCTTTGATTCTCCTTAAACCAGCTGAAGTTCAGAGCAGGAGGGTTTGAATCACTGCTGCAGATCAGAGTCACTGAATCTCCCTCCACTATTACACCAGATCCAGTTATAGACACTGAGACGTTCCTGGGAGGATCTTAAAAAAAATAAAAAATAAAATGTAGAGTTACAATTACAGATATAAAACCTTTTTTTAAGTACTAATGAATCTGTACTCACAGGTGACAGTGAGCTGAGCAGCAGGAGAGATGTAAGTGTGTCCATGTAGAGCACAGCTGTATCTGCCTGCATCCTCTCTTCTGACTGACTGCAGCAGGAGTTGATTGTTTCTGTCTCTTCTCTCAGTTAATGGCTGTGAGTTTCTGTACCAGATGAATGTTGCTCTGTCAGTCAGAGTGCAGCTGCTTTTACATGTCAGACGGACATTATGACCCTCTGTCACTCTCTCAGGAGCCTCCACCTGAAGATCTGAACACAACACACACATTATATCTAGTGCTGCTGTCATACACTGATTATTATTCAACATAATGCACAGAAGAAGAGCTCAGCCTCATGAAAGTCACCTGTGACAGTAAGAGTCACTCCTGGATATCCAATCAATTTATCTTTATTAGTGATGAATCTGAAACAGTACATGTGTTGGTCGTTCTGTGTCACATGACTCAGTCTGATGGTGCAGTTCTGCTGTTTGTCTCCCAGATACTGAAGCCTCTGACTGTATTCAGGATCATAAGACAGATCTGGAGGCTCTTCACCCTTTATGGGTTTTTTGGTCCAGAACACTTTCTCAATCTTATGTCCAGTAGGGTATGTATAAGTGCAGCTAATTATCACTGATGAGGTGTTTAGTGCACAGATTTGTGAAGTACTGTAACTTACACCCCAACCTTTTTCACTGAAAACATCTGAAATGAGTTTTGTTTTATTTAAACAAATACTAAAATTATTATCAATATTTGTTAAGTAAAACAACATTAAGACAATTTTGGCATTACATTTAATAAGGAAATCAATGGATAGACATAACAAAGACACACTTCATGTGGGACTTCATGCTGGTAGTAGGAACATATCTTTTGTCATTCCTTTGTTAAAATATAGTCAATATAACTAAATTAACACGTTAAACACTCTTGAGACATGAACAGCATGCTATACTATTACAGACTGACAAAAATAAAAGCACATACAAGTGTCTGAAAACTCACTGTGAATCATGAGGAGAAAGATCACAGGAAGAGGAGGAGCCATTCTGACTGACATCACCATAGCAACAACTAAAACACAGCAATTACAACATTCCAGCATGATTGAGATGAAACTGTGAGATGGATATTTTACAAGAAAAATACTTTTCATTCTTTCTAACTCAAATTTTCATGTTCTTTGTAATTATTATTTAAATATATGGGGCGGAGCCAGGGGGTGGCCACCACCCACATAGCAACATTGTGTCGGCCCAGATCTGGCCCACATCTGGCACCCGTGGAAAGATGATCTGGCCCACATGCAGCGTGGAATGATGGCACTTGGGTGGACCGCTCCTGTTTGCCAGATTTGAGCCACAAGCAGGCCATAGCAATGCCACATGTCAGCCAAGAGTAAAGAAATTAACCAGAACTGGACCTTATCTGAGCCACAACATATGTGTATATTAAATATGAAGTAATTTCAATCTTAATAAGCTTGTTAACAAGCAGAATCACTGAAGGAAAGAAGAGATGAGCAGAAATACAAGAACTACAACTGACTTCAGACACAACCTTAGATGAAATCAACTGTAGATAAAAGAAGACATTAACTATCTCAAGATCTCAACAGAGGAGGATTAAACAACTCCACAAACAGCTTTACCAGCTTAACTTATTACTAACCAGACTGACTTTGTTTCTGTTAGACATCTACAAAATGTTTTATTGAGAATTAACAGTGGTTTAACTCTAATGTGTGACACCATAACATTGATTAGTGTTTTCATTAGTTGGGCACTTAACTCTTATTATATATTTTGTGTTTTTTTTCAGCTGTGACCGTGTGTTTGATAAACACATTTGCAGCTTCATAGAACGCTAGAGTTACATGATATCAAGTGACGGCTGTTATCTGTCGATGGTTTTGTAATCATCACAAAGTATACAGATTCACTGAAGTTTTTTTAATCTAACAATTAAGTTGTTCCAATGATACAGCCATATTACAAACCCTGTGTTTCTGCCGCATTAGACCCAGCAGTATTATAACAATCAGTTAAAATATTTTAACAAACACAGATATAGCACATGCACATGAATCTCAATAATGGTGACAATCAAAAATATTTAGATAAACTGATCAGTTCAGAACTTCACTGAAAAGCTGCTCAACAAAAGTCACAATAAAAACAACAGCAAAAATATAAGAAAATATTTAGAATTATACAAAATAATAGAACAATTCAGCTGCATAATTTATTCATGTTGCAATGCATGCTGGGAGTTTTGTACTATGCTAGTACCCAGCATGCATTGCAGCAAGGTACATTTGATTGTCACCATTGTTCAGATTCACGTGCTGATTGTTGATGTCTGTGTGTGTCATCCTAGATTGACATTTTAGTGCTCATTAAAATATTCTAACTGATTATTGTAATACTGCTGGATCTCATTCTACAAAAACAATTGTTAATTTTTAAAAAATAGCAAATCAGCCTGTTTCATGCGGATTATAAAACCATCAACAAATAACGGCCATCACTAGGCCTCAATTCACTTTAGCTTTCCTTGATGCCGCAAATGTTTTTAACAAATACACCGTCACAGCAGTCAAAAAAGACAAAATATATATAATAAGAGTTAAGAGTGCAACTAATGGAAACACTAATCACTGTTATGGTGACACACATTAGAGTTAAACCTCTGTTAATTCTCCAAAAAAAAAAAAAAAAAAAACCTTTTGTAGATGTCTAACATAAATAAAGTCAGTCTGGTTAGTAATAAGTGAAGCTGGTAATGCTGTTTGTGGAGTTGTTTAATCCTCCTCTGGTGAGATCTCCAGAGATTTAATTTCTTCTTTTATCTTCAATTGATTTCATCTAAGGTTGTGGATGAAGTCAGTTGTAGTTCTTGTGTTTCTGCTCATCTCTTTTTCTGTTCTCTTCTTTCTTTCAGTGATTCTGCTTGTTAACAAGCTTATTAAGATTGAAATTACTTAATATTTAATATATACAAAGATTTTGTGGCTCAGATCAGGTCCAGTTCTGTTTAATTTCTTTACTCTTGGCTGACATGTGGCATTGCTATGGCTTGCTTGTGGCTCAAATCTGGCAAACAGGAGCGGTCCACCCAAGTGCCATCATTCCACGCTGCATGTGGGCCAGATCATCTTTCAACGGGTGCCAGATGTGGGCCGGATCTGGGCCGACACAATGTTGCTATGTGGGCACTGACCTAACTTGGTCTTCCTGCTCAAATCTGCAGGTTTTGTCCCCTTTTTCTTGACGAGAAATGCATGTATTAAGATGCAGAACATGGAGTATTTCTTAGCATCCACATCAAACAGGAGACTTTTCAGACGTGCACTTCGCCTCAGTGCCAGGCGTGTTTCAAATGAGCGTGGATAAAGTTCAGCAGCCACCTGAGCTTCAGAAGAACAACAGTGAACTGTGGTGTGATGAGATGTTGTTAGGCTGTATGTCAGTAAAACAAACTTTGCTGTCCTGTCCACCATCTTACTGTGCTCACAACACACACTCTTCAATAGTACGCAAATATGCGGCCCACTCTCTGATTGCGTCATCATAAATAAGCACACAAGAAACTATGAGCATACAATGTAGTTCTGTCGTCAGTTAAAGGGTTACTTCACCCCAAAATCAAAACTGTGTCATTATTCTCTTACTCCCATGTGATTGCAAACCTGTAATAGCTCAGTTTTCCTTCAGAACGCAATTTAAGATATTTTGGATGAAAACCGGGAGGTTGGACACTGTCCCATACACTTCTAGTAAATACTACACAAATTCTACACATCAAGTAAATAACAGTGTCAAGGTCCAGAAAAGGTATGAAAGTCTTCATCATAATACTTTATCTGCTATCAGATGTGCAACCGGAACAACATGAGGGTGAGTCATTATTGACATAATTTTCCTTTTTGGGTGAACTAACCCTTTATCATGTGGATGTTACCCTTAAATTAGTTTTTGTTGGTGTAACCTTATTTAGATCAGAAATAACATTTCAGATTTAAATCAAATCAATTGAGATGTTGCAACATTAAACATTATTAGGTTAGAGTTTATTCAGTGCTTGTATGTGTCCACGTCTGAGTAGAAAGGAGATGGTCAAGCAGAGGTTTCAGTTCCTTGACGTAACCAGCAGAAGCTATAGTTAGACTTGTAGTCACTCACACTAAAGGTAAAGTACCAGTCCAACTCCAATCTTATTTATATATCTGAATGACGGAAATGGACTTTAAGAGTTTGAAGAAAACTTCAAGTCATCTGCATTGTTCTCTTTAAATGAGACATTTCTACACTTTCTAATAGAAGCTAAAAGAGATTTGTGTGTTTGATCATGAGTTGGAACTTCACTATAATGTGCTGTTTCAAACAAAAATGATAATACGAGAATCCGTGTGATAAGAAAGACATCCTTATTCACTCAGTCAGGTAAATTAGGAAAATATATTGCATGCAACATGTATCCCAAGATAAATTTGGATATTGTGATGTGCAATCTGGGTTATATGAAGCGATGGTAACATTTTTTGTTAGCGAGGAAAACTAAAATAATTACTTTATTCAACAATTAATTTGTCAACAGTCTCCTCTGTGTCTCTCCATATTTTGCTGATATGAGGATAACATTTTCATTTTGGGGTGGAGTATTCCTTTAAGTCATGAAATTTCCAAAAAGGTGATTAAAGCTGCAAACTGGATGCACGTGTATACATTACATTTCAGAACATCTCTCAAATACATGTAGTAAAATATATTCTGCAATTCCAGATCCAAAAATAAGGTGGTAGCTGATGTGTTTTTTTTTTTTTTTTTTTATTTAATTTAGGAAACATTAAAAAAAGTAAATGTGACCACAGTGCAATTATACTAGAAAATATGCACTATTTTTTCTCCATTAATTTGAAAAGTACAGACAAAAATTAAATGTAAAATGACTCATTTTACATTCTGGTATTTATGTTCTGTTGACTTCTGGCCTTTTTCACATTCTTATCACTATCTGCATGTGTCATCCACGAGTAAGCAGTGTAGTAGAACAAGCCTTTGTGGGTTTTGAGAACCAGAACCAAGCTGACTGAGCAATAAAGCTATAGTGAGCCCCTTTATTTAAATACCTGGAGGTGTGGAATAATACAAACATGGTCAGGTTCACTCAGTATTACTTGATAAAATAATTCACAAATATCTCAACTACAATTAAGTAGAAACTAATTGTACTCAGCTGTATTTTAGGCACTTAAATAATCTAGTATTTTTTACTCAAACACAACTTAATATTGAAATATTGAAGATTTCTGTTCCACTCCAGACTGGTTTGCTGGCCCCTCCCTTCCACCTCTATGAAAACATCCTGGCTCCACCACTGGAAATATACTAGCAAATTATCAGTGAAAATAGTTTCAAAGGAAACCCTACACCATTTTTTTTTCAGTCTAGTAACATTAATAATCAATTTGAAAAAAAAAAAAAAATAGTTCATACCTTAGCGCAGGACACCTCATCAGTTGAAAGGAAATGATACATGAGGCATAAGGAAGGTTTACCAGCCTCATTTATAACTAGAGCTGCATCATTTCCTCCTCATTTCCTGTCTTAGTTAAAACATTTTTTTTTTACCTGTAGTAATGTAAAATGCTACATAAAAAAATAAATAAATAAATATATATATATATATATATATATATATATATATATATATATATATATATATATATATATATATATATATATATATATATATTTCTATAGAATTATATTCTATATAATATTGAGGCATAACATTTTGTTACACTGTATGTCCACATGTGTAGCGGAATGACAATAAAGCTCAACTTGAACAGCTCAGTTTGTAATTGTTTTTTTTTTTTTTCAGCAGGGCTGGAAGTCCTCTTTGGGTGTTTTCTAAACCAGTGAGGGGTGGAGGAGATCTTAGCTCACAGCATACTGCTTAAAATAGTCACCAAATTACCACTTCTTCATATTTGTTATTATATTTTGTGTCAATCTATTAATAGGCAAAACATGACAGCGACTGTGTAGATGTTAACTGGTAGGCCTGGTTCACACCGGACGCCGAAGTGACGTGGAAGCGGCATGGAACGGAGGCCGCTTCCTTTCGGCAACCATGTTAACATATGTTGTCGTTCACACCAGACACAGCGCGTTCGATTCGAAAACCGAGGAGCTGACGATACTGCACATGTGTGATTCAGTGTGAAGCTGAAGGAAACACAGCGCATCTGAACCGAACTGATTCTTTTGGTGATTGATTCTGAACTGTTTCTGTGCTAATGTTATGAGCCCAGGTAAACCGAAGGCTTGAATAAAGGGCTATCTTCGCCTATGACATCATTATGTCCAGTGCAAAAGCGCAAAAGAACCAGTGATAAAAAAAATAATTTCAACCGGTTTATTGAATCAAACTGTCTGAAAGAACCAGTTCGCGGAAAAGAACCAAACTTCCCATCACTACTGGTGATCCGAAAATCAATATAACCAGTTCTTGACTCGAGAATGGGTCAGTGTTTCGTTCGTTATCTGGCTCGGCTCGGTGTTCATCTTCAGTTCTCTCTTCACAGCAGTTCAGTCAGTGTACTGTTTGAGTAAATGAATTACTCCGGGATATTGGTTTGTTTGAACTCAGAGTGAGTGTCAGCCACATTAAAAAAGTTAACAGCTTAAGTCATTTGTTGATTCATGAGTATTGGAGACGTGAAACGCTTCAAACAGTTTGATTTTGTGAACTGGTTCAAGAAGATCCGGTTACATCGAGTGATTCGTTCTCGAATCGGATATCACTACACTGCAGTGAACTCTCTCACAACAAACACGGAAGTGTAGACATTACTGAATAAAGTCGTAGATTTTGCTATTTTTGGACCAAAATTATTTTTGATACTTCAAACAATTCTAACTGACCCTCTGATGTCACATGGACTACTTTGATGATGTTTTTCTTACCTTTCTGGACATGGACAGTAGACCGTACACACAGCTTCAATGGAGGGACTGAGAGCTCTCGGACTAAATCTAAAATATCTTAAACTGTGTTCTGAAGATAAACAGGTCTTACAGGTTTGGAATGACATGAGCGTGAGTTATTAATGACATAATTTTCCTTTTTGGGTGAACTAACCCTTTATCATGTGGATGTTACCCTTAAATTTGTTTTTGTTGGTGTAACCTTATTTAGATCAGAAATAACATTTCTGATTTAATTAAAATCAATTGAGATGTTGCAACATTAAACATCGACGTAACCAGCAGAAGCTATAGTTAGGCTTGTAGTCACTCACACTAAAGGTAAAGTAACAAACAAACACCAGTCTTATTTATTTATCTGAATGACGGAAATGGACTTTAAGAGTTTGAAGAAAACTTCAAGTCATCTGCATTGTTCTCGGTAAATGAGGCATTTCTACACTTTCGAATAGAAGCTAAAAGAGATTTGGGTGTTAGATCATGAGTTGGACAGCCACTATAATGTGGTGTTTTAAACAAAAATACTAATACAAGGATCTGTGTGATATGAAACACATCCTTATTCACTCTATCAGGTAAATTAGAAAAATATATTGCATGCAACATGTATCCCAAGATAAATTTGGATATTGTGCTCAAAATGCAGGTCACTTCAGGCTTTGGTTGAAAATTTTATAATTTCTCCTTTTTGTTTTTGACAAATAATTTATCTTAATAAGTTTTTGTCAGGAGTCTCTCTTGACGAAACATGCCAAATTTCATATATATATATATATATATATATATTTTTTTTTTATTCTTTTTTTTAAGGGGTCATATGATATAATTGAACATTTTTCTTTCTCTTTAGAGTTTTACAACCTCTTGGTGCATAAATAAGTTCTTAAAAATTGCAGAGATTAAAGTCTCATATCCAAAGAGACATTATTTTACGCCCTCTGAAAATGTCTCGTTCTAACATGCCCCCACATGTCTACGTCACTGTTTCAGAAGATTTTTTTATAACACAGCTCAAATGATCACAAAAAGAAATAAGGTGTAATTTTTTTCTCTCTTTTGCCACCGGTGCAATGTCGTGGAGATGTGAATGTTCGTTGTGAAAGTGAAACTATTTTTTTTGGACTTCCAAAACAGGACACACATAGAAATCAGTGGTTAAGTTGTATTTCAGCACTGTTCTAGAACAGTCCAGCCCAAATATTCATATGTGTGCAGGACAATGACTGTTTCCTGGGAGAGTAGGCTATATTGCATTCATTACACACAGACTGATATATTTCAGATGCTTATTTCTTTTAATTTTGATGATTATAACTGACAACTAAGGAAAATCCCAAATTCAGTGTCTCCAAAAATTGTAATATAACTTGATTAATGATTTTTTAAAATCTTGGCCAAAATAATAGTATGAAAATGAAACGTATGAGCATGTATAGCACTCAATACTTAGTTGGTGCTCCTTTTGCCTGAATTACTGCAGCAATGCGGCGTGGCATGGAGTCGATCAGTCTGTGGCACTGCTCAGGTGTTATGAGAGCCCAGGTTGATCTGATAGTGGACTTCAGCTCGTCTGCATTGTTGGGTCTGGCATTTTGCATCTTCCTCTTCACAATACCCCATAGATTTTCTACCAGCTACTGGTAGCTTTGGCACCGTGTGCAGGTGCCAAGTCCTGTTGGAAAATTAAATCTGCATCTCCATAAAGTTGGTCAACAGCAGGAAGCATGAAGTGCTCTAAAACTTCCTGGTATACGGCTGCGATGACCTTTGACCTCAGAAAACACAGTGGACCAACACCAGCAGATGACATGGCATCCCAAACCATCAGTGACTGTGGAAACTTTACACTGGACCTCACGCAACGTGGATTGTGTGCCTCTCCTCTCTTCCTCCAGACTCTGGGACCCTGATATCCAAAGGAAATGCTAAATTGACTTTCATCAGAGCACATAACTTTGGACCACTCAGCTCCAGCCCAATTCTTTTTGAAGCGAGACGCTTCTGACGCTGTCTATTGTTCAAGAGTGGCTTGACACAAGGAATGCGACAGCTGAAGCCCATGTCTTGCATACGTCTGTGTGTAGTGGTCTTCTCTGTGAACAGCCAGCCTCTTTTGCAATGACCTTTTGTGTCTTGCCCTCCTTGTAAAATGTGTCAATTGCCGTATTTTGGACAACAGTCAAGTCAGCAGTCTACCCCATGATTGTGTATCCTACAGAACTAGACTGAGAGACCAATTAAAGGCCTCTGCAGGTGTTTTGAGTTAATTAGCTGATTAGTGTGTGGCACCAGGTGTCTTCAATACTGAACGTTTTCACAATATTCTAATTTTCAGATATACTGAATTTGGTATTTTCCTTGGTTGTGAGTTATAAACATCAAAATGAAAAGAAATAAACATTTTAAATATATCAGTCTTTGTGTAATGAATAAATATAATATGCAAGTTTAACTTTTAAATTAAATTAGTGAAATAAATCAACTTTTTGATGATATTCTAATTATATGACCAGCACCTGTAAGTCATTATAATCAGTAATTATGTCCCCACTGGATGCAACAAATGCCTCATTTGTAATGGTTTTCATTGGTTTTGTCTGGTGGAGCAGGGACACGCATCAAAGTATGTTAAGGGGCGTGACATTTCCATCAAACACTTGAGGCATTCGGCCAATCCCGACACACTGGATAGCTGGCCAATCAGAGCACACATAGCTTTTCAGAACGATGTGTTTTGTAAAAAAACAATGCATTTCAGAAAGGTGGGGCATAGAGGAGAAACAATAATGTACAGTATGTGGAAATTAATGTTTTTTTTTGTTTTGTTTTTACCTTAAATTGTTTTTTTTTTTATTACCACAAACTTAAACACCTATAACTTTTTTGTTTTACATTTTATTCAAATTCTTTCACGTGTACAAGAAACTTCCAAGTGTGTTTTTAAAAACGAGCCCAAAATTAGGTTCATATTCCAAACCATTCCAGAATTACATTAATTTGAATATGGACATCCCCTTTTCAGCTCTACCCCCCAAAAGGGGGGTGACACTTAAGGGGTTAAACCACAAAGACACATTTCATTACACCAAATGCATAAAATAATGTTCTTTTAGCAACATCATGTGACCCCTTTAAAGGATTTCCTGAAGTTTCAAATTGGTGGAAAATGGACACCCAAGACCTAATAGGGTAAAAGGTGCTGTAGGGAACTTTTGTAAAAAAAAAAAAATATTTTTTACATATTTATTAAACCTGCCATTATGTCCTGACAGTAGAATATGAGACAGATAATCTGTGAAAAAAAATCAAGCTCCTCTGGCTCCTCCCAGTGCTCCTATTGCCATTTTCAGAAACTCCATCGCTCTCGGTAAAAAATAACCAATCAGAGCTGTGGTCCGTAACTTTGTTTGTGTTCAAAATGTAGAAAAATGTATATAATAAGCGAGTACACCATGAATCCATTTTCCAAACTGTGTTTTTGGCTTGTCCTGAATCACTAGGGTGCACCTATAATAAGTGTTTATATTCAGACTATTTTAGATTGCTTCGGGGTACCACGGCGGAGTAACCCAGTACCTTTGTGATTCTTCATATACATAAACAGAGAGAAGTAGTTCCGGCTGCGATGTTCTTCCACAAGACGCCAGCAGTTCTGTTTATTAACCGCTAGAGCGTCAAAAGTTCCCTACCGCAGCTTAAAATAGCATATTCAGTCATTATATTGCCAAAATTTAATCTGCATTTACCAACTTTTTATCAGAAGGATCTCTAAATTTCATACAAACTGGATGAAGAATTTAGGATTTCAGTAACATTTGGATCAAACGACTAGTGAGAGAAAATGCTCTTTTCAACAACATGCCATAATCCAGCTCTTAAGCAAAGCCAAAAAGAGGAAATTCAATTTCAGCATCAGAATAGCAGTACCACAGTCCCACTACATATGAGGGCGATGTCAACATGGAAATCAGTTTTTCCAGGAACAAAAATTTCGCCAAACTGATCTGTTGATCATTTGACTGTGCTGTAAATCACAGACTGATCCTCCACCTTCTGACCAGATCTGTGAAATTAATATATTTAGAGACATCATAGCATCAGTGACCTTTACAGATCAGTACTACCTGCATGCAAACTCAACCTCAACCAATGAAAGTGCTAAATCAAAACCACTCAAGTGTCCTCAGAAGTGCTATGATTAAATCTAAATATATTATCAACATGTAATGATTGAGTTTCTCACCTCATGGCAGCATTAGACTGGTATTTTCTAATGTTGTCATACTGGCTTTCATTCTCTTCCAGTTGGTTCATCCCTTTGTTTCTATGGTACAGGACGGTTACATACTGGATTTCTTCTGTATCTTCGGAATCAGACACTTTTTCTTCAGTTTGATCTCTGCTGATATTGTTGAGAGTAATTAAAGAATAGAGGACATCGTTTTGATTCGCAGGATCAGATTCAGACAGAGGTCCATCATGAGCTGATATGTTGACATAAAGATCATCCTAAAATGAGAAAATTACTGTTACATTTTATTTGTGGCAAAAAGAACAATGAATAAATAAATTGAGTCAAACAATCGGTGTTTGCATTAGCTTAATGCTCATTTGATTTACCTGCTTTTGTGTGATGTGATCAGGTCTGTGTTTTTTCTGCCTGCAAGAAAAAAAATAAAAAAAATAAATGTAGTTAGGAAATAAAAATAAGTTTGATATACTTAAAGATGGAAAGTAACTAAATACAAACACTTACACGTTACAGTACTTGAGTATGTTTTCTACTTTTTTTAATTAAATTTGTATCACTTTTACTTGAGTAAAATGAAACTAAAGAATTCAGCGTCACTACATTTATATTTCACCAAAAGTACAACGTGCAAAAAGAAAAAAAAAAAGAAGCGCAGATTGAGAAAAAGAGCGAGCCAGAGTTTGACTGGAACCCAAACTGCTGAAGTGGAGCCCTGCACTTTAGCCCAAAACACACAGGTCTGACTGTGCAAAACCAATAAAAATTTCCAGCTCAGCTGCGGGGGCGGGCCGTTCAAACCAAGTTATGCTTTGACTGTCAATCACCTGAGTTGTTGTTTTGAATCAGCATCATAAGAGTTTCAGTATTTTAGTGAATGTGAGCTATGCTCTGATTTTAAATTGTAATTTTGTCAGCTCCTGAAATAGGTCATACTGTCAATATTACACTAGTTGATAGAAGGACGCAGTTATTGCATTGTTGAAGCAAGAACAATGTAAGTGTCTAAAATACATGCACACAGTTCGGATGAATGGTAAAAGTCACCCTCTTAAACAGGGCAGTTAAACTCAATGTACAAAACTAAAATAACCTCAACATAACAACACTGAAATAAGAGTGCATGCATTTTCATGTGCATCTGGCTGATATATCAACCATGATTATTCTGTCAAAGTCGTCTCAGCCTCAGACATCACACCCATGGACCATTACGTCTGATGGCTTAACGGTTTAACATCTGCTGCATACGGGACACAACAGTTGAAACACTTTAGGAGTGTTGAAGTCGTCATCGATTGGTTGCATTATACAGGATTTCTGGGAGAAGTGTGTGATGGGTTCTTAAACGTTCTGTCCAGAAACAAAGATACTGTGATGCCAAACCCCCTCACCAAAGAAGAAAGCCATAGTGTTTATAACTGTGACACGAGTGTTTATCAGTATCATCTTGTAGTTTCAAAAGTGTGTGAAATATTTAAAGTTCACAGCATAGAATCCCAGCTAGAATTATTTTGTTCTAAAAATGTTCTAAGAACATTCCCATGGATTGTTCTAACAATGTTTTCAGCGGGTAGTTTTATTTTTGTTCCCAGAACGTTCTCTCAAAAGATAGGATAACATTATCTAAAAACATTCTAAATATGTTTATTAATAACGTTATTAGAACATTATCCCCTAACATTCTAAATAAGATTTAAGGAGATGTCTATTTAAAAGTAATAGTTTGGTCTGATGTCACCATAATGGTGATAAGTGTTGGCTTTAGTTGTTCAATTTGACACTTGACTTGTCAGTGTTGTTCTTTAACTGCTGTAATCTTTATTATGGCAAACAACAAGAGAACATGTGGTTAGACGACACTGGTTGCTTGCTGATGATTAACACTTCACTGTTTTCACCCAATCTAATGTATGGTGTTAGTTACATATTAAAGCAACTTAATGGCTCAACTATCTGAGACTCAAAAAAAAAAAAACTTTCTTTGTCACACAAACATCAAGATTATGTGTATGAATCTCAACAATGGTGACATGCTTCATGCTGCAATGTATTCTGGGTACATCACACAAAACTCATCCATGGCACCCAGAATGCATTGCGGCATGAAGCATGTCACCATTGTTGAGATACATACACTAATTCTTACACTAATTCTTACACTAATTCACTAAAATAAAATTAGCCGCTGAAAACATTCCTAGAACATTAAACATTTCTAGGTGGGATATTTCAAAAGCTGTTGTTGTGGCTGCATTTCCACGCCCCAAAACATGGCACAGAACAAAACAAACTGTGATTGGTTGTTTGACATTTTGGTCAAACGGCCACATGGATGGGCCTTGGCCAAAGAAAGCTGCCATTAATTCCAGACCTCCTGCCATCAGCCTGAAGGTCTGACTATGTGAGACTAGTCTATGTATGACCAGATTAAATTTATGTATGGTCCCTATTAAAAATTGCATTCCGGAGAAGGTGAAATAAATGATTTTGGCTGGGTTCCCCAGGTAAAATTCAAACTCCAGGGGCTAAATATCACATTATCAGTGTTTCTTTAACCCAAGGCAACAATGATAAAGTACGGGAGAGCTGCAGACTTGGCAACACTGCGGAGTGCACTCTTGTGCCGAAAGTCCAAAACGGCCCAGTAGAAGTAATACAATAACTTATGACGTGCAGGAAATCCCTAAGGCATCAGGCATTTTAGCTAAAAAAAGAATGTAATTTCAGTTAATCTTCAGGTAATAAATATAGCACATGAATAATGCAGTGATAATTGAAATAACATTTATAACAATATATAAACTGTTCTGCCTTATGTGTTTGGCTATGCCCCTATGTGTACAGTACAGAGAAAACAGTGCACAGGTCTTCGTGTGCTTGAATTAAAGTTATATTAGAATGCGCACACAGGAATCAATAAGAGGAATCAAAAATGTTATTTTATAACAACAAGATTATTCCTGAATTCCAGAATTGGAAAAGATCTTGCATTCCCAAGCCTAGGTATGTGTTAACATGTTAAATAAAATGCTATTTCTTTTGTCCTACCGAAAATGTCCCTGGAGTCCAACTTTGTTATTATTACAAATTACACTTTCAATGTGATTTTAAACCATTCATGTCAAGAGGTTGTCTCTGTTACACATGCATCTTTGTGTAAAGGTTCTTTAGTCTGTCAGTTTTCATTCATAGTATTCAGCTAACTATGAAATATTTAGCTCTAAGATGATATCTAAGATTTTTTATTTTTATTTAGTTATTTATTATTTGTATTATTATTTATCTTATTGGAATAAAAATTAGGAATTGACAAGAATTGGAATCATTAAAATTCAAACAATGGCCAAGCTTACCCATACCCCACACAATTTTTTTACTGCCACCTTTCTCTTCACATTGTTTTAGACCCTTTCTTTTCTTTTAAACATTTACTTATCCTTCATTGCTTTTGCCAATCTTAAAAACAACCATATCATCTTATAAATGAATGTACTTTTCAAAATTAGTTATAAAACAGTTGTTCCTGACAACAGGGATAGGTAGTATGTTGGCTTAACATAGCATCAGACATGAAAATTTATAAGAAGGGTTAGTCTGTTTTGCTCCAAAATCACTAAATAAACAGTTAGTTCTTTGGTTCCATGTTACTTCTTATCTCATTTTCTTATAAAATTATATACTGTGATACAAGCTATGTCAATTAGCATTTTATTGGAGTTGTCTGTTTATTGTCTTCCACGTTTCCTCAGTCAAAACATCTCTATCTGCATGCTATTTGGCTGTAATAGATCTTGTCACGACAAAGACTTATAAATATCTTGGTGTGTTACTTGACACACACCTTTCATATCGGGATCATATTTCTGTTCTAACAAAAAAACTGAACCAGAAACTTTTTGTGTATAACAAGATTAGACCATATCTTTCCTCTTCTGTTTCTGAAACTTATTTACATGCAATTGTATTATCAACAATGTCTTACTGTCTTCCAATTTGGTCTCTTACCACTAAAGAAATTACTGAACCAATAGCACGATTATACAATCATGCTTTTAAAATCCACAGTAATCTCCCAAAATGGTCCCATCATTGCATTGCATTGAAACGCTCAAATGCACTGACTTTTCAGCATTATATAAATAGTCATGCTATTAAATTTTATTTTCAAATTCAAAATGCTACTACATCAACATTTGACGCAATTCATCAATCAGACAATAGGAGGCCACTACGCCATACTAGGTCAGTATCACAGGCACTCATACCAGTCCCTTCATACAAAAAATAACTATGGTCAGAAATCCTTTTTTTATACATACACAAAAATTTTGAATGATATTCCACATCACATAAGAAAAATACCATCTGTTACAGGTTTCAAAAAGGCATACAAACTGTTTTTACTGAACAGTTACACTTGTGTTCATTAACTGTTTTCATATTGTCCTAGTTTTGTTTGTATTGTTGTTTTTAGTTCTCTGTATTTGTTTAGCTTATGTTTAAAATTGTTGTTTTTCTTTTCTTTTTATGTTGTAAATTGTGTTTTATGTTTTATGTTCTGCAGAACAGGAACCTGCTGGAAACCAGTTTTTAAACTGAGTCAGGCCCGTTTAAACTGTATCTCAATGTTACTTTTTAACCTTTCCTGTATAATAAATGAATGAATGAATGAATGAATGTAGTGATATCTGATGTATCTGTCCATATGAGGAATTTCCTGGGTCTCAACTTGTGAAACGGACATTAAGTGAAATTCATAACATTTGCCAAGTATAAACCACACTCTGAATTGGTGCTTTGCATTTAACCCATCCAAGTGCACACACACAGCAGTGAGAAGTGAACCTAGTTAACCTTCGGGTAACTAGTCCAAGCACCCCCCCCCCAAAAAAAAAAAAAAAAAGAAACAAAAAAACAAACAAAAAAAAAAAAATAACATGGGTGTTATGACTAGGGTTAACTCTGGTTCATAATGCTCACATTGTCTCATTTTGGGTAAAAATAGAAAAATAAAAATAAAGTACTTTGTAATGCAGTAATTTGAGTAGTTTTTCAGCAAACTAGTTTTTTACACTTACTTGAGTCATATTATTTTTCAGTACTTTTACTTGTACTCAAGTACATTATCCCTTACGTAGCTGTAGCAATACTTTTACTTAAGTACAATTTCTTAGTACTCTTTCCACCACTAGGTGTATGTGTTTTCTTAAAGAAAGGATGAACTTACATGAGCCACACAATGATGAAAATGAAAATGAAACCTCCCAGTCCAACAGTGACTCCAACAACTGCATACAGAAACTTCCTTCCTACAGCAAGACGAGTGACAAGACAATGTTTTTATCATTATACACGATGACAAAACAAAACAGTTTATAGCTAGAGGATGCCTGCATTTCAACACAATGTTTACCTTCATAGTCAAAGATTTTTCAGGTCTTACTAAATCAAATAGCATCAAATTCTGTAGAGTAGCATCTTTACAACGAGAAGCACCCGGCTGCAGCCTGCAGATCGAGGAGGGGCTGCACGTGTGGCCCCGCCCCACACCTACTCTGATTGGTTCTATCATCTTTCATAGACATACATGATAGGAAATGTGTGCTTAGTTGGTGTAGGATGGAGTATGTTATTTAACATGCTAAAAATGCTGTGTAGTTTTACAAAGCCTTCATTATAATGCACAGAATAAGAAAATCATAATCCTGTAACCCTCCCTACCCCTGATCTTTAGTATAACAGACGAACAACCCACTACATTTAATAAATGAATTGGGTTGATTATCCACAGTGGGAGGATCAAGTCTTCAGATAGAATAATTAATTATGAATTTAAGAATTTTTGAAAATATCATAATTTCATATCATTATGATAAAGGAAATGGAAAAGCTGTATCAGTATTGTTTTAATTTATATAGCATGAGAAGTAAATTATTGGTACATATAATTATCTGTCATGCAGTTGATAAATGACACTGCAGTAGACTAATGTGTCTGCTGTGTGACATTTACATTTTTATGAAACTTTAATTCTCTTTAATACATTGCAAAGTATAGACTTTTCCCTCCTCTTTATTTCAGGAAAATATGCTGCTCCTCATTATTTTTAAGTGAAGAAATCGAGAAACTTTGATTTCTATCAGCCAGTGATGATTCTGAAATCATCAATACCTGTAATCCATTGCTATAGTGATGAACACAATTCCATGATCATCGTGCTCTTATTTTAGTGCAGTTGTTAAGATTGTGGTTATTTCAGTAAAAAGTTTAATATATTATAACATCATAATGGAACTATTTAGAGATCAGTGATGCGAACACATTTTAGGCACTTTTTTATGTTCTACTCAGTCCATGTAATGAATGCACATCTTTGAATAAGCCACGTTATAAGAGCTTTCCTCCCATAGAAAACCACTGGCCTACAAGAAAATGACTTAACATGGCGTAATGCATTTAAAAAGACAAAACTAAATAATTTTTTAAAAAGCATTCTATTCACAGACAATCAGGTTATGGACGGAAAATGCTTAATGCAAAGTAAAACATGTTGCATTCATATTCTGGGCTCATATCTGCTTGTCTGTGAATATAATGATTTATTAATAATTCGTTTACTTAGTTTGGTCTTTTTAAAATGCCATTTGAATGCATGGAGCCACGCACTTTCATCTTAAACATTTTAGAATGTCCCAATGATTTTTTTTTTCTTTTTTTCCATTTGATTGGTCCAGAAGATTCAACTTGCTGCAGCTAACATCTCGTGATTCAATAAATCAGACGTAGTGAAACTAGGTAAAGCAGCTGTTTAAGTAAACAATGAACAGCTGAGCATTATACTGAAGGCTTTGTAAAACTGCACTGTTTTTAGCTTTTTAAACAACATACTCCTACACCAACTATGCACACATTTCCTATCATGTAGCTATGTCTATGAAACACGATCAAACCAATCAGAGTAGGTAGGTCCAGACCCGCCTCGATCTGCAGGCTGCAGCCAGGTGTACTGGCCTACAACAACACCAATGGAAGGTTCATTCATTGAGGTAAACGTGAAGTGAATCATGAGATCATGTGAGAGAAAGTAAAACCTCAACAGTGCATTGATTGACTCATTACCCTGTCAATAAAATAATGCCCACCTATTGAGTTCTCTTGCCAACTATTATTTGCTGAGTATTAATTCATTGCGATAACAACCGCATATCATGTTACCAATCAGACTGAATTGGTTCAAAGACTTGATGGTTCACTCATAATATGGGAGAAAGTGCAATGTGAAATATGTCCGAATAAGTTTGGCCATCTAAATGAAAGAGCCAATAGCCATGTTTCCACTGTCGGGCTAAAAACGTGCATCCTATTGCATGCCAGGACCAGTCGTATTTCCACTGTCACTTCCGGGGCTTGATCGTGCCTCGTTGGGGCTTCCTCGGGGCCAACGGACAGGGTTTTTTGGTCCAACTAAAACTTTGGGCCAAAGCGGGCCAGCTGGGGCTAGAGGAGTGGTTATGAACAAAGGCGTCTGGAGAGCGTCAGCACCACGGATCATAATAGAAAGCTTACTGCTATAGCACCAGCATTAAAAACTTTTTTAAATAAGTTGAGCTCAAAACTCACTTTCTGTCAGCAGCGAATGTTTGAAATAACTTGATCCGATGTGGATTATGATCAGCATACAAGGCAGAATATTTATAAGCTAGGCAAAAGACTATGCACGCTAGGTATTAACGTTACTTGAACAAATCATAAGTCAGCTTCTTATTCCCTATCTCGATCATGTAGTATCATATTTTATCTGTCATAAGTCTCATCTCAAGAGTTTACCTCCGCGTACCCTATGTCATAAAAATATAATTGTTTTTGTTCAGGAGCTTTTATAAAAACAGAAAAATGATAATTCATTCTAAATGTGACATATGTGACTACAAATAAACAAAAACAGTCTCGACTGAATAAGCAGGCTATTTTCATAATGTTTCAGCAGAGATACATTTATTTCTGTGATAAATTTCAAGCCTGATAAATTAATTAATTATGCTCAATGTGTCATTTATAATAAAATATAGATGCTTTTGCATTTAAACATTTAACAAAGCATGCAAACAAAAGGCTGCTGTTATCATGTTTGCTTTGTGATCACACATGTTCCAGTGACTTATTTCTTAGTTTTCTGATAACTTCTCTGTGTTGGTGAAATGATGGGGTTGCGTGACGTTGTTCCTGAGAGGCATGTAAAGGGTGTGTTTTAGTGAAGCACAGCGGAACTTCAGATTTGACTGTGGAAACCCTGCACTAGTGATGGCAAGATGAAGCCTCATGAAGCATTAAGATTTTCAGCCTAGTGGTTCATGAAAGGGTTAATTTCTGGAAACTTAATTTGCTCACAATACCACCGGGTGGCCAAAGAGTGTAAAACAAGCAGATATATTACAGACAGAAGTCCAAAGTCCAGGAGTCAGAAAGTAAAAGTAATAATTTGATATTTCAAGCTTTTAATTCAACAATGCGTTAGCATTTACTATGTAACACAACCGCAAGTGTATAAAAGCAATTTACTTCATGTTATAAAAAGGGTCAAGAGGCCAACTGAAGCAAACACTGATCTCCATGATGGTTACGTCATTTTAACCAATAAATCATCCGATCTTCTGTAATTCTCAATAACAGCAGGTGTTAACAGCATCACTACTACACAATTATCATTTAATTAGTCACTTACTTATCTCACTAATTTTAACTCTTTTAGGACTTGGGATTTGACTTGAGACTAATTTGTGACTTGGAAGGAATGACGTGGTTCCTCATCTAATGAAATCAGCTGCTGAGTTCATGGGTGGAACAAAAATATGGCAGGAATTTTACTTTCTGACCCCTGGACTTGACACCTCTGTCTGTAATATATCTGCTTGTTTTACACTTGTTGGCCACTAGGTGGTATTGTGAGCAAATTAAGTTTCCAGAAATTAACCCTTTTGTGAACCACTTGGCTGAAAAGCTTAAAGCTTCATGAGGCTTCATCTTCCCAACACTACCCTGCACTATTTTGTCCTCACTGCTACTGGCCCGAGCTATTAGCCCCACCCGGCCCCTTTTAAATCCTGGCTCGCACTGGCCCGACACTGGAAAAATGGCTGATGATATATGCAAAACAGCTGCTCGGAGGTGTTGCAAAGATGACCGCCACGTAAACTAACTTTTCTTGAAAGGTTCTTTGATCCATCTTAGTGCTGGAAATGGACATAATTGTTATAAAGAAACCCAATTATAATCACCTCATCCAATAATGTTCAAATCAAAATTAACAAACATTAAATAATCAGTGAGAATGCTGTTTTTAACTTCATTAAAGGCTCAGTTCATCCAAAAAATGAAAATTATGTCACTAATTACTCACCTTCATGTCGTTTCAAACCGTAAGACCTCTTTCATCTTTGGAACACAATTTATGATATTCTTGATTAAATCTGAGAGCTTTCAGACCCGCCCTTACATAACAAGGGTCCTTACATGATCAAGACACAAAAAAGTACCAAGATGAACGACAAACTAGTCCATGTGATATCAGACAGGGGTGTAACAGTATGCAAAAATCACGGTTCGGTAAGTACCTTGGTTTTAAAGTCACGGTTCGGTTCAGTTTTGGTACAGTAGGGAAATAAATGTAAACATTAAACTGCAGGTTGCTTATTACTATAAACTTTTTTTTTACAATTTGTTCACACTTTTTTAAATACAATACAATTTTAATAAAATATATATAAAAAAAAAAAAAAAGAATAAGAAATAAAATGCTGCTGCAAAGTTCTCCATTAAATAAAATACTCTGTCTCAAACCAATATCATAATAAAATATAATGAAAAATATAAATAAATAACGATGATTACAGTGCAGCATTACCAATCCCAGCTTGTAGGCCTGCTCATATTTAAAAAAAATATATATAACTTTTCCAAAGTGTAAAGTGCAGCATCAACCGTTTCAGTTTTTAGACCTGCTCAGATTTCTTTATTGCGTTGGCCCGATCAGAATTAAGAGCAAAGGTCTGTTTAAATGCCGATCGGAGCTGCGTTTGAATTACAATCTTTTTTTCCTAGTTGTAGTGATGTTCACACTCGTGTGATGCCTTTTGAAAACCTTAGGCCGGTGACACACTGGCATATTGCACCTGTCAAAGATAGTCTATTTTGCCGTCAATACTGTTGACGGTGTCCTTTATCAGTAGGCTTTATATTTATGCTCAACATGACGTATAGATATTGTTGTCTTGAAGACAAGATCCTGGTCTGTCAGCGGTCTCCCTCTATGTCACCTACAGTAGCAGCAGCAGTGCGCCAGCACCGCGTCAGACACGATTCTGGTGTGTAAAGACACAGAAAACACGAAGCAGCCGTCACGCAACTAACACGCAGAAGAAACATCACGCTCACGCCACGCAGCCAGTGTGTCGACGGCCTTAGAATCAGCTGCAGGGCGGGATTTGCGCTGAACGTGGAGACTTACGCCATTTAATATGTTCATTTGGAAACACAAAAATGTATATGTTCCGCACACAAAATATTGCATTCGGTCATTCGGTACACACGTGCCGAATATCAGAGGATCAACTGTGATGTTATGACTTTACGAGAATACTTTTTTTTTTTGCGCAAAGAAAACAAAATAACAACTTCACACCAAATTTTCATCTCTACTGCATCACTTGTAGATGTGCATTCATGGCAGTATCATGACACAAACGCATGGTGGTGCCGGCATTGAGATGTCACAGAGGTTCAATATCCTCACGCCGGATCGGGGTCAGCGCCAGCACCACCAAAGATGAACAGAGGTCTTAAGGGTTTGGAACGACATGAGGGTGAGTGATTAATGACAGATTTTTCCTTTTTGGGTGAACTATCCTTTTAATACCGTTTCTATAAAATTATATTTTGCAAGTTAAGTTTTTTTATTATTATTATTATTGTTGATGTGTTAAACCAATAAGAACAGAATTGAATGAAAACATTAAATTACTTTGGACCTAAAATTCCAACCATGACTTACTTTAGGGAATTTTAAAAGTGCAGTCATAAAATAAAAGTAATCTAATTTTATATTTTTTTATTGATTTTATCATTATTGATTTTTCCACCACATTTTAATTTTGCCTACAGAATAAAATATCAGAAATGCTACTAATCACATAATGACTCAGACTGATACACACCATGTACAGTGACAGTAACAGCGTCTGATCTCTGAGATCCATGTTGATTGTGAGCCTCACAGTAGAAGCGTCCACTCTGTAGTGCACTGAAACTCTGTCCAGATCCAACAGCTGAGCTTTGATTCTCCTTAAACCAGCTGAAGTTCAGAGCAGGAGGGTTTGAATCACTGCTGCAGGTCAGAGTCACTGAATCTCCCTCCAATATTACACCAGATCCATTTATAGATACTGAGACATTCCTGGGAGGATCTAATAACAATCACCATATTATTAAAGACCTCATATACATTTAAAAAAGTATTAATGTGAGCAGAAATTAAAAAAAAACAAAACAAAAAAAAAGCAATCTAATAAACTCACACATGACGTTTAAAGTCACAGCATCAGAGGATTTCTCTCCATGTTTATTGATGGATCTACACTTGTATTCTCCACTGTGATGAGAGTTGATATTTGAGATGCTGTAGATTCTTCCAGATCCTACAAACGTTCCTACTTTAAACCAGCTGATTTCTGCAGGAGGGTTTGAATCACTGCTGCAGATCAGAGTCACTGAATCTCCCTCCACTATTACAGATGGACTGATGGACACTGAGACGCTCTTTGGTGCATCTATAAATTATACATATTAAATCCTTATATCATCCAGTTCAAACACAATTTCCAGGTTTTGAAAAAGAACAAATGAATCTGTACTCACAGGAAACATTGAGCTGAGCAGCAGGAGAGATGTAAGTGTGTCCATGTAGAGCACAGCTGTATCTGCCTGCATCCTCTCTTCTGACTGACTGCAGCAGGAGTTGATTGTTTCTGTCTCTTCTCTCAGTTAATGGCTGTGAGTTTCTGTACCAGATGAATGTTGCTCTGTCAGTCAGAGTGCAGCTGCTTTTACATGTCAGACTGACATTATGACCCTCTGTCACTCTCTCAGGAGCCTCCACCTGAAGATCTGAACACAACACACACATTATATCTAGTGCTGCTGTCATACACTGATTATTATTCAACATAATGCACAGAAGAAGAGCTCAGCCTCATGAAAGTCACCTGTGACAGTAAGAGTCACTCCTGGTTCACCAAGCCATTTTCCATCAGGTTGAACAGTGATGAATCTGAACCAGTACATGTGTTGGTCCTTCTGTGTCACATGACTCAGTCTGATGGTGCAGTTCTGCTGTTTGTCTCCCAGATACTGAAGCCTCTGACTGTATTCAGGATCCTCAGACAGATCTGGAAACTCATTATCAGCATTTCTAACAGTTGTTTTGGTCCAGAACACTTTATCAATCTTATATCCAGTAGGGTATGTATAAGTGCAGTTCATTATCACTGATGAGTTCTTTAGTGCACAGATGTGTGAAGGAATGTATCTCACACCCCAATCTTTTTCACTAAAAACATCTGAAATTATATAAACATATATTTATCATATTCAAATTACCTGGATCTATAGATCTGGAGGATGTTGAAAAGCTGAATCAGCTCTGACTTACCCGGAATCATGAGCAGAAAGATCAAAAGTAGAAGAGAAGCCATCCGCCTGACATCAGCATAGCAACAACAGAATCAATGTGCAGTGCTTTTTTTTTTTTTTTTTGGCTTCTGTGAAGGTCAATCTCACAAAATCTATCAATAATTTTCATTACAGTAAAATAAGTAAAAATTTATCTTATATTTGATGCACATTCATTAAATACTATTAAATTTTCGTATGATTCTCAGTTGAAACAATTTTTTTTGTGAGATTCACCAATTATTTACATGTCAAAAATGAACAAACATTTATTTTTTAATTCCACAAAAAATCCTAAATCCTAAAAAATCCCAGTCTTTTTTTTTTCTTTTCAATGGAATGACTAAACATTTGTGTCTTTTAAACATGCAGCATGAACACAGAGGACAAGGGCATGTCTTATGCTTTTAAAATGTATAAAATTCATAAATCCCTTACCATTTTTCAGAGATGAAGCAATGCAGAACATTACAATCATAAGATGAAGTCTCTTGAAGATGAACTCTTTTCAAATGCATTTTACCCTGAATTGTTGCTTCCAAATCATTTTCATAAAGAACATAATAAAAAGGACAGGACAAATGAAGCAGCATATGCCAGTGCATGAGAATTACTCAAACAGAAAAAGAGGAAGTAAAAAGAGATTTGAGAACATGCAAAGTATTTCACATTTTCAAAAAGACTCCAGAATATGCTTATGATTTTCACATGCAGTCGTGTTTTAATTTCTTTATAGACATGACTGTCTACAGATACTCCATTACTTCAGATGGAGAAAAGAAAATATATATGTAAACTTGTTATTTTTTTCTTGAAATTGAATTTATGAGTTTTTAAAATCATAAAAGTCTTTTTGTACACCACATTTCTCTTCCTCTTGGTGTGATGATAAGAGGCCAGTGAACTGCATTAAACCTTTATGCAAACCCTGAACTGACAGACGCTGTATCCTGTATGACACAGATGCTCTCAGTTCCTTGTTCATAGTTTCACAAACTGCAAGGGAACCACATCAGTCCTAGTCTTAATTTGTCAGCCATTTTAATTTAGTCTTAGATTTAGTCTTTTAAATTAGTCTTAGGCCTCATGTCAAATATACTTTTTAGTTGTTAATATATTTATTAAATAATATTAAATAATATATTTAGTGAACCTCATCCTGTTTTTGTTTATTAAAATTTGAATCAACTAAATGTCTGAGCATTTTAGTCTAGTTGTACAAAATATATACAGTACAGACCAAAAGTTTGGACAAACCTTCTCATTCAAAGATTTTTCTTTATTTTCATGACTATGAAAATTGTAGAGTCACACTGAAGGCATCAAGGGCTATTTGACCAAGAAGGAGAGTGATGGGGTGCTGCGCCAGATGACCTGGCCTCCACACAGCAAAATCTTCAGTGTTAATTTAACACTCTGAGTGTGGACACATATAAACACTGAAGCAGTGTTAAAAGTAACACTGAAGCAGAGTTGAAGTTAATGAGATAATTAAGAAGTTAATTGAGTTATGATTGTCAATTATTGAAGACACCTGATGTTAACAAACAGAATCACCAACTGAGAAAATCACAATTTGTGTGTCACCATTATAGTGGTCAGTGTTGCTTTAAACAAATGGTTGTTGTCATGATTTAAAGTACAGAAACTGCTATTTGTTAGTAATTGTAATCTTTTCTGGGAGCATCCTAGGCTGTTTCGCACCGATGGCGAGCTGAGCTGCTCTCTGACGACATCTCCAGGACACTTCGCTCCATGTGACTAGTAAGCAAATTCTCTTATAACTATTATGATGACTTTTGTTCCACCCGCTTAAATGATAAAATTAATTGTGCTGTAACAGTGAGGTCAAAATATAAATTTGATGTAGTATATAGAAAAAAACCTTACAGTGATTAAACCAGAAACATGTTAAGCAAAAAAAAAAAAAAAAAAAGTTTGGGCTCATAAATATTAGATCACTCACACCCAAAGCAGTTATTGTAAATGAAATTATCACAGATAATAGTTTTGATGTACTCTGCTTGACTGAAACCTGGCTAAAACCAAATGATTATTTTGGTCTAAATGAGTCTACTCCACCAAACTACTGTTATAAGCATGAGCCCCGTCAGACTGGTCATGGCGGGGGTGTTGCAACAATATACAGTGATATTCTCATTGTTACCCAGAAAACAGCATACAGGTTTAACTCTTTTGAAATACTTCTGCTAAATGTTACACTGTCAGACATGCAAAATAAATCTAATGTATCTCTTGCTCTGGCTACTGTGTATAGACCACCAGGGCCATATACAGAATTCTTAAAAGAATTTGCAGATTTCCTCTCAGACCTTCTTGTTACAGTCGATAAGACGCTAATCATGGGAGATTTTAATATTCACTTCAATAATTCAAATTATGCATTAGGACTTGCGTCTACTGACCTAATAAACTCTTTTGGAGTCAATCAAAATGTCACCAGGCCCACTCATCATTTTAATCATACACTAGATTTAATTATATTGCATTGAATCGATCTTACTGATATAAGATCTTACGTCAAAGTGATGATGTTACAAACCATTTCCTTGTATCGTGCATGCTACATATCACTGATATTAACTATATGTCTCAGCTTTACCGTCTGGGCAGAACTATTGTTCCAGCCACCTAAGAAAGATTCACAAATAACCTGCCTGATCTATCTCAACTGCTATTTGTACCCAAAAATGCACATGAATTAGACGAAATTACTGGCAACATGGGCACTATTTTCTCTAATACATTAGAAGCTGTTTTCCCCATCAAATAGAAAAACAAGTGCAACAAGTGTCAGATCAAAAACAGTATTACTAACTTCACTTATTATAAACAAGATTTATTTCTGTCATAAATGTAAAAAATGTTCTTATTGAGATTAACAGAGGTGTTGATGGTTTATTGAAAATAATAGTTTAGTTTGACGTCACCATTATGGTGATCGGTACTTTCAGTGTTATTGTTCATTTAGCTGCTGTCAAATTATATTTAAAATATATTTGTTACAGTAAAAAAGAAAACAGTGGGATATGTTGCACATGTTCTCTTGCAATTTTGGCCACAATACAGATGACAGCAGCTAAAGAATGACACCAACAAGTCAAGTGTCAAATTGCACAACTAAAACCAACACTAACCACCATTATGGCGACATTATACAAAACTATTACTTTTAAACAGACATCAACATCTAAACATCTGCTTAAATCTAAATAAGAATGTGAGGAGATAATGTTCTAATAATGTTATTAATAAACATTTTTAAAATGTTTTTAGAGATTAAAATCCTATCCTATCTTTTGAGAGAACGTTCTGGGAACAAAAATAAAACTACCCGCTAAAAACATTACTGTAAAAACAATCCATGGGAGTGTTCTGAGAACATTTTAGAACAACAACAACAAAAAAATTCTAGCTGGGAAGTGCTGCTTCATTTGAAACCAGGTGATGGGTATGTACTGCTAATCACAGAACTGGCTTTACTGACAAGACACGCATGACAATTGCATGCGATTAATCGTGCAGCCCTACTGGACATACTGTTTTTCCATGCAATTCTAAAAACTTCCAAGTTAGTTTTTCTCCATTTGCACCCAAGACTACGAGTTTCTTTCTTGAGAGATTATTACTGTTATACCATGGCACAGTACGTTTTTCTCTAAACTTTATCAATTTTGATGGGGTCAACAGCTTCCAATGTATTAGAGAAGATAGTCCCCATGTTGCCAGTAATTTTGTCTGGTTCATGGTTATTTTTGGGTACACAAAGCAGTTGAGATAAATCAGGCAGGTTATTTGCGAATCTGTCTTTGGTGGCTAGGACAATAGTTCTGCCCAGACGGTAACGCTGAGCCATATATTTAATATCAGTGATATGCAGCATGCACGATACAAGGAAATGGTCTGTAACATCATCACTTTGAAGTACGATATCTATATCAGTAAGATCGATTCCATGCAATATAATTAAATGTAGTGTATGATTAAAACGATGAGTGGGCCGATGACATTTTGCTTGACTCCAAAAGAGTTTATTAGGTCAGTAAATGCAAGTCCTAATACATAATTTGTATTATCAAAGTGAATATTGAAATCTCAGCCAATAAGCGCTTTACTGTAACCAGAAGGTCTTAGAGGAAATCTGCAAGTTCTTTTAAAATTCTGTGTATGGCCCTTGTAGTCTATACACAATAGCCAGAGCAAGAGATTTATTATTTATTTTGCATATCTGACAGTGTGTTTTCTGGGTAACATTAAGAATATCACTATATATTGTTGCAACACCTCCGCTACGACCAGTCTGACGGGTCTCATGCTTATAACAGTAGTTTGATGGAGTAGACACAGTTAGACCAATATAATTATTTGGTTTTACCCAGGTTTCAGTAGAGCAGAGCACATCAAAACTATTTTCTGTTATCATTTGATTTACAATAACTGCTTTAGGTGTGAGTGATCTAATGTTTATGAGCCCAAACTTTAAAACATTGTTGTTGTTCATTTATTTATTACATTTATGTTGATATTTGTTGATATCTGTTAATACTTTGACCTCACTATTGGGGGAACAGACACAGTCTTAATAGATGGAGATGTTTCACATGGCCAAAGTTTAAAAAAAATAATTTCTGTGCTGAAAATCTTACTTCCGGGTTGGTACACGTTTCAGCAGTTTTTTTTTTCCGATCCTGGATCCAATGACGTAGACAATGGTGGAACTCCTTATATGAGCATTTATCTCGTAAAAGCACGCACACGTTGAGAAGAGGAGAGGGAGACCACGCACATCAACGCGCTTCATTGGGAAATAGTCGGCAGCGCTGCATAGGATTTGTTTGAGAATGTCTCCAAATAAGTGTGTTTTTGGATGTGAGGGAAAGTTTACCGTGTTCAGCTTCCAAAATAACCCAGCGTTACATGAACAGTGGATGCAGTTTGTTTTTCCAGGGCAGCAATGGAGTGTAGCAAGTGCGTTTGTGTGTTCTCGTCATTTCAGTGAGCGCAGCTTTTTCCGGAGAGAATCTGAAACCTGTATTTTTCTTTTATAAATATCATAAAACGTAAGACTTTTCGGAGATATGAAGGATGCAGTACTACTCTATATGTACTCAAGATTAACATGAGATTAGGTGAAACTGTGTATGTTATAAGCGGGTAGAAAAAAAAGCCATCGAAGCAGTTATTTGAGAATTTGCTTACTAGGCATATGGAGAAGCATCCTGGAGATGTTCTTTGACAGGAATTCTGCTCCAATTCTGCAAAAAAGAGCAGTTTCTTCTCTTTTCACCATGACAATAACCATTCATTTAAAGCAAAAAGTCTACTGAACCTTTTGTGTCCTTGTGGATATACAATCATAAGTTGACTTCTCTTGAAGATGAATCTTTATCTTCCTCTTTTCAAGTGCATTTTACCCTCAGCTGGTGCTTCCAATGCATATTTTATGTAATGGGGCAAATGTAGCAGCATCTGCCAGTGCATGAGAATTTGTAAAAAAAAAAAAAAAAAAAAAAAAGAGGAAGTGAAAAGGGACAAGATAACATGAAAAGTTTTTCAAATTTTCAAAGAGATTCTTGAAGATACGTATGATTTTCACATTCAGTGGGGTTTTTATATCTTCATAGACAGGACTATCCACAGATACTGAGTTCTTTCATAAGGAAAAAATAAATAAAATGTTATTTAATTTCTTGGAAATTAAATTAGTGAGTTTTATATGAGCATTTAAGATATTAAAATCTTCCTCTTTTGTGTGATGATAAGAGGCCAGTGAACCATGTACGACACAGATGCTCTCAGTTCCTTGTTCATTGTTTCACAAACTTCAATGAAGCCACATAAGTAGTGTTCATTTGGTCATCCATTTTTAATATAGCCTAGTCTTGGTGTAAAATGTACTTTTTAGTTATCATATTTAGTCAACCTTGTCCTGTTTTTGTTTAGTCACATTTTAGTCTGAACATTTTAGTCTAGTTTTAGTCAATGAAAACATTTGAAACATTTTCGTCAGTCTCTCTCTCTCTCTTTTTTTTACTCAAAATTATAATTGAAATAATTGTTGTTTTTGAGAAATACATTTTTATATTTCAGGTTTTGCACTTTCACTGATAAGCACAAATCGATAGAATGTAAACTCACACCCTGACAGCAGACATAAATCACAGAGACCTGTTTGACTTCTGCATTTACACCTGCAAGACGTGTTTTTACAGTGTTTGCTCATCTGTTCTTACTTACTTATCTTTATTGTACTCTTTTTGTAGATGACAGTATACAGTACATGCACATACAGCAGCAACACTACACACATAAAACACATGTTTATAATAAATCATTTCAAAAACATGATTGCAACAGGTACAAAGGAATTAATATATCTGTTTGATTTGCACAAAGGGAGGTTAAATCTCCGGCCAGAAGGAAGCTATTGAAATGCATTACACAATGGATGGGTGACATCAGAAAGTACTAAATGGCCCTTCTTAGTCACATTATATTCCTAAATATGTGTGATAGTCCTTAAACCATTCCCACTATCTTACTGCACATTTTAGCCATACTTTAAACCATACTTTAACCATACATTAAATTGTCATACCAACAAATAATAGAAAAACTTCAAATAGATTCAATACAACAAGTATAAAACATCTTCAGAAAAGAAACATCCACATGAAAAGTTAGAAGTTTCCTCAGAAAATACATAATAAAGGACTACACTATACATACTAACATCTATAGGACTTTATTTTTTGTATTTTTTTTTTTTTTTTTTTTTAATCAGATGTCAAATAGACATTTGGAAAATGTATTTAAGATATTTATGAATTAAATTGAATGTACTGTAAAACTGGCATCTTAACGACTTGTATCAGATGTTTGTACACAACAGATGTTTTTCAGATGAAACAATCTTTAACAGACATCTTGCAGTTGAACATGTGCAGATGATTTAATTTAACCTCATTTATTGTACTGATTTATTATAGGCTATTTCATATATAAATTAATATCCAAGACTTAGATATGCACTCTCTCTGTTTACATTACAAAAACTAGCCAAAAAAAAAAAAGTATTTTAACAGTAAAATACCTAATAGTAATTCAAATAATTCCAAATGTATTCAGCTGTTCAATGGCATAAACATTCTGCAAAGTTTGCATGTTGCTTAATATCAGCCTTCCAATATAGTGACGTGCACAACTAGGTGGCTTTCATGGATAATCTGAAAAATACTGATACATAAGGTTAAAAATACAAATCTAAATGCAGCAGGCTTAAAAGATTATATAAAGGGTAAAGTGGAAACACACTTAGGGCATTACACCCTTTTATCAATTCATTAAGCAATTAATTAACACTTTACTTCAATTTTCACTCAACTATCTAGGGGTATATCAGTCAAACACATTTGTCAATCATTCAGGTCTCCACCTGCAAATCGATGTGAAAGCAGTAAAATATTTGCTGTGTGTCCAAAACACTACATCCTCTTCTTTTTATGCTGTGTTTTTAAAAGAAAAAAAAAAAGAAAAAGAAAAAGAGAAAACATTAGTGAAGATACATTTAATACAGGAATCAAGAATATTAGTCATGAGTCAAGGCTAATATGTTTTTTTTTTTTTTTTTTCTCAAGTCTGGCCCTCGAGATCCACTTTCCTGCAGAGTTCAGCTCCATCCCAACCTTGACCAAACCCACTGCCAGAAACTTTCTAGCAGAGGTGGACATTCCAGGAGCCAGAAAGTAAAAGTCCTGCCATATGTTTTCTGGGAGCATCCTAGGCTGTTTCGCACCGATGGCGAGCTGAGCTGCTCTCTGACGACATCTCCAGGACACTGCTTTAGTTGGGATCTTGGCTTGTAACTTTTTAATTTTCAGATTTGTGTGTCAAGCCAAGAGCAAAAATCATCGGGTGATGATAATTATGTTTTAATTTGATAGTTGCTCGACCTTAATCACTGACCTAATTTATAGTCTCTTCTCTTCTTATCAAACATTATTGATTGTAACAGCTTTGATTCCACAACAAAGGAGTCTGTATTTTCTATACATTTTGTAGCCATCTCTTGTGATTCTGATATTTTTATTTTAATTATTATTAAAGAGTTTTAATTTTAGGCACACACAGATAACAATAATCAGCATATGAATCTCAACAACGGTGTCAAACAGCATAGTCAGATAAACAGATCTACTCTGAAGATAAACTAAATAACTCTTTATGTAGAACTAACTTTTAAAAACATATGACATTTTTTAACATCATATTATGCCAAAAATGCTGGGTCACTTTTTTATCCACCTAATTTATGTACACCGTAAAGAAACCTCAACTCAGGCATCCAGGTCACTCCATGACAATTAGTCCAAACCACAATCATATCCATAAGTTTGCCTTGGCTCTGGTCTGTCAGTATGTTACAACTCAGTTACCACAGCCACACAAAATCTATTCAGCAAACACAACTAAAGCAAACACTGACCACTATAATGGTGACACACAAATTGTGATTTTCTCGTTTGATGATTTTGCTTGTTAACATCAGGTGTCTTCAATAATGCTCAATCATAACTCAATTATATTTTTAATTATGTCATTAACTTCTACTCTGCTTCAATGTTACTTTTAACACTTCTTCAGTGTTTATATGTGTCCACACTCAGAGTGTTAAATTAACACTGAGGATTTTGCTGTATAGAATGTTGTGTAAAAGTTCATTTTAGTAATTCAAGTCAAATTGAGAAACTTGTGTATTAACTTAGTTCAATGCACACAGACTGAAGTAGTTTAAGGCTTTGGTTCTTTTAATTGTGATGATTTTGATGCACATTTAAACCCAGGTTTCTTTGACAGTGGCCTTCAGCTCATCTACATTGTTTGGTCTCTTATTTCTCATTTTCCTCTTGACAATAGCCCATAGATTCTCAATGGGGTTCAGGTCTGGTGAGTTTGCTGGCCAGTCAAGCACACCAATAACATGGTCATTTACCAACTTTTGGTGTTTTTGGCAGTGTGGGCAAGGTGCCAAATCCTGCTCGAAAATGAAATCAGCATCTTCAAAAAGCTGGTCAGCAGAAGGAAGCATTAAGTGCTCCACAATTTCTTGGTGAATGGATTCAGTGACTTTGGCTTTCAAAAAACACAATGGACCAACACCAGCAGCTGACGTTACACCCCAAATCATCACAGATTGTGGAAACTTAACACTTGGACGTCAAGCAACTTGGGCTATGAGCTTCTCCACCCTTCCTCCAGACTCTAGGACCTTGATTTCCCAATGAAATATAAAACTTGCTCTCATCTAAAAAGAGGATTTTGAACCACTGAGCAACAGTCAAGTTCTTGTTCTCCTTAGTCCAAGTAAGATGTCTCTGATGTTGTCTGTGATTCAGCAAATTCCTTGACACGTCTGTGTGTGGTGGCTCTTGATGCCTTGACCCCAACCTCAGTCCATTTCTTGTGAAGTTCAGTCAAGTTCTAATAGAATAGAATAGTTTTTGCTTGAAAAACCTCATAAGGCTGTGGTTCTCTTGGTTGGTTGTGCAACTTTTTCTTCCACTCAACTTTCTGTTAACATGCTTGGAGACAGTACTCTGTGAATAGTCAGCTTCATTGGCAGTTAATGTTTGTGACTTACCTTCCTTGTGAAGGGTGTCAATGACTGTCTTCTGGACAGCTGTCAGCTAAGCAGTCTTCAAGCTCAGGAAACATTTGCAGGTGTTTTGAGTTGATTGGTATGTCACCATATTCTAATTTGTTGAGCTAATGAATTGCCACACCCAGTTGAGATAGTAATTAAAGCAAAATGAGGCACCAATTTACAAAAAAAAAAAAAAAAAATATATATATATATATATATATATATATATATATATATATATATATATATATATATATATATATATATATATATATATATATATGATTTTTTTTTAAGTATTCTAAGGGGTATTTTTTAAATGTGAGCCAAAACCATCCCAGTTAAAAGACCCAAAGACTTAAACTACTTCAGTCTGTGTCCAATGGATTCATTTAATACATGAGTTTCATGATTTGAGTTGAATTACTGAAACAAATTAACTTTTCCACGACATTCTAATTTATTGAGGGTGTTCTTACTTACTGGAATATTTTCATACACTGAAGAGTTCAGTTCAGATTTACAAACATCAGGGCCACATTGAGCAACCTGAATGAAGAGACACCATAAAATCAGAGCTGTGTTATGTAAATTTGCATACACTTATTTATAAAACGTTTGCTATTTTCACAATGATATTAAAGAGTGTTTAATTTCCTTTGTCTTCAATTGAAGAGAGTTTAGTCTTTTGTAGGAAAACCTCAGATTAAACACCTACCATTTCATTTGCATAAACAGGTTCATTCAATTCATCATTGCAAGCTTTGTGCCGGTCATAATGAGGTCCCGAATGATTGATATTTGCCTTTGAAAAACAGAATAGAGAGCGAATAAATAATGTCTATAATCATCTCAAGAGATAAAACACAAATGCAGCATTTCAGTCTTTGAGTTCAATTACCTTATCAGTAAATTACTAATAATCAAATTAACATCCTCACCTGAGCTTTATTTCTCTTTTTCATCCACCTGTATCCGCTTTAAAGACAATGATTTGATACAATTACAGCCAATCACAATTTATTTGATATTAGTTTAGACATGTGATCAGTATCACACACACACACACACACTCATGTTTGTTTTTGTGAAAAGTGGGGACATCCCATAGGTGTAATGGTTTTTATACTGTAGAAACTGTATATTCTATTGCCCTTCACCAACCCTACACCTAACCCTAACCCTCACAGGAAACTTTGTGCATTTTTACTTTCTCAAAAAAAAACCTCATTCTGTATGATTTATAAGTGTTTTGAAAAATGGGGACATGGCTTATGTCCTCATAAGTCACCCTCTCCTTGTAATACCTGTGTCATACCCATGTCATTATACACAGTTGTGTCCTGATATGTCACAAAAACATGCCCACACACACACACACACACAATCTTACCAAATCAGCAATATTGTTGTGATAACTGCAGCTCCACAAACCACTCCAGCAGATATGTACAAAATCACCAGACGTCCTGCAACAGAGACAACAGAGTAAAATATCTGGACTGATTCACTTCAGAAAGAGTAATATAAATATATGAGCTGATCTACCTTTAACAGTGACAGTAACAGCGTCTGATCTCTGAGATCCATGTTGATTGTGAGCCTCACAGTAGAAGCGTCCACTCTGTAGTGCACTGAAACTCTGTCCAGATCCAACAGCTGAGCTTTGATTCTCCTTAAACCAGCTGAAGTTCAGAGCAGGAGGGTTTGAATCACTGCTGCAGATCAGAGTCACTGAATCTCCCTCCACTATTACACCAGATCCACTTATAGACACTGAGACATTCCTGGGAGGATCTAAAAAAAATAAAAAATAAAAAAAAATTATATATATATATATATATATATATATATATATATATATATATATATATATATATATATATATATATATATATGTGTGTGTGTGTGTGTGTGTGTGTGTGTGTGTGTGTGTTTTATAAGCACAATAAAAATGTGACATCACAGTTGCTTATTCATCAATAACTCACACATTACGTTTAAAGTCACAGCATCAGAGTATTTCTCTCCATGTTCATTGATGGATCTACACTTGTATTCTTCACTGTGATCAGAGCTGATCTTTGAGATGTTGTAGATTCTTCCAGATCCTACAAACGTTCCTCCTTTAAACCAGCTGATTTCTGCAGGAGGGTTTGAATCACTGCTGCAGGTCAGAGTCACTGAATCTCCCTCCACTATTAAAGATGGACTAATGGACACTGAGACATTCTTTGGTGGATCTAAAGATGACAAAAATGTTGTGTAGTTCTCCTTAACTACACATAAACTCAGCAAGTTAAAATTTACTAATGATTGTACTCACACATGACAGTGAGCTGAGCATCAGGAGAGATGTAAGTGTGTCCATGTAGAGCACAGCTGTATCTGCCTGCATCCTCTCTTCTGACTGACTGCAGCAGGAGTTGATTGTTTCTGTCTCTTCTCTCAGTTAATGGCTGTGAGTTTCTGTACCAGATGAATGTTGCTCTGTCAGTCAGAGTGCAGCTGCTTTTACATGTCAGACGGACATTATGACCCTCTGTCACTCTCTCAGGAGCCTCCACCTGAAGATCTGAACACAACACACACATTATATCTAGTGCTGCTGTCATACACTGATTATTATTCAACATAATGCACAGAAGAAGAGCTCAGCCTTATGAAAGTCACCTGTGACATTAAGAGTCACTCCTGGATGACCAGTCCATTTTTTTACAGATTTATCAGTGATGAATCTGAAACAGTACATGTGTTGGTCCTTCTGTGTCACATGACTCAGTCTGATGGTGCAGTTCTGCTGTTTGTCTCCCAGATACTGAAGCCTCTGACTGTATTCAGGATCCTCACACAGATCTGGAGACTCTTCACCCTTTACAGGGTTTTTGGTCCAGAACACTTTCTCAATCTTATATCTAGTAGGGTATATATAAGTGCAGCTCATTATCACTGATGAGTTCTTTAGTGCACAGATGTGTGAAGGACTGTAACTCACACCCCAACCAGCACTAGAAACCCCTGAAACACAGAATCAATACTGAACAATTGTTTTATTTATTATTATTTATTATTATTTTTTTGCAAATATTTTGAGCAAATATTTGCACTTAGAAAATATGACAAAGGACATAGCTAGGACAACGGGCTCTATGTGGACTGATGTTGGGTCTGACAGTTGTCAGGAGGATAGGAGCAGGGATCGAATTGAGGGGGGATGCTGGGGAATGGCATCCTCCTGGTTGAAAAAAAATGACAAAAAGCATCCCCTCAGTAAAGCCCCTTTACTGTCCACTTTGGATTATAAATGTTGTGTATTATGTAATACTTATCATGCAAATTGAATGTTCTATTTCTGATAATTCATTAACTAAACAACAGTGATCGCCACTGATTTTAATATTGTTGCTTCCAAGTAGTTCAGCCCATCATTTTACTGGGATGAGGAAGAGTCAATTTTAAGGACTTGTGGAAACATCTTAATATCACGAACAGTGTTGCCAGTTACTTTGAAAAAGTAAGTTAGTTACTTTACAGAATACTTGATTTTAAAAGAGACTAAGTTACTTTACAAGTTACTTTATTAGTTACATTCAGCAGCTGCCAACAACATAAAAATGACAACCGATTTTGCCAACACTCACTTTATTGGAAGTATATTTTTAACAGTAACATCAACAATCTATCTCCTGACAATTAAAGTTGAACTTAAAAACTATTTCCTGAAAATACTTGTTTTTACAAAAAATAAAGGCAGTCTTTCTTGACTTCACTTAACATAAATGTTTTAATAAAAAATAAAGGCAGTGTTTCTTGACTTCACTTAACATAAATGTTTTAATAAAAAATAAAGGCAGTCTTTCTTGACAAATACTTGTTTTAATAAAAAAATATTAGATTTCTCTCCATCACTGCATACTCCTCCATGTAAGAAGAAAAAGCTGTTCTGTGAAGCAGCGCAGCATTGACAGTGGTAGGGATCTTGTTTATTATGGCACGAAACACGGGCGAGTCAACCGTATATAATTGCAGCATTTCCTCCACAACAAACTGCCCGACTAACTTCTTCAACTCTCCCCCACTTACTGGTTTTGCACTGAAGTCCAACTTTTGTTGTTTGAGTGGTCGGGGATCTCCTGCTCTCTGCTTCTCATCACCTGCTGTGACCGTGCAGTGCAGCTTGAATGTTTTTTTCAAATTCTACGTAGTGTTTTTGTAGCTAGATAACACTTTGTCGCCGCCAGCACAGACTGTACAACAGACCTTAATGTTGTCATCTTTACCTGACACAAACTCAAATAGTGACTGTTCCATCTATCTCTCGCCTCCCTCCAATGTTTTTGTTTGTGTCGCTTCATGGTACGTACACGTGACGTGAACTTCGTGCATGTTAAAAACGTGACTTGTCACATACATGACTTCACTCCCCGAGATGCAAGAAGAAATACATATATATTTTTATTAAGGAAAATTACAAAAATAGTAACGCACAGTGACTTGGTTAAGTAATTTTAATCTGATTACTGGTTTGGAAATAGTAATGCGTTAGATTACTCGTTACTGAAAAAAGTGGTCAGATTAGAGTAACTTGTTACTAAGTAATGCGTTACTGGCTTCACTGATCACGAATATGACATTTATTAACAGACTGAACAGAAACAATGTTTTATCTTAACAACAGCTCACACACTCGATCAACATTCCTTTTTTAGCTCTTATTTAACCCTTTTTAAAATACTATGAATTATTAGCAGATTATTAGCAGAAATCATACCATGTGTCATGCTCGCTGCAAATAATATTTAATATCTTCCATTCAATCGTTATTTGTAGCAATAAGCTTTGTAGTTTTTGGTAGGCCTATATTTTCAATATAAGTCTTTCAAAATCAGTTTTATAGCAAAACAAAAATGATGTGTCTTATAATTATGTGTTTTTCAAGCTTTTTAATGGTCAGATTGCTGTATTTATGTGAACCAATTCATTAAATTACTACAGGACTGTTTTGATCACGTGGACTGGGACATGTTCCGGGCAGCGTCTGATGACGACACAGAGGAGTTCTCAGAAACTGTAACGTGTTTCATCAGGAAGTGTGTAGAAGATGTAATGCCGACAAAAACAATCCGCATCTACCCCAACCAAAAAACATGGATTAATAGCGATGTTCGAGCAGCCTTGTCAGCGTGGACATCCGCTTTTAAATCCAGGAACGATGATGATCGCAAACAAGCCAGTTACGATCTCAGAAAATACAAAGTTGAAGAACAATTCAACACCAACGATGCAAGAAGCATGTGGCAGTGGATCAATAAAATCACAGACTTTAAAGGGAATAAAACAGCTACTGTGAACATTGCCGCCTCTCTACCGGATGAGCTAAATAACTTTTATGCTCGTTTCGAGGCTCACAACCCCGCCCACACAGAGCGCGCTCCCGCAGCGGCTGCAGTAGATGTGAGTTCACTCTGCGTCTCTTTCGCGGATGTAACCCAATCCTTCCGATGGATAAATATCAGGGGTGGAGGGTTTCATATTTTATTGAAACAGCCCTGGGTGCTGCGTTTGGCTAGCGGACCCCCACCTGCTGTTTGCATTCCATTGACTCCCATTCATTTTGGCGTCACTTTGACAGTGAATAAACGTACATCTGAGGCATTTAAAGACTCCATTTGTCCATTAATTTTTTTTCTAAAAAAACACGAAAATGTATAAAAGGCTCCATTACCTTGTATCTTACATTACGGTCCAGTAGAAGCAGTTTTTGTAAAGAATAGGCTAACGATTGCATCATAACCTGCGACTCTATGTCGCACAGTAGAGAAATTCCCGTATGGACAGGAGGAGAAGCTCGCAGACAATCTTTTATTGTCTATGAGGCAATCAGGGGGAAGTGGAGGCATAAAGTCAAGGGAGATAATTAATAAGAATACGTACCAAAATGTACTCCTGTTCACGCTTTCCTTCTCTGCAAGATTTGGTGGGTGATTCAGATTTCTCTTGGCAAAGCTATTAGAAGACTTACAATTGTCAGACAGGTTGCTCATGTGACATCTACGTTAATCAAGCTCAGTTTGAGTCTGCAAACTGAGTACGTACAACAGTACGTGCTTCTAATTGACTTCACTTGTGTCTGTTGAATCCAATGGGGTCGCAGTGTCCATTTCTGTTACTGTCTATGGTAAATATCCTTAAGGCTTCAGGTCCAGATGCCATCCCAGGACGTGTGCTCTGAGCATGCGCATTCCAACTGGCGTGGTGTTTTCACAGACATTTTAAACCTCTCCCTCTGTCTGTCTGTGGTTCCCTCGTGCTTCAAAAAAATCTACAATTGTGCCCATACCAAAGAAAAACAAAATCACATGCTTAAATGACTGGAGGCCCGTTGCTCTCACACCCATCTTCAGTAAGTGTTTTGAGAGACTCCTCAGAGTACATCTGCTCTGTGCTGCCTGCTTCATTGGATCCACTACAATTTGCATATTGAAGCAATTGTTCTACAGACGATGCTATTGCTTTCAACCTACACACTGCTTTCTCCCACCTGGAAGATACGAACACCTATGTGAGAATGCTGTTTGTGGATTACAGCTCAGCATTTAATACCACAGTGCCTGCCACACTTGTTGCAAAGCTCCAGACTCCGGGACTAAACAGATCTCTGTGCAGCAGGATCCTGGACTTCCTGACAGGCGAAGTCAGGTGGTCAGAATGGGCAACAACACCTCATCCCCGCTTACCCTCAACACTGGTGCTCCTCAGGGCTGTGTCCTCAGCCCGCATCTGTACTCCCTGTACACACATGACTGTACAGCCACACACAGCTCCAACGTCATCGTCAAATTCATTGATGACACAACGGTGATAGGCCTGATCACCCACAACGATGAGACGGCCTACAGAGAGGAGGTGAGCACCCTGACTAAATGGTGTCAGGAGAACCACCTCTCACTCAACATCGACAAGAGCAAGGAGCTGGTGGTGGATTTCAGGAGACAGAGCAGAGAACACACACCCATCACCATGGACAAGACATCTGTCGAGCGGGTAAGCAGCTTCAAGTTCCTCAGCGTTAACATCAGCGAGGATCTAACCTGGTCTACACACTGACGTTGTGCTGAAGAAGGCACACCAGTGCCTCTTCTTCTTGAGGATGCTACAGATGCACTATAGAGATCATCCTGATGGGCTGCATCACTGCCTGGTTTGGAAACAGTACTCCTGGCAACCGTAAAGCTCTGAAAATGGTCGTGCAAACTGCCAGCCACATTGTTGGAGGTGAGGTTCTATCCCTCCAGGACTTCTACACCAGGTTGTGCATAAGGAAAGCCCGGAGGATCATCAGTGACTCCAGCCACCCATCCCACAGACTGCTCTATCTGCTGCCCTCAGGAAGATGTCTCCGCAGCATCCGATCCCACACTAATCGACTAAGGGATAGCTTTTTCCCTCAGGCTATCAAAGTAATGAACAGCCAGAACTAATACACCCAACAGCACCCTACAGCATACTTCCACAATATGGTATGACACACACTGCACTTTAATGTTTACAGCTCAACACTGGACTATACATACACACTGCATTTCATTCAACAACCTACCTGTTACCACCGTATACCATCCGATGCACATCCATGACATTTCTGTATCCAGATCACATATTTGTATGTGTATACTGTATATGTTTACATAATGTAGAACCTATACATTCTGTGTATAGTGTACATTGTATAGTACATCGTAAAGTGTAGTGTATAGTGTACATCCCGTGTATAATGTTTAATCTGTAGTGCTAACTGTATCAGAATCAGAATGAGGTTTATTGCCAGGTATGTTTACACATACGAGGAATTTGTTTTCGTGACAGAAGCTCCGCAGTACAACAGAATGACAGTGACAGAACATAAAACACATAATAAAAGAATAAAAAATAAAAATAAGTAGATGAGTAGAAAATAAGTGAATGACAATATACAAATTAACAATTGTAGGCAGGTATATTACAAAATGCAGTTATGTATGTACATGTATATTATGTGCAAAATTTAAGTGTATACCAAGTATGTGTGTTAGATAAATCACGTATGATGTGATTTGTACATATTGTATGTACATATTGCGTATAATGTGTAGTGTTAACTGTAAGTATGTCTAATAAGTATGTCCATATTGCACACTTTCACCTGTTGAAGTCTGTATGGTTATATGTTAATTGTTTCTGCAATTTCTGGAGCAAGCTCCAAAGAATTTCACTCACCAAGGTACGTGTTCTGTGGTGATGTGACAATAAAAGTGACTTGACTTGACTAAATTACAGTTTTCTTTGTGAAAATTCCACCACCTACTCCGCAAAAAAACATCTGTGGCATCCAAACTTTGAATCCTCACATGTAGCATATTTAAATAATAAAACGTTCTAAAAGTTGAAGTGGGCTCTAACTTGTTAACAGAAGTTATTTTCTTTTCTGTGGTAGCCTGTAGGCTATAACATGTAAGTGATTATTCAGAAGCTGTTTTATTCATTGTATAATATTTAACATCCTCCATTCATTTTTTTCAGCATGCCAGCCACCCAGTGATCACAATAATTTTTTGACTTTTTTATTTTTAATATAATAATTTTGTCAGTTTTATCACGAAATACAAATTATAAATGTGTTATTCCTCTCTTTTTCAAGTTTATAGCAAGATTCAGACACACTCTTAAATCTAGATTAAAAAATCTCTTTCGCCAAGCATTCGAATAATGTATCTCTTAAATTGTGAGTTTTGTTGCATCTGATAAAATGTGCATTCTTATTCTTTAGCTTGGGTTAAACAAATTAATTTTAATTTGTTGGAACAGCAGCTTAAAAAAGGCATGAAAAAAATAGTACAGCTTAATTTATAATGAAAATAATTTATCATTATTGCAATTGGAAAGACTCATATGCCGCTTAAACTGCTGTGAATGCGCCACATTAAAAAGCATGTAAAATAACATTATTCTAATATATTGTTTGTGTTTCACTATAAAACTTACAGATTTTGAAAGTTGAGCCTTTGGAATATCTCCCAGTGCTCACAATTCGGGGCATTTGGAAGTACAAAAAGCTAGAATACACTCTTATTTTCTAAACATTTTGACTTTATTTTCGTAATATGTTTACTTTATTCTCGTAATATTTCAACTTTATTCTCAAAATATTAGCCTAACACTTTAACATGGAACAAAAGTGCCATTAATAATTTAATAAGGCAATTTTTTTTTTAATTAAATAATATTAACTATAAAATGTATTACATAAAAAATAACTATAATACAAAAAATAACTTCATGATGCCCCCCAACTACACCAACCGAAAGAAATTGACCACATCCTCCCAGATTAGTTTTTTCCTCTTTTTTACCATTCGACAAATGCGTAGGAGACACTGAAAACAAATGCATGGGTGCCGATTTGGAAACCATTGCTACACAGCATTTTTCTCACCAATGCCAAATATTTAAGCAACAAAATGGATGAACTGAATCTATGAATCTATAAAAAAAAAGTAAAATCAATAAAAAAAAAAAAAGATAGGTAGATAGGTTCTGCCAATTTGGAGTACATGGAAGTCAAAATGTATTTACCATGTGAATTTAATGTTCTATAGTCACAGTCAGACATTCCACAAGATGTGAACTTTAACATAACTTAAGGCCATCTGCTCAGTGAAATAGATGATTAATTTAACCGAGCAGATTTTTGCAGTCTTCGCAGTTGCCTTGACAGGCAAACTTGGATATTTTTGAGGTTCAGGACATGGGGGGATATACATTCACTGTAATTTGTGTTGAAAAAAACATCACAGTGTAACCCAACCAGAAGCCCTGTTTACATAGCCTTCAAGTATGGCAGCAGAGCCTTATACAGCATTGCTAGAGCAAACCTGAAGAGAGGCAGCAGGGAGGCAAAAAGTGGCCTACAAGAAGTTGTTTGAGGGCCACCACCAACACCTCACAGCATGTGTGGCAGGGCATCCAGCATGTCAACCACTAGAAGATAGAAGCAACTGAATGACTATTAACGGTAACACCTCCCTGCAGAGCAACAAAATTGTTTCTTTTGCTAGCTAATGAGATAACAGCAGTGGAGACTGTCAAGACATCTCAACCAGGCTCCAGTAGGAACACCCTTATGCTGCAAGAGCAAGTTGTGAGGCATGTGCTCAAAGCCAAACCAGCTTTCTGAGGATTTAACTGGGATCTTTAACTAGTCTCTCTCTAAAACGTCTAAAACCACTCCAACTTGACTGAATTCTGCCATAATCATTCTACTGCCGAAAAAAGACCTTCACCAGCAGCCTCAACGATTGTAGTCCATTGCAATTATACTGGTCATCATACTGAACTTTTAGAGGCTGGTTCTACAGCCAGTCTCCAACTCACCTTTTATCCACACCTGTTCACTTACAGAGCTACAGACAATTACATCATTACTGGCCAGCATATGGCAAGGCTGACACACCTTCAACATAAAGGGAGCTTTTTGGACACGGTTTATTTACTTTAACAGAGTCTTCCCAGGTAGATTGTTCACCAAACTTTGACTAAAAAATTTCACAGACCATCTGGCATTGGATAAAGGACCATCTCTTTTCCTCCCTCAGTGTGCCACAGGCTTTTGTGTTGAGGCAGTTGTGAGGGTCATCAGTCTTTTTGACTTGTTGCCCTCCGGTAAATCTTCAGGTCCATTGCATCATAGACAAATGAATCACAGATATTGTATCACAGGCTCAAAATCAGTGACTCCCCCAAAATAAGAACAAACACTTCAAATACTGATTTCTCCTTCGGTTGAAATCACTGGCTTCCTCAATAGCTGAAGGCCCCTAGAATAGTCACCACCTTTGTCGCTGTTAGCAACAGCCCTGATTATAGGTATATATATATAGTTGTTTTTGTTATGTGTTATTTTTGCTGTATAATTTTGTCTTGCTCTGTGCAATAACAGTAGAGTAACTGAGAAAATGTTTGACAAAAGCATAATATAGAATCTTGAAAAAGTATTGCTGAAACATCAGTGACTTACCGTGAATCAAGATCAGAAAGATCAGAGGAAGACGAGGGGCCATTCTGACTGACATCACTATAGCAACACCTATAACATATTTACAGTGTCTTTTTGAAATGCTTTGTAAGGCAAATATGAAGATATTACAGTAGTGCATTGCCCATAGATTCTTTGAAGCTTATCATATTGTGTGTGACTCATGGTGAATAAAGTTTTACTCAAAATATACAATCTATTATCTGTTTTTCTATTTTGTATTGTTTTAAAACACTCATTTTTACTCACTTATTGTTATTTTGTTATCTGGGTCTTGTCATCCTGCCTGTGCACTGAACGCTTTTGTCACCAAGACAAATTCCTTGAGTGTAAGCACACTTGGCAATGAGCTCTTTATGATTAGATGATATTAGCTTGATTATGATTGCATGAGCAAATTAACTATAGTTTGTGGTTAACTTAATGTAGTATCAGTTATCTTCCTCTTTCTTGACAGGCCAAATCAAACACCATCTTTTCTGAGATTGAGCAAAGAACAAACCAAAATGAGAGCTTTTCTTATGATAGCCTATTCAACTATATAATACATCTGTCTTCACTATGTAGTTATCTGTTGTTAAATACAATTATTTGTACCAGAGGTATTTGTTATTAACATACAAAACTCCTGCTTTTTTATAAACCTTATAGTTACAGAGATACAGTCCTATGACAACTAGCCCCAACCAATCTCCAATAAATAAGATATTTGACAGAATGGCAATAAAATCATGCACTTACCTATTTCACCAAGACAAGTTACAAGTTAAACTTGATAAGTTACAGCACTACAAAAGTTTAAGATGAGACCTACCCTGGCGTTTTTACACCTTAAATATCACATGATTAACACATTATTTTGACACCTCCACTGCAGTAGCCGTAAATAGATCAGAAGAAGTGTTCTAGCAGATGACCTTAGACTAAATGACAATGAAATTTGAACAGAGAGAAAGTTACAAAAATGATCCTGTTAAATTTTCAAATTTGGGAATATCTAAACGATCAATTACATACAGATGCCTATGACAGACAAAAAAATGTAATTTTTATATTTTTTATAAACTGTGCATTTGATGAACCTCAATTCATTACCAAATTTATATGAATCAAGTTGAAGCAGAATTGATTTAATCTTAATGTCTTATAGTTTTTGTCATATGAAAACTTATAAGCTTTTTCTGTCAGCAGCCTTGCTCTTGAATACATGCTGAGTCTCTATATATGGCCATAAATACGGTTTCCGTTGTAATGAGAGAGGCAAGAAAAAAAGTTTGAATGTCGACCATGTGATCATATGACCTTCATGAGAGATGAGAAACACTAAGTGACATCACTTCTGGGAGACAGAGGAAATCAGTTCTGTCAGTTGGTGATGTCATGGTGTTACTGCATCTACTGTTAGAAGCTCTGCTCCCCACAGAAACAGTTCCGAGATGAACGCTTGAGACTCCAAAGGCACATGGGCTGGACTGGCTTGAATGATTTGTTAATGCCATTTGAGCATGAAAAGAAAATACATTTATAGACCAGTTTATGTCAGATTTTATTTTGAATTTAACCTTTTAGCCAGTACCCCCCATTATGGTACTCACAGCTAAAAGTGCCCGACCCAACTTAAAATTGTAACAGTTCCTTACTGCAGTGTGTTACACACATCTTTTTGGTGTCTTTTTGAGCAGATGGCCTTGGTGTCTTTTGAAAGAAGACCCTTTGGGCTTAACTTTTTATCCAGATTTGATAATGCTCTAAAATATTAAAAGTTATAAACACTGAAGTGCCTTGAATCCGTGTTTTTTTTTTTTTTGTTTTTTTTTTTTAACCACACTGATTTTCATCTGACACTGAATACATTAAATCAGTCCTGGATAGTGGTGGAAATTATGATTCTTTCAAGAGATTCGTTCATTTTCAGTTCGTTCACCAAAATGATTCGTTCAGAATCGTTCACTGATTTGTTCAGTGATCATTTCTCTGTATTACACAAAATATGTCAGCAGATGGCAAAAAAAGAGTGTATTATGTGTCATGTCTTAAATCAATGAATGTATTCACTTATTACAACAACTGATCTGGCTTTATTAAAATGTGTGCATAAACGCATTCAATATATAAAGTCTAATTAAGTTCTTCAGATGAACAAAGCACGAGGTTTTCTTGCCTAATTAGCATTTTAATTGTTTGGTCAGACAGTTTAATATTATATATTCACATTCATAAATCGGGATTTAACTTGGAGTTCTGTATGCTATATATCAAAACAAGCGTATGTGCTCAGTACCTATAACTGCGCTTTGCATTTTGCGAGATTGACATGCTAAATGGCAGACTAACCCTGTTTACTCTCATTCATTTCATTCACGAACGAGATACGCTATACCAGTTCATTTCATTCACGAACGACGTATCCGTTCCGTTCATTCAACTCATTCACGAACCACATGTGTATCAGTTCAATCATTTCATTCACGAACGAGATATACTAAATCATTCAACTCGTTCACGAACGACATGGGTATCATTTCAAGTCAGTCATTTCAATCACGAATGATAAGATCTCTAGATCTCGTTCAGACTCATATGAAACTAGTTCAAGGGCGTATTCGTTTACTACATTCAACAAATCACATGCTCTGTCACATGAAACAGTTCAGTTACCCGGTTCACCGAGCTGCGCATGCGCTGCTTATAGCGCCGCGCTGCTGTGGAGGGAGGAACTTCAGTGAACGAGAAATATGAGTCAGTGGATTGCGTGAACGAGAACGATTCGTTCACCTAAAAGATTCCTTCAAAAAGAACGATTCGTTCACGAACGACACATCACTAGTCCTGGAGCAATCTAGAAAAGTAATGGGTTGAAAGTCACAGGTCTCATAAGTTTATATTTCAAATCTGAAGAAGATGTCATGAAAAATTAGATTTTGGAGACGAAAACGTGCTCCATGAGATGTCGATCAGTGGACCCTTACCTTTCTAACTAAACTGGGTTTTACAGCTCTGGATGTGTTAATGTCTTGTTAAGACAAATATGGCATGTACCGCATTTTCATTCTTCATGTTTTGATGTGTACTGCTTAAACAAATGTAGCAAATACAGTCTTTATAAGCTTTCCATTGAAAAACAGCGACCTGTCGTTGATGCTTGAGGCTTTGATCTTTATAATGATACATAGTTTGTCAAGATTAAATTTGTGCCGTTTCATTTAATTGGTTCATAAATATTGACACACGTGCGAAGACAGGGAGTTGAGGACGCCCATTTTTTTTTTTTTTTTTTTTTAACCTTTATTTTACCAGGTAGGCCGATTGAGAACAAATTCTCATTTACAACGGCGACCTGGCCAAGATAAGGCGAAACATGTGCAAGACAACATAGTGTTACATAATAAATACACAGAACACAGAAGTGCAAATTTATAAAATTACAGTAAAACACAAGAAGACAATACCGGGTATCAAAAAACAGGATAAGATATATGTGAGTCTGTTAAGCAACATAATTAAGACATATTAGGACATAGCGAAAATATTTTAAGATTAAAAAAAAAAAAAGATATTACTGAATATATAAGGTGTATCTTATTAAAAATCTATCTAACCGATATATCATTTAAGTGCATGGATTGTATGACCGCAATTATGGAAAGGAGCATTTAAAAAAATATATATATATATATATATCTGAGCAATAATAATAATACAAGAAACTCAGCAGGTATGACAGTAGTGCATGTGAAAAAAGTCCACTGTGCAAAGCGGACATAGCATAAAGGAGAGAAGAACTGAAGACAATTAACAAGTACAAAGATCTTTCAGATGTTCAGAAAGGAGTAGTTTAAAAGCAACTGGTGATATGAGTGTTTCAAGTTTTAAGGTTTTTTGTAATCCATTCCAGTCATTGGTGGCTGCAAACTGGAAGGATTGGCGGCCGAATGTTGTGCAGACTTTCGGGGTGACTAAGGCAATATACCTACTAGATCGTAGACTGCGAGTAGGTACAGCAATAGTAACTAGACAACTTAAAATACAGCGGGACTTTACCAAGCAAAGACTTGTAAATAAGTTGATACCAATGAGTTAAACGCTGCATAGTTAATGACGGCCAACCAACTAATGCATAAAGCTCGCAGTGGTGGGTGTTGTAAGGAGCATTTGTAACAAAACGTATGACACTATGATAGATCCTGTCCAGTTTTTTTTCAGCAGAAAATTTGGGGCAGTTCTATAAATAACATCACCAAAGTCAAACATTGGAATGATAGTCATTTTCACCAAAGCCAGTTTGGCAGCATAAGTAAAAGAGGCCCTGTTGCGGAAAAGAAAACCAATTCTGGATTTAATTTTAGATCTTAGTTTGTTAATGTGTGGCTGGAAGGAGAGAGAACTGTCTAACAAGACACCTAGATATTTATATGTATCAACATATTCTAACTCAGACCCATCCAGCGTGGTGATGTTAGGTAGACAAGCAGGTATTGGCAGCGAACGATTGAAAAGCATACACTTAGTTTTACCAGAATTTAATAATAACTGAAGATTTTGAAAGGAATATTGAATAGAATTGAAACTCTCCTGAAGATTTTTAAGCACAGTATCTAACGAAGGGCCTGACGTGTACAGGATGGTATCATCTGCATAAAGATGAATCTGAGAGTCACCAGCAGCAAGAGCCACATCATTGATGTAGAGGGAGAATAGAGTCGGCCCGAGAATCGAGCCCTGTGGTACCCCCATAGAGACAGGCATGGGTCCCGACAACAAGCCCTCCGATTTAACACGCTGGACCCTGTCGGAGAGATAGTTGGAAAACCAGGCAAGGCAATCATGGGAGAAGCCCAGGTTATTGAGTCGGCTGATGAGAACACAGTGATTAACCGAATCAAAAGCCTTGGACAGGTCGATGTAAACGGCTGCACAGTATTGCTTTTTATCAATGGCGGCTATGATGTCATTCAGAACCTTTAGGGTAGCCGTGGTGCAGCCATGACCAGCACGGAAACCAGACTGCATAGCAGAAAGAGTACGATGGGATTCCAGATGACTGACAATTTGTTTATTGACCAGTTTCTCAAAAACTTTGGAAAGACAGGGTAAGATGGATATTGGTCTATAGCAGTTAGGGTCGAGGGTGTCTCCCCCTTTAAACAGAGGAATGACTGCAGCGGATTTCCAATCTCTCGGGATTTCAGAAGATAAGAGAGAGAGGTTAAATAGACTGGTGATGGGGGCAGCAATAATGTTTGCAGATAATTTTAGAAAAAATGGGTCCAGATTATCCAGCCCAGCTGATTTGTAAGGGTCCAGCATTTGCAGTTCTTTCAATACATTGACTATCTGGATAGGAGTAAATGAAAAATGTGTGGAAAAATGTGTAAAGGGAGCTGAGCACAAGGGTGTTGTGACTGTAGGGCAGCTAGCTTGAGGGCGAGTATTTAGATGAAAGGCATGACCGGCTTCAGTGAAATGCTTATTAAAATTCTCTAATATCTTAACCTTATCTATAGTAACAATATTGTCAAATTTTAGAGCTGTAGGAAGTTGGGAGGAGATAACTTTGTTCTCCAGAATTTTAGCAGTGTCCCAAAACTTTTTAGAGTTGGTGTGACAGTCAGCAAACTTCTTTTTAAAGAAGTGGGCCTTTGTTTCCCTAACTACCTGAGTATATCGGTTTCTGGCTTCTTTAAAAAGTTTCATGTCGCGGGGCTTGTTTGAGGCTAGCGCGGTACGCCACAGAGTGTTTTTGTGTTGATTGAGGGAGGTCAGTTCTGTGGTGAACCACGGACTATATCTATCTTTCGTTCGAAACTTTTTAAAAGGGGCATGCATATTTAGGACAAAGAGAAATTCACTTTTGAAGTACAGCCAAGCGTCCTCCACTGACGGTATAAGATTAATGTTTAACCAGGAAATAGCGTTCAGGTCAATTAAAAAAGCCTGTTCGCTGAAATGTTTTAGACAGCGTTTGACGGAGATGAGGGGTGGTCGTTTGACCCCAGTCCCATTACGGACGCAGCCAATAAGGCAATGATCGCTAAGATCCTGGTTATAAACAGCAGAGGAATATTTACAAGGCAAGTTAGTCAGGGCAACGTCTATGAGCGTTCCCTTCGTCACTAATTTGAGATTGAACCTGGTAGGTTTGTTTATAATCTGTGTGATGTTAAGTGCATCAAGCTTAGAAAGTAAAATAACTGGGGGGTTGAGCATATCCCAGTTTAGGTCACCAAGCAATAAAAACTTAGAGGATAGGTGTGGGGCAATGAGTTCACATATGGAGTCAATGGCCCTACACGGGGCTGAAGGGGGTCTGTAACAGGCAGCAACAGTGATGGCCTTATTTCGACTTAGCTGGATTTTTAAAAGTAAAAGCTCAAACTGTTTGGGTACAGATCTAGACAAAATAACTGAGCTCTGTAGCTTATCTCTGCAGTAGATTGCTACTCCACCACCTTTTGCAACTCGATCTTGCCGAAAAATATTATAGTTGGGGATTGTCATTTCAGTACTGTTAACAGACTTCCTAAGCCAGGATTCAGATACAGCTAATATATCAGGGTTGGCTGAATGTACAAGAGCTGTAAGTCTAGTTTTGGGAGTAGACTTCTAATGTTGATATGCATGAACCCAAGGCTTTTACGATCACAAAATGCCCATGTCCAGGTAAAAATATGTGCGCAGTTTGGCAAGCAGTTCTTAACCCATTTAATCCCTTTTTTTTTTTTTCCAGACATGAAAATATCCAAATGAGGTTTCATTAATAACCCTTTGAAATAATCTATAATTCTTTTTTGAAATTAGTTTGGAAAAGTGTGTGAAAAAATGTTTTTTTTTTTTTTTATAGGGATGTCCAGATCCGATCACGTAAACGGAAATTTGGCCCGATCGAATAGTTTCAGACTAGATCGGACGTTACCTCCCAATAAGGACTCTGAGATATATATATATATATATATATATATATATATATATATATATATATATATATATATATATATATATATATATATATATATATATATATATATACACTCATAAATTAGTTATCTTTAGTTATGCGGTGGCACAGAGTTAGACCCTTTTGACTCCACACAGAAACAGCAACGCTTGCGGCGTGACATCACTTTGTTTTCAAGAGCTTGTGTGAATAAATATAGATTAAAACTCAAAGAGACACATTACTAGGGGTGTCAACAATAATCAATTTGGCAATGCATCACGATGCGGGGCATGAACGATTCAGCATCGATGCGGCAAAGTGCCATAATCGATTATGTCACTGTTTATTTTCTGGCGGAAAATAAAGTTGTGAAGTTTAAATACTTCCGGTTCCGGGAGAATAACAACAACAACAAGCAAGATGGCTGAGGCGGATGGAGATGACCGTGATAGATGGATTATAAAAAACGCGCCCAAAGCTTGGAAAGCGGACATCTGGGCACATTTCGGATTTTATGAAGTGAATGGGAAACTAGACATGTCTTACGCGGTGTGTAAAATCTGCCACACTAAAATTAAGCACGTTGGCAATACAACTAACTTCACGAACCATGTTGATCGTTGGTATCCTGAGTTAGCTTCAACAACAACACAAAAAGTCGACACATCCCAGCCAAGAATTGACGAGTCGCTAGTGTCAACATTGCCACACAACTCCGAGAGAGCAAAGAGGATCACACGATCGGTGGCATATTTTATAGCGAAGGATCTACAACCCTATTCTGTGGTAGAAAATGTGGGGTTTCGCCACATGCTTAAAACAATTGAGCCCCGGTATAAGCTACCGATTGTATGCAGCTGATGTGATGGTAGGATCAGGGGGTAGGCATATATAATTGTAATTGTCATATAGCTGCTAAGCTGCTGTTTTGTTGAGAATAGTTTGCACTTTACTTAACTACTTGAAAAAAATTCACAGTAATAAGTGGTTACTGTGTGTTGTTGCACTGAATATTTTTATTCCTGGGTGGTTGTTGTTAAAATAGTGTTACTTATTATTTTAATATTTGCACAGGCCTTCAGGAAGTGCCCTGTCTTAGAGCTGCTATTTTACTGTGTAAAAAAATAAATAAAAATAAAAGCACTGAGAGCTGCGCTTTTGATTGTTTTCATTTTCAGGTATGAAAATGCCATATCCAATACCCTGTACCATTTAATTTGATTTAATTACATTTTATTTAATTACATTTTATTTTATTTTATTTTATTACATTTAATTTAATTTAATAACTTTTATGTCAAAGATACAGGAGACACATAGCAGCCAATAAAATCTGTTGTTTAATATCTGCTTGTATTGCCTCATGACTGATGAAAAATTTGCCTTGTGTGCAGTAGAATTTGATGCATCGCAATGCATCGTAGAATCGAATTGAATCGAATCGTTACCTGGTGAATCGTAATCGAATCGAATCGTGAGGGCAGTGCCAATGCACACCCCTACACATTACCATTGCTTTAATGGTGGATGTCTATCTTTCAGTGCAGGTGATGACTTCTTCCCCTCAGCTCTTTGAGATCTCCACCCAGAACCACTTCCCTCCTGTATGCAAAACGACACTGAAGAGGGACTTCAGGAACTTGATTGAGACATTGTGCAACACAATGTCCACGGCTATGATCGTGTTAGGACCCGACACGATGTTTGTTTTAAATGAGTGGTTATTGTCATGGTGTAAAGAACAGAAACAGTTTTTTGTTATTAACTGGAATCTCTTCTGGGTGCATCCTTGGCTTTTTTTTACTAATATTACCTTGATTCCCTGAAATAACAGGAATGAGCATTTTTTGGTGCATCTATAAATTATACATATTAAATTCTTATAGCATCCTGTTCAAACACAGTTTCCAGGTTTTAAAGAACTAATGAATCTGTACTCACATGACAGTGAGCTGAGCAGCAGGAGAGATGTAAGTGTGTCCATGTAGAGCACAGCTGTATCTGCCTGCATCCTCTCTTCTGACTGACTGCAGCAGGAGTTGATTGTTTCTGTCTCTTCTCTCAGTTAATGGCTGTGAGTTTCTGTACCAGATGAATGTTGCTCTGTCAGTCAGAGCGCAGCTGCTTTTACATGTCAGACGGACATTATGACCCTCTGTCACTCTCTCAGGAGCCTCCACCTGAAGATCTGAACACAACACACACATTATATCTAGTGCTGCTGTCATGCACTGATTATTATTCAACATAATGCACAGAAGAAGAGCTCAGCCTCATGAAAGTCACCTGTCACAGTCACTCCTGGAGCACCAATCCATTGATCTATATTGGTTCTGAATCTGAAATAGTACATGTGTGAATCTTTCTGTGTCACATGACTCAGTCTGATGGTGCAGTTCTGCTGTTTGTCTCCCAGATACTGAAGCCTCTGACTGTATTCAGGATCCTCACACAGATCTGGAGACTCTTCACCCTTTACAGGGTTTTTGGTCCAGAACACTTTCTCAATCTTATATCCAGTAGGGTATGTATAAGTGCAGTTCATTATCACTGATGAGTTCTTTAGTGCACAGATGTGTGAAGGACTGTAACTCACACCCCAACCAGCACTATACACTCCTGAAAAACAGATTTCATACTGAACAATTATTATTATTATTTTTTATTATTATATATGTAACGGGATGGTAAGGCAGATAGAAACTAATAACCAAAATGAACAAAAAAGTTCACTTTAAGCAAAATCTCAAAGAAACTCTCAAGGTAGCCAACTACGCCACCTCGGGACTTCCAGCCAAGGATATGTAAACTTTTACAATTCACTAATAAATACCTTCCAGAGAGTTACTTTTTAATTACCCACATACATATTCTATATAGAAGGTATTGTAAATCAACAAGGGAAAAAAATAAAAATAAATATCAAAACTGCAGGGGAAACCCAGATTGCCAAGGACACTGACAGAAGAAAAATAATCCCCTAGCCCACCCAATGAGCAATCACTGCAACCACACAAGTGCTCCACACCAAAAGATGTTATAAAACTCACTCCAGCGTTCCATTAAAAAGATGGGTGGGCAAAGTACCTTCTTTACTGGCGTCCTCGGGGAGACCCACTGTACTACAAAAGTTATAAATCCCAATAAAACAATAAATAACAAATAAATAAATTATATTATATTATATTATATTAGTACATTATATTATATTAGTATATTATATTATTATATTATAAAAGATACCTGGGGCAATTACCATATATAATTGCTGGTAAAGGATTGTGAAATTGTTCACCAGCAAATCTTCTGGGCTCAAATTTAATCAACAAAATACAGGTGGTATATGAAAAAAAAAAAAGAAAGAAAATAAAACAAATTCCACAAACAATTTCCCACAAGGGTATGACCTAAGACACGCAACGAGCTGTTTGTGTAAGAAAATGAACAGTATTTATATAGTTTTTACCTCTTGTACACAACCACGTCCAACTGATCTGAGGACGCGAGTGCTTCCTTATGTGATGTGTGCACGCGCTCTGGCTTAGTCTGCGCAAGCGCAGAAAGCGCCGGAAGTGATCTCTTGCGCATGAACATCATTCATTGTTTACTGTTTAACAAACGATACACCACCAATCTGCACTGTCTGAAATATAATAATAATAATAATAATAATAATTCCTTACATTTATATAGCGCTTTTCTAGACACTCAAAGCGCTTTACATAGACAGGGGGTATCTCCTCATCCACCACCAGTGTGCAGCATCCACCTGGATGATGCAACAGCAGCCATATTGTGCCAGAACGCCCACCACACACCAGCTTACTGATGGAGAGGAGACAGAGTGATGAAGCCAATCAGCAGATATGGGGATTGTTAGGAGGCCATGATGGTCAGAGGCTAATGGGCGAATTTAGCCAGGATGCCGAGGTCACATCTCTACTCTTTTCGAAAAAAAGATCCTGGGATTTTTAATGACCACAGAGAGTCAGGACCTCAGTTTAACGTCTCATCCGAAGGACGGTGCTCGTTGACAGTATAGTGTCCCCATCACTACACTGGGGCTCTAGGACCCACACAGACCACAGGGTGAGCACCCCCTGCTGGTTTCACTAGCACCTCTTCCAGCAGCAACCTAGTTTTCTCAGGAGGTCTCCCATCGAGGTACTGACCAGGCTCAGCCCTGCTTAGCTTCAGTGGGCAACCGGTCTTGGGCTCCAGGGTGATATGTAATTGTAATTAATTAATCGGTTTATAATGCACCCTATAATCATTGCGATTATAATAGAAATACAACACATTACTCAATCTATTGACAGCGTGACATTGGGTCCCTCTGGCATTGGACGTCGCCTCCAGTTTATACGTGTCAAACTAAACACAACGTGCAAAACACTGGGTCTCAACAGCGGAGAAAACTCAGGATCTTCAGTCAGGCAGGTGTGTGATCTGATACTGTCAATATCCTCGCAGACGTGCTGCTGCAGCGGTTCGCTCCTGAGTACTTGGTCTGTGTATTCTGGTTCAAATAAATATGGTTGTGAAAAAAATTAAATGTTGTCTATGAATATATTGAAATCGTCTTCCATTGCAATTTTCTGTACACCTAAATATGTTTAGATCTTCACAGTGAAAGGTAACACTTCCGAAATCTCTGTGTAAACCATAGACAGTAAGTGTAAACAATGAGTGATGTACACACGCGAGAGATCACTTCCGGGGCTTTCCGCGCTTGCGCAGACTAAGCCAGAGTGTGCGCGCACTTCACATCAGGAAGCACTCGCGCACTCAGATCAGTTGGATATGGTTGTGTACAAGATTTAAAAACAATATAAATACTGTTCATTTTCTTACACAAACCGCTCGTTTTGTGTCTTAGGTCATCAATGTGTACTTATGATGGGGACTTCTCTGTGTATGCTCTTTGAGGTGGTGACCATAGACCACCATTATATGAGTCACAGACAAGATAGGTTTGACCTAAAAATATCAAAATGGGAAATACTGCGGAAACAAAGAAACCTACATCTTGGATGCCCTTGAGGTAAACTAAAACGTATCAAAATTTAATTTCAAAGTGAATCGTTAGGCATGTCCCCTCGACCTGCACACACACACATACCTACTCGCAGCCATGATAATTAAGCATTTAAAATAAAACGTAAAAACAGTGCACCACAAAGAGAAAATACTCACAGCGCCACCACACTGTATACAAAATGACTGCATGCTGCAATATACCCTTGCCAAACTTTGGGCTGTATTTCAGTGTTAATTTCGTTGACTAAATATTTTCGTGATTATTTTCGTCACGAATATATTTTTGCGGACGAAAACGAAACGAAAACTAAAAAAGAAGGCACTGATGGAGACTAAAACTATGACTAAATTGATTGACATTATCGTCAACGAATAAAGGACGAGACGAAAATAGACTGTGACGAAAATCAAATCAGCAGACGGGAGAGATGCGAGGAATAAACAAAAGAACCGGCAAAACGGAACAGGCGAGACTGCATGAGAGAAGAGAACCAATCCGAGCCTGACTTATTGAGACGTGAAGCGAAGGTTTTCAGTTTTTAAATGAGCTCCCGGGAAGTCGGCATTCGAAGAGGTGATGTCTAAAAGAGCGACAAAATGTCCACAGCTCACTTCACGTTTGACGACGAACAAAACAAAACAAAGTGTAAAGCACGCGGAGCGCTCATTCGTGGCAAGAACACAACCAATTTGAAAAGACATTTACAGACGAGCCACCTGGACATTTTCTCAAATGTAATTTCACAACGATGTTCTTTTGTTTATTGAGCCAAAATTGGAAGACTGCAGTGCGTAGATGTTGTAGCATTAAATATTACGAACTGAAAAGTACTGTAAAATATCCCCTTCTTCAAGTTAGATGAGAGCACAATACTAATACGTAATATTATGATACATACATTTGATTAATTCTAATGTTTAGTATATTTTATAATGTTCTTCTTGTTGACAATATCACAAATATTTCTATATTAGTCATGTGAAACGTGTATGTTCACATCCTATCATTATACATACTAATCTAGCAATATTGTAGTATTTAAAACATACAATATTGCTAGACAAATGAATACCTTATAAAATCTTGTTACTCTTATCCACCCAACTTATTAAATATTTACTTCAAATGTATGCACTTATTGTTCAGCTCAGCTGTAAGCTTTAAGGTCCTGGACCTAACTTTATTTTTCTTTTATTGATGGTCAATTGGCAGCTAGTTATTGTTTACATTATCATGACAGTGTTTGTTGCTGCATAAAAGCTTTTGAATCGAAATAAAGACACAGTTGTGTTGAAATAAAGTTGAATTTGTGTTTTATATATTTTGGTTAAGTTTGTTTCCTATACCAGCTGTAAAAAAAATTGTCTAGTAAATCTGTTATTGATTTCAGTCTTATTTTAGTCGACTAAAATACCAAGCAATTTTAGTCGACTAAAATAAGACTAAAATTAAAACAAATCAGATGACTAAAACTTGACTAAAACTAAAAAGAATTATAGTCAAAAGACTAAGACTAAAACTAAATTAAAATTTTGTGTCAAAATTAACACTGCTGTATTTAATGGCTGAGAGTAAACGGAGGGAAATTAAAATGACCTGGACCACACGACTCCACCAGAGAAAGCCAACGAAACAAGCCAGAAGGTAACCAGAAATGGCTATACACACCCTCAGCTATTTATGTGTTCTACTTTGATTAGAAGTGCAATCGGGGTAATGATTAACCAGCCGGTTGCTTATACCGCTCATCACCAGTACAGATTATTCCAGTTTACCACCAGAGGGAGTTAAAGAGAAAAAGTCCCACTCGGCTACATTATTTTACATATTACAAACATTTTTATTATTATTATTTTTTTTTTCCAAGCAAGATGACAGCAAGCATAGATGCAGTGACTTCATGCTCTCACACTAATTGCTCCTAATGTGTGTTCTTGTTTATTTTTTTGTTAGCCAAAGTTAAGATTAAGCCCTATTCGGACGGGACTAGTTTTCTAAACTACGTTTTAGTTTCGATTCTTACCACCTGACATCTGAGAGATCACGCTCTGTATGCGTGCATTTAATTCATTCAGAATGATTGCCATTAGTATTATTACACAATAAATGCTAAATGGCTAGTATATCAAAACCATGTTAATGTGTGGTTCCTTTAGTTTAACTTGTTTTCTTTGTGTGTGTGTGTGTGTGTGTGTGTGTGTAGTAGGCTAAACCTAACGTATGTTTAATTTTCATAAAGGTACATATGTAATTAAAACATTATGTAACTGAGTGCATAAATGAACGTGAATAATCTTACCTGATGCTGATATTACAATAGACCGTATTAACAGTTTACGTGATCTTGCTCTTGATTTTATTTAAAAAAATATATATTATTTATTTGCCGTTAAGCAAATATATCAAACATCTGCGCTGTAAGAGCATCTATGGTAATTCACGTTGGCCAAAACACACGAGGAAATGCGTTGTGAAATAAAATATCACCGGCAATCACAGACATTCGCATTCGGACGGGATTAGTTTTCTCAGAGGATCACTGAGTTTGCTGAAAAACGGTAGGTAATTTGCTTTGGAATTATCACAGAGGTTGTGTGAGAAAAACACAGACGTGGCAGATTCGGACGGGATTAAAATCACCAAGTACGTCTGTGAAACGCAGATTTCTCTAACGACCCCCTGTAAAACTAGTCCCGTCCGAATAGGGCTTTAGTCATGAAAATTCCACGTACAATAACCAAGATCGTCTTATCATACAACTACACAAAAACCATTGATACCCAATTTTTTTTCTCACTAATCTTTTAGCAAAAAAATTAATTAACTGAATCTACGAATCTATAAAAAAGGGTAGATTTAACAAAACATAGGTAGATAGGTAAGTTTTGCAAGATAGAATACCTGACAGTCAAATGTATCTACCATTTAAATTTAATGTTCTGTAGTCACAGTCAGACGTCCCACAAGATGTGAACTTCAACATAGCTTTAGGCCACCTGCTCAGTGAAATATATTATTAATTTAACCGAGTACAATTAACGGCTCCAGAAATTTGATCAACACATTTGATGTGCTACCATGGGGGACAAACATGCTAGACAGTTTGGGTCTATCACATTTAGACCACTCAAATCACTTAATCATACTTCTATTCCCAGCACACGAGTAGGAAAGCTCAACCCAAAACAAATACTGCTAAAGCCTGGCCTGAAGGAGCTTTCTGAAGCTCAAGAAAAATCATCAGGCAACATTTTGAAAAACTGTCTTTTTGACTTGCTGCCCTCTGATAAATGATTCATGTCCATTGTATAAAATAGACAAATTAATCACAGACATTGTATCAAAGGCTCAAAAGCATTTTCTCCCCCAAAACAAAACCAAGACACCTTCAAATACTGATTTCCCCCTTGGTTGAAATCACCGGATTCCTTAATACCACCACCTTATGGTTATAGTATGTTATAGTTATACATGTTTTTTTTTTTGTTATTGGTTTTGTTTTTGTTGTATAATGTGTACTCTGTGCAATTAAACAATATAGATGTTTGAAAAAAGCATAATATAGAATCTTGAAAAAGTGACTCACTGTAAATCATTATAAGAAACACCAGAGGAAGAGGAGGGGCCATTCTGACCGACATCACCATAGCAACACCTACAACTTGCAGTGGAAAATTAAAAAAAAATAAATAAATAAAAAACACCCTATTTTAAACCGTATAGTTACTGAGAAACAGCCCACTGAATAATAGTCCCAAACAATCTCCAATACATAATGTACTTGACAGAATAATAATATATTCATGCACTTACCCATTTCACCAAGACTCATGACCAGTGAAAGCACTGCAAAAGATCAAGATGAGACCAGCAATTGTTGTTTTCACACTCTAATATCATGTGATTAATACATCCTATTTTAATATGTTTTTGACACCTCAGCTAGTGCTAAATAGAGCGGAAGAAGCGTTTTAGCAGATGACCTTAGACTAAAGGCCAACAAAAGTTGAACTGAGAGAAACATGAATTTAGCCCATAAAGATGATCCTGTTAAATTTTCTAACTTGAGAATATCTAAACAAACAATTGCATACAAATTCAATGACAAAAAAACTGAAAATGGATGGCACATAGAAATAAAACAATAGAGGAAAAACAATACTGGTCCAGTATGGTGAAAAATAAATAAATTTTGTCTGAAATATGCATTACACCAGGTCCTAACTGGGCCTGACGTATCAGGTATCTAAGGTAAAATTATATTTTCCATGTTAATATGAGTTTTTGTCCTAACCAGCCACAACAGCGACACTTGTCAAGTGACAGGGGGATCCTATTTTAAAAGTTTCTATTTTCTGTGACATTGCGGAATAAAAACATTCAAAATATGACAATCTCAGGTACTGAGTATCTGCATTGATTATCTACATTACATTATCTACATCTACATTATTCAATGTCACAAGTAGAGTCCCGCATAAATACCCGCATAAAAGTGGCTGAAACAGGTGGATTCTGACTTTCCTAAAATTCACGGGCAGGGATGAGGGCGGGTAAAAAACTCCTCGCGGGCGGGTAGTAGCGCAGATGAAAAAATATGTGCATTATTTGTATGTCTAAATTACCATTACACATACCCAACAACGATATGACATTTGACCCATCGCGTCACCACCACTGCGACAGTGCGACTTTTGATGATGCTTCTCAAGCGCTGCAAGTGAGAGAGACTTTTCCACAGCTGGATTTGTAATTCAAGAACGGAGAACGCAACTTAAACTTGGCCCTGTGGATAATATCCCTTTCCTGCACGGTAACCTTAAGAGAAAGTAAATGCATAGTTTGTGAGCGACAGGCTCAGGTTGTATTTTTCCTTTTTTTCATTAATAGGTCTCTTTGCGTGTAGTTATCAGTTTCCATAGCCTATTTAGGTGCCGATGGTAGGCTACTTGGTAGGCGCAAAACAAAGCGCACTTTCTTTTATTAGCACATTAATGACACTGTTGTGATGTTGAGAGAGGTGCGAGATAAAAAATAAAGCACTTTAATTGGAATGATTTTAGCGTGTGTGATTTATCGTGGGTTTGGGCGGGCGCGGGTTTAATTTTTATGTTATCACGGGTGATGGGTCGGATCTGGTGCTGAACTTTGTGGGTACGGGTGGACGCGGGTCTCCAAAAATGGACCTATGCAGGACTCTAGTCACAAGTGTCTATTGTGACTTTGAATATAATTTTGCATGACCTCTATAGCCATACTGAATGCGGCAACAGAAAGTTTCTAGCTGTCTAGTAACACGCACAAAGATAATTTAGAACATTCTTTAATAAGCTGAAGAGGGCAAATTCAACTGAAAAACACGAAATCCAAACACTGCAACACAAAGATCGGACCTTTCTATTTTGAATTTCACTTGTTTTGTTGTTGTTGTTTTTTAAACAGGATGCAAAACAGACACAATTCATGGTGGTGTGACCCAATGCCACTTCTCCGGTGGCATGTCCTTATACCGTAACAGAGGAACTCAGGGAGGGATGGAGGAGGCTTTTTAGGTGGCAGAGATGATGCCACAGGCAAGAAGCCAGGAGACGGCAAATGGATGGCAAAGGGCAGACACGCTGGCAGATGAAACTGGTGGAGATGTAATGGCAGTCGTTTAGCCTCCTTGTTAATGTGTCCACCTCCCATGCCAGAGACCCAGGATGGAAGCCCACTTGGCGTAAGTACGAGGTGTGGTGGTGAAGACCCAGGGTAGAGAGGTTAAATTGGTGCTGTGACCCAGATAGGAGTGAGGTTTAGGGGTGAGTGTAATGGAGGCCAGTGAGTAGGTGCAATGCAGGTAAACCTGATCTCAAGAGATGCACTAGTGACAGACGCTAGTGGCTGCAGTCATTTATCCTCCTTGTAAGTGTGTCCGCCTCCCATGCTGGGTTTGGGGCTCACTGAGGACACGGGAGAGAGGGGTTACAGAGATTCAGGTGGCTAATCGGGAGGAGACTGAACTAAAGAGTCCAGGGTGGTGCAGACAGAGGTGAAAGCCAGGGAAGTGATGGTGATGAAGTCCAGGGAGGAGCCTTGAGCAGGACAGGTTTGGTGGAGACACAGGCCACAGCTATAGGACACACAACACAAGGGGGATAACTGGAGGGGATGACAGCGATGGAGGGGTGGAGCCCATGGCACAGACAGAGAGCCAAGGGAGAGCAGCTGACAATGCAGATCTGTAGCCATGAATTATGAATCTGTAGACTGATTTATATGATTTGGTTTGTGACTGCCATAAAAAATCCCCAGGACCTCCGGATGCAGCAGTAGTAGGTGAAATAAAGAGAGATTATACAGATCCATCCAAATCCACTCATAGCTATGTTTTCAAACCATAAAACTGATACAAATTTAAAAAAAAAAAAAAACAACCATCTTATACTTATTCAGAGAAGTAAGTATTCTCAGTGGCAGCGATGTGTAGTGTGACATAAAACTCTGCTTTTTAATGGACAAGTGAATGCATGCATGACAGTTCAATAGTTTCACATTAAAACTGACCCAGTGAGATTGTTCAAAGGGGCAAAACCATGAAATGATTTAGAGGAGGGTCCCTCAAATGAAAACCAGACAGAACTCAGTAGGCCATTTCAAGGTGTTTATATAAATACAGACAAGCCACAGATCAATACAGCACATGCATGGAAAACAGTCAATAAAGTATTTTTGAGTGGAAAAAAACCCATTCTGTGTATCATTAATCAAATTAAAGTACAAGAAAAAAAAAAAAACTCATCTGGTTGAATGAATACTCTTCTTTAAGCTGAAGCATGCACTGAATATTAATTCTGAATTAATACTCAATGATGACAGAAGGTGAAAAAAAAAAATACAATAGTCCAATAGCAAGAGAACCACAAACATTCATGTGATGAACACAGAGTTCTGATGGAGTAATTTCTTAGTCAATTGATGAGGAATTCATGGTAAAAATGAAAGATGGAGAGACAGAAACAAAAATAGTTCTTCTACAAAACAAACAAACAACTACTATTAGCATTTAACCACGGCCCATTATTTCACCATTAGTTCAATTATTTACAAAATAAGTGCAAATTTACAGTGTACAATAAACTGATACAATTACATGATCTGAAATGTGCAGTAATATGAGTGTAAGCCATGCTTTCCCTTAACCAAACAGGTATATCTTACTCTTCTGCCTACATCCATTTTATCCCTTAAGACTTAAAATCATACAGGCCCCCCGGGGGACAGTAGAGGAACTACACAAAACAACAACATAGGAACCCTACTAGGGTCGGTTACAACATCATGTTTGGACTGAAGGCATTTTCAATATTGCCAAAGGTATTCTGATTGTGGTTTGGAATAATGCATCAGTAAAACTTTAGTGACACTAAATATGTGTTTAGACTATGCAAATAAGTTCCACAGGAGGAAAGAAGAGAATGCTCTGATGTAATGCATATTATTGCTATATTATTTTCAAATTTACCGTAGATGTTATATAGCTTATCAATTAGGGGCAAATAATCTTGCATTTATTTGTCTGAGGCATAATAAGGCTTTGCACCTGATAAGTTTATCTTTTAATAAGATAACACAACTCTGTCATAGTAACAGCCAACTTAATCACTTACATCTGTATGTATATTATCCACTTTATTCCTTTCTATTGATGGTAAACATTTATCGGTTGTTGATAACTCTTGTCTATCTTTTGTTTATAAAATGTACTTTATTACACTTGTGTCTTCCTTGTGTTGGTAATAAAGTAACAGTTTCTGCAAGTTAGATATCACACCAATCTCTCTTCTCTGATGTACTCATCACAGCATCTTCAGTGACACGTGATCCAAAAATGAGTGAGTATCATTAAGACTTAACATGAGTATCACTGCACAATTACACCAAAAGCAAAATCGCTAGAAGTTAGATCATAATCAAGTCTCTATAAGGCACACATTGTCACAAAATGTCGTAGGAACAGGCACTCATAAGGGAAACATTTCTGCATAGCTGTACTTCTCTTCTGCCTACTGCAATCACTGCAACTAAGTTAAAGGTGCAGTGTGTACATTTTAGCATGGTCTAATGGTGAGGTTGCGACTTGCAAAAAACAGCTCAGTTCACAGGACAGGCACAGCACAAAGATGTAATGCTGTTTAATATTTGTTATGCTGTCGTTCTGATGAACTGAATGACTGAAAATTGTCAAATTGAACAGCTAGAGCCTGCCTTTAAAACCCTTTGAAGTCGATTAACGCATATATGCGTTTTGAGTCATTTTCTCCTGATAACCCCGAAAAGAACTTAAATTACACTTTCAGTTTTAATCTTACAGATAAGAGCAATACATCAATCGAATCTGTAAAGGGTCTACTTTTTTTTGGATACAGACATAATAACAAAAAACCTTTGTGCACTTATAAAAACATAACAAACAACGTGCGCTGTCTACAGCCTTTGTGTGCGCTGATCTTCATTTACAAACACGTCATTAAAATTAACTGTATCTCCGTGAATACTCAACGAAGAGACATGAGAGAGATATCTATAGAAAGCCTGAAATGTCTACTTTTAAAATAAACAAGTGCTGCCGAAAACAAATAATCTGAGATAAAGTAATCCATATGAAAACAACACGATGTCTGTTTTTCATATCTCCCTTCATTATATCTAATGTGACCACGCCCCCGCGCTGAACGCGCTATTCAGATTCAAACTGAAGCGTGCGGCTTGAATACGCCCACACAGAAGAAGAAGCAGCCAGACTGTTCTTCAAGTTTTTATTTTATTTTACTGTTTGTTTCGCCATGAGAGGAATAAGACATAATTCACCCCAAAAAGATGTGATGTGGTTGAGGATTTGAGAAATGGATTTCCTCAGAAAAAAGAATGAAGCACTTTATTCAGCAGAGATCATAAACATGAGTAAGTCTCTTTTTATTTATTTGTACTAGTTTTCACATAACGTGTAAACATTTAACTAGTTAGACTTTTTCCAAATACTTTTTTCCAAACTATAATTCCTGACTAAATGTATAATCAAGTGAAACATTATGAAGTTTCAATAACAATATACAATAATATACCATTCAAAAGCTTGATGTAAATAATATAAATGTGACAAATAGAGATAACTCTAACAAATGTAAAAACAATGCAGTTCTTTCAATTTATTCCCCCTAAAAAAACCTGAAAAATATTATCAGCTCTTTTCAACATTAATAATAATAATATATATATATATATATATATATATTTTTTTTTTTTTTTTTTTTTTTTTTTTTTTTTTTTTTTTTTTGGTAGAAAATAAGATTGTTAAAAGGATTTCTGAAGGATTGTGTGACTGGAGTAAGGATGTCAAACAATTTGTTTGAAAGTAAGCTTTGATTGTCCCTAATAAACTGTTTAACTGCTCCCCCAAGTGGATATTAAATTATATTGTGGGATAGTTAAATATATTCTTAATAAACTACAAACATAAAATTATATAGATTTATTTTGTTCTCACATTCTTTCTTGTAACTCCTCACTCACAGTGGCTCAGCTGAATGAGAGGCTCATTATGCAGCTCATTATGCAGGGCTTTGTCTTCTCAGGTGTATATCACAATGATATTCATGATAGTTGACACCTATATGACTTTTACCAACAAAAAGTGTCTTAGAAAATTTAAATCAATATATTGTTTTCTGTGAGTGAGTAAACAAGGTGATTTTCACATAATTTAGAAAGACAAATTCTAGGCTAAAAGCTCCAGTTCTCAACAATCCCGGGAACCAATGTTATGTATGTGTTTTATTGCCTTATTCAAGTGATTTAACATTTTTAGTTTTTCACTAACCATGCATAACATTTTTTTTTTCTCAAAACTACAATCAGGTACATGCATGCATTTCACATATTATTATAGCCCAGTTTGTGCTGATTACAGTGACATTAGACTTTACCCATTTAGATATTTATAAAAAACTGAAAAAAGCACAAATATCAGGGCATGACAAAACTTCTCCAGGCCCCAAAAATACCCTTAGACTCCAGAGGGTTAATGCAGAACATAAACATTTTACTGATACATATTAAAAACATTTAAAATCTAAGTAAAGTAGTATAAGATATATAAAATGTAAAGGAAAAAACACTTGTGATTACATGCTTTTACATCAGTTAATAATTTCAAAACCTTTTACTTTATTTATTTATTTTTTACAAATTACTTTAGCCATATCATGACACTTCTGTCAATCAAACAGGTCTCCACGAACAAAGATTTGGTGTAAAATGTTTGCTTTGTTTCCAAAACACTATATCCTCTTCTTCTTTTTATTCTGAAAACATTAATAATGAAATATTTAAATAAAAGCATCAAGAACATTAGTCACAATGAAAAGTTAATAGGTTGTGACTTGTCTTTGTGTATGTGTTCTTACTTACTGTAATATTTTCATACACAGAAGAGTTCAGATCAGGTTTACAGGTATTAGAGTCATGTTGAGCAGCCTTTATGAATGAAGAGACAAAGTGTATTCAGCACTGTGTCATTTAAAATTCCATATAATTATTATTAATAAGACATTTGATATATTTACACATATATTGAAGACCATTCAATTTCCTTTTGGCCAAAGGTGAGGAGAGTTTAGTCTTTAGGAAATTATCAGCTAAATATTTACCTCTACATTCTCATACACAGGATCAGTCCTCTCACCAATGCAAGTTTTGTGTAGGCCATTGTGAGGTCTGGAATGATTCACCTGTGTCATGAAAAAGATCATAGAGTCATAGATCAGTTATTTTACCTGCCCAGTAAACTATGATAATATATATATATATATATTTATTTATTTATTTATTTATTTTTTCTCACCTGAGACTTCTGAGCACCATTTCTGTTTTTAATCCATCGGCTTATCCTTTAAAGACAATGATTTTCACAATTACTGTCGATCAGAACTCATCAGATGTTGTATTTTGAAACAATGTAATTTCTCTATAGGTTGGTTTTGAATGTGATGAAATGTAATGCATCTACGGTTCGCTTTTGGCACAGTTCACTTACATTACATTTACCATGCTATGGGGAAATTCTGTTTACTTTGAATGCTGAAACCTGAAATTTGTTAACATTCGTGTAGCTGAACAAACAAAAAGGGTGGCCCGAAATAGGCGTGGCTGACTGCCTATATAATATATATGATGTCTCCTAACTGACTCAGAAGTAGCTTACTCTAGAAAGGCCCCATCAGTGGATTACTGCGCCGACAGTAGCGCTTCTCATTGCAGTTATCCAACAGGACTATTAAAATTTTTACTAAGAAAGCACTTTTCTATTGGTATTTACTACAAAATGCTGTGCCATGGGTATGTCTCATGCAGGGCATTCCTACACTTCTTGGATGAGCACTCCTTAGTACTAGGGCAAGCCCATGCAGAGACTGTGCTGTCTGAGATGAGCTGCTCTCACTGTGAGAGCATGAGTCTCACCTCACTGCACTCGTGGATGGCTTTCTTTAATGATAACAAACCCATCCTTTGTGCTCCCCCATTTCTTCCTCTCAGGAACCTCAGAGTTAACAACAGCAGAGTTATGGGGCAGAGCAGATGGGTCCTAATGAAGTCATGCCTTGAAATGGTAAGCCAAGGCTTTCCAGCCTTTTTAGCCCATCAGAGCCACTTCAGCCCTAGGGGCCTAGCGTATTCTACAGCTGGTCAAGCTGATTCCGCTCCCTGTCGTTGGTTAGGATTTTGTTTTTTGTTTTTGAGATTTTTTTTTGAGAACTCCAGATTCATGGGTTAATCCTGAGTAAAGAGGAAAGTCATGGCCTAGTGGTTAGAGAGTTTGACTCCTAATCCTAAGGTTACGTTGTAACAATATGAACTTCTTACTCATCGGGAAGAAGGAGGCGGGAACCGGCGCACAATCAAAACATAATTTTAATATTCAAAAATAAACAAAACAGCGCGTCAGCCCCTCACGGCGACTGACGCGCACAAATAAAAGCCAAAACATAAAATAATGTCCCAGGCCTGGTCCTCTCTCGTCCTTCACAGTCGTCACTCCAGTTTTATATCCTTCCATCTCCTACGTGGGACTCAAGACCGGCGGTGGGGCGCAGGTGTAGCTCATCTCCAATCACCACACCTGGCCTCACTCCTCGTTCCCACGCCTCTCGGCCCCGCCCCACTCGCCAAATACCCCCATCGCCCCTCGCAGGACGGGGGGTACCCTCGATACTGCGCTCTACTCCCCCCCCCCTTCCCTCCGGGGGGACCGCTCACGGGGACCTGCAGGAACCTGGGGGTAGGACAGACGAGGCGAGAGAAAAGGAGATGGAAGGAGGAGCGACAAGGACGAGAGAGGGGAGAGAGAAAAAAAAAAAAAAAAAAATCCGGTTCCCAGATGCACTGCTGCTCGGCCCTCCACCAGCTGGGTGATCTCCTCCGCGGTGCCTGGCGGTGGCACTGGACGGCCCTCGGCGGACGGCGCGACACTCCTCCGCCGCCCGATGGACGGCGACGGCTCCTCCGGTTTTGGGCAGCCGGCAGGAGTCCCCCGTTCCCTGCCCCTCCGGATTCCTTCGCGGAGGCAGCAGGCTCCGGCCCCCTGGCGAACGGCGCCGACTCCTCCGCTCCCTCACGGACGGCAGCCGCCCCTCCATATCATGGGCGGCCAGCAGCGAGCTCGCCCGTCCCCGGCAACTCGCTCCAGCCCACCGCCTCGAGCGTCCCTGGCGGCACATACCTCGCCAGCTCGAGGGCACCGCGGATTCACCACAGTGGCGAGGGATCTTCAGCAGCACGTCCCTCCTTCTCCCGGGCTTCGGCACCACTGTAACAATATGCAAATCCATACTCATCGGGAAGAAGGAGGCGGGAACCGGCGCACAATCAAAAAGCATTTTAATAATTCATAAATAAATACAAAACGGCGCACCAGCCCCTCACGGACGACTGGTGCGCATAAATAAAAAGCAAACATAAAATAATATCCCAGGCCTGGTCCCCTCTCGTCCTTCACGGTCGTCACTCCAGTTTTATATCCTTCCATCTCCTACGTGGGACTCAAGACCGGCGGTGGGGCGCAGGTGTAGCTCATCTCCAATCACCACACCTGGCCTCACTCCTCGTTCCCACGCCTCTCGGCCCCGCCCCACTCGCCACATGCGTGCACAAGTTTTGGGCCATCAGTATGATGAATGAAGTGCCCTTGAGTAAGGCACCAAACCCCCAACTGCTCCCTGGGCACCACAGCATAAATGATGCCCAATGCTCCTGGTGTGTGCTTGTTCACTGCTGTGTGTATGCACTTTGGATGGGTTAAATGAAGAGCACAAATTCTATGCTGTGTGTCACATGAATTTAATTGTGCCTTACCGAAACTACTGGATATTGTTCCCCATAACATTAACACAATGTGAGTGAACCATATCGTAAGAGAATATTCCTGTTACAAGTGTAACCTCGGTTCCATTAGACAACAGGGATGATTATTGCTCATTTATACACACTACATACATTACATTACACCACACACACACACACACACACACATACACACACAAACATCATACAGCATTATGACAACTGCAGCTCCACAAACCACTCCAATGGATATGTACAATATCACCAGATGTCCTACAAAAGAGACAAGAGAGTAAACCATCTGAACAGATTAATTTGCTTCACTTTAGAAGGGATCATGTAAGTAAATGAGCTGTTCTACCTTTAACAGTGACAGTAACAGCGTCTGATCTCAGAGATCCATGTTGATTGTGAGCCTCACAGTAGAAGCGTCCACTCTGTAGTGCACTGAAACTCTGTCCAGATCCAACAGCTGAGCTTTGATTCTCCTTAAACCAGCTGAAGTTCAGAGCAGGAGGGTTTGAATCACTGCTGCAGATTAGAATCACTGAATCTCCTTCCCAGAACTGACCAGACTTAATGATGGACACTGAGACACTTCTAGGAGAGTCTAATAACCATCACCAAATTAATTAAAATGCTGCATAATGTAAATTAAGAGGACTGGGACAAACAGATAATTATCTTTTTTTATGATTAACTCACACATGATGTTTAAATTCAGAGCATCAGAGTATTTCTCTCCATGTTCATTGATGGACTTGCACTTGTATTTTTTACTATCATCAGAGCTGATGTTTGAGATGCTGTAGATTCTTCCAGATCCTACAAACGTTCCTCCTTTAAACCAGCTGAAGTTCAGAGCAGGAGGGTTTGAATCACTGCTGCAGATCAGAGTCACTGAATCTCCCTCCACTATTACACCAGATCCATTGATGGACACTGAGACATTTTTTGGTGCATCTATAAATTATACATATTAAATCCTTAAAGCATCCCGTTCAAACACAGATTCCAGATTTTTAAAGAGCCACGCAGATGGGAAATCAAAAATTACCTGTATTACAGTGTATAATGTAGCTGTCCATCAGTGTAAACAATGTGCAAAGTAATTAAAGGGGGGAGGGGGGGGGGATGAAATGTTATTTCATGCATACTGAGTTTTTTACACTGTTAAAGAGTTGGATTCCCATGCTAAACATGGACAAAGTTTCAAAAATTAAGTTGTACGTTTGAAGGAGTATTTTTGTTCCCAAAATACTCCTTCCGGTTTGTCACAAGTTTCGGAAAGTTTTTTTCGAGTATGGCTCTGTGTGACGTTAAATGGAGCGGAATTTCCTTATATGGGTCCTAAGGGCACGTCTGCCGGAAGAGCGCGCGCTCCCGTATAGCAGAGCACTGAGAGCACAACAGACTTCACTGATCAGAGAGAGAGCGTCGCCAAATGTCACAAAGGAGTGTGTTTTTGGTTGCGAGGGAAAGACAACCCTGCACAGATTACCAAAAAAAAAAAAAAAACACCATTAAGGGACCAGTGGATGGAGTTTATTTTTACAGTGCATCAACGGAGTTGTCCAAGTGTTTTTGTTTGTTCCCTGCATTTTGAAGATGCTTGTTTTACAAACAAGGCCCAGCTTGACGCCGGATTTGCATATCGTTTATTTCTTAAAGGGGGGGTGAAATGCTCATTTTCACTCAATATCCTGTTAATCTTGAGTACCTATAGAGTAGTACTGCATCCTTCATAACTCCAAAAAGTCTTTAGTTTTATTATATTCATAAGAGAAAGATAGTCTGTACCGATTTTTCCCGGAAAAACACGACCGGCTGGAGGCGTGACGTGTGGGCGGAGCTAAAGAATCACATGAATACTCAACGAAGAGACATGAGAGAGATATCTATAGAAAGCTTGAAATGTCTACTTTAAAACTAAATAAGTGCTGTCGAAAACAGATATTCTGTGATAAAGTAATCCATATGAAAACAACGCGATGTCTGTTTTTCATGTCTCCCTTCGTTATATGTGATCACGCCCCTGCGCTGAACGCGCTATTCAGATTCAAACTGAAGCGCGCGGCTTGAATACACCCACACAGAAGAAAAAGCAGCGAGACTGTTCAAGTTTTTTATTTTACTGTTTGCTTCGCGGTGAGAGGAATAAAACATAATTCACCCCAAACAGATGCTAACGCATTGTTTACCGTGAAGCTGTGTGCAGAACAACCAATCGAAACTATGTCAGTTGACCAATCAGAACACAGTATGCTACCGAAAGGTGGGGTTTAAGGAAACTGAATCTTTTGAACAGCTTCGCGCGAACCGTTTGGGGATCTCTGAGAATTGAGTTAATTTTAAAATGATATTTTAACAAAATGACAATGTTTTTTAACCTTGGATGGATTTAAACCTAATATACAGGACTTATAAACAGTGATAGGAAGCTTAGAATTTTCATCTTACTGGCTCTTTAAGAAGAACTAATGAATCTGTACTCACAGGAGACATTGAGCTGAGCAGCAGGAGAGATGTAAGTGTGTCCATGTAGAGCACAGCTGTATCTGCCTGCATCCTCTCTTCTGACTGACTGCAGCAGGAGTTGATTGTTTCTGTCTCTTCTCTCAGTTAATTGCTGTGAGTTTCTGTACCAGATGAATGTTGCTCTGTCAGTCAGAGTGCAGCTGCTTTTACATGTCAGACTGACATTATGACCCTCTGTCACTCTCTCAGGAGCCTCCACCTGAAGATCTGAACACAACACACACATTATATCTAGTGCTGCTGTCATACACTGATTATTATTCAACATAATGAACAGAAGAAGAGCTCAGAAAAGTCACCTGTGACAGTAAGAGTCACTCCTGGATAACCAGTCCATTTCACATTAGGTTTATCAGTGATGAATCTGAAACAGTACATGTGTTGGTCCTTCTGTGTCACATGACTCAGTCTGATGGTGCAGTTCTGCTGTTTGTCTCCCAGATACTGAAGCCTCTGACTGTATTCAGGATCCACAGACAGATCTGGATTCTCTGCACCCTTAACAGGGTTTTTGGTCCAGAACACTTTCTCAATCTTACATCCAGTAGGGTATGTATAAGTGCAACTCATTATCACTGATGAGTTCTTTAGTGCACAGATGTGTGGATGGCTATAATTCACAACTTCCTCCTTACTGTAAACCTCTAAATAAAATCACACTGAATAAATTAGCAGCAGCTTGTGCATAAAAAAAAAATGTGCGCAAAATCTATTAAGGGTTACTGTTGCAGTGACTCACTGTGAATAATGAGCAGAAAAATCAGAGGAAGAAGAGGAGCCATTCTGACTGACATCACCATCGCAAGACCTAGAGCATATGCAAAGGGGCTCAACTTTAAGCTTTAAAGTCAGCATGAAACATAAGAAAACAATACTACTTCATTTTTTTCAAAGAAAATGGCAACAATTGTTTTTGTACTGCATGAGTTTGTAATCGTCTAACGTTTTTCCCGCCTACTTTTGACTGACGGCACATCTTAGATGATGCACCCCGAACAATAGGTCTTATTTTTTTATAATCAGAAATTGTCATGAAGCTCCTCAGTTAAGTTCAGTGAAACACTGAGCTAGTTGTCACACTTTTAGTCCACAATTTAAAGTCATGGGTATAAAAATATATTGAATATTATCCCTGTTATCAAATCTAGAGCTAATTAAACATGGTATAGGGACACCTTTCCCCAACCTTTGTCATGAGAACACAGCAAAATCTTTCAATCTACAGTCATTATGTTGTTCTGTAACAGATTATTACGTTTGTTTTTTTTTTTTTTTTTTGTTTTTTTGCCATTTCTCACAAAAATACTCATACTTAAATACAGTCTTGTGACAACTAGCCCCAACCATTCAACAAGATATAATAATAAAAAAAAAAAAAATGCTTATAAAATTATGTTCTTACCCATTTCATCAACACTCATGAGCAGTGACAGCACTATAAATGATCAGGATACAATCTGCATTGTTGATTTCACACTCTAAATGTCACATGATTAACACCTTTAAATAGGAGTTAGCAATACTTGTGCTGATAGAGCAGAATCAGAGTTTTAGCGGATGCTCAAAATGCTTTCAAACTAGGTAATAAAACTAGTTAATCAGTTGCATATAAACTGTGATGTATGTTCTTATAAGAGACAGATAAAATAATTGCTTGAATAAGTGAATTTAATTTGCATATGCAGATCAGCTATCATGGTATGGATCGGGATTGGTAAACAATTGAAAGCATTGCATTAGTAGTGACTGTAACATTCTGCATGACTGTGTATTTGATAAACCTCAAATTAATGGAAAGTAAACAAATAATTTAAAATATGCTGAAGAAGAAGCTAGACAGTCTCTGTTCTTTTGTCTGTTTTATGTCTGTCAGTGGTTTCTCTCTGAATATGTTCACAAATAGAGTTTCCTGTGTACTGAGAAAAAAAAGTTAACCATTTGATTGCAGCAGCCTCCTGAAGAACGTCACACCAAAGAGGAACTCAGTCCTGTTAGAGTAAAGCTTGAGGCCTTTTCACATACCCGATATGGGGGGGGGGGGGGGGGGGGGGGGGCTCTAGTAATAAAAGTTCCGACTTCTAAAAAAAAAAAAAAAAAAAAAAACTACAAAACAACTGCAACCAGCAGTTGGTAAAATCATTGCATCACCACAACTGTTGTTAGGAGCTCCAGTACCCATAAAAACAGTTCTGAGACACACGTTCAGGATTTTGCGTGTCTTGACTGGAAAACATTAAACAAATGCTTTTTGATACTATTAAGTGTAAGAAGCAACATTCATATGTATGTATGTACACTCACCTAAAGGATTATTAGAAACACCTGTTCAATTTCTCATTAATGCAATTATCTAATCCAGTGGTTTTCAACCTGTGGGCCGCGGTCCCCTAGTGGGTCACGGTGGTATTGCAGGTGGGCCGCCAATTACTATTAAAATAAATAATAATATTGTTAATATATGTAAAAAATGTCTAAGTTATAACATAATTACATCATTTCATATATATAATTAAATAACAAAAAATAACTATTAAACTGTAACTGTTATTTTCTGTTCATAGCCAGTTCATTCTAGGGCTGTGCGGTTAATCGAAATCGTCATAAAATCACGATTTGAGTGTGCACGATTTATAAATAGCTTTATAGCACAATTTTCCGCAGCCCCGACCTCCCACAGTATGCTATCTGATAAATGCAAGGCGCCTAGCGTGAGAACAGAACAGACTGCATGCGGTAAAAATGTGCAAAAATAATTAATATCTAGCACATGAGCATAGAGAGAGTTGTGAGTGCAGAGGACAGAGTTTGAGTGAGAGGAGACAGGTTTAACACTGGTTTTGTGACAGAGCAAAGTAAATCCGTGTGCGAGCAGAGATATTCGCTCTTGCGCATTATTTTAATGTGTTTTCGCGTTATAATAACGCACTCTCACTTCTGCTTCTGAACTGCATACACATACTGTATACGCACTGCAGACGGAGTTCATGTGAACCTGTATAATATATAACAAATCTATTTCAACACCTGAGACACAGATACAATTAATGGGCTCTATGAACAATGCATGGCAAAAAAGAAAAAAAAAAATCTCTGCACACGGGATTTATTCATATTTTTGCCATAAGTCTATAAATTTTGTTACAAATTTACTTAGTGATTATTTTGACTTATGTTTATTCTAGAGACATTACAACTCTGATAAACACTTAAACTCTGACAACTCAGTGTTTGTCAAAATCGTGATTAAAATCGAAATTGCAAACTCTATAAAAAAAATCCAAATAAGTTTTTTTTTTTTTTTTGTCCATATCACACAGCCCTAGTTCATCCAATAAATACAGTTAACCATCTAGATTCTCAGTACTAGTTATTAAACATACAATATGGAATTTTTGGCCACCAGGGGTCAAAATAATAACATAAGACGTACTTTGATGACGTCGGGAAAGAGCGTAAAGCTCATGGGAGTTGTTGTTCATTGGAACACGCGCTCTGTCGCTCCCTATCATTCCTCACTCATTCTAACTTAGTATTTTGACAATCACGTCTTTTAGAACAGAGAGACGGTTTCAACGGCAACAACATAAACAAACGTTACTGCGCATGAGCGCTTTTGTGGACCTAACTTAACTTCCGGTAGACTTCCAAATAGAATCAATAACAACAGCCAAGTCCCTCTAGAGTAGATACTTTTTGATAACAAACAAAATGTTTGCTGCGTTTAATATTATTATTAAACATGCAGTAAGTAACGTTACTCATGTTTATTCAATGAAGCCTTTTTGAAAAAAGATCAGTTTTAAAATTGTGGCGAGTCTCCAAAAATAAATAAATGTATGGGCAACACACCCCGCAGCACAACCACCTGAGCCCAACTTCAGTCTACTCATCACCTTGCCTTTAACTGCGTTTGTAGAAGGCACCGCAGCCAGACCGATATACACGACCGTGCGCCCGATGAAACCGTCTATATGAATTATGAGACCCCTATCAAATCAATATTCCATCTAGCTAGTAGTAATATATGTTAAAAAACATGGTCGCCTTTCGTTAATAATTACAATTACGTTATACTATGATATCGAACAAGTTAGAGAACTGCATTTGAAGCTACTTTATTCAGCTAGATATAGAACAAATGTAGATTTACATGAGAGCTAGTCCGTCTGCGTTTTACACAAGACATCATCGTTTCACAAAATATACGGATAGATAAAGTTAGCTGAATGGATGCGTACCTGTTTATCAGAATGCAAGCGAGTTCAGCATCTCTCTGTAGTTTCAGCTTATCACGAAGCTCTCTCTATCTTGGAAATGCAACTCCAATATTTACCCGTGTCTTGTTGCTTCTCTTGTCCCAAAACCATCTCGGGTCATTTATTTCACCCGTGCGTTTGCGCTTCACAGAACGTGCAGGCAAAGCATAATCATGATCCATAACTAAGTTATTGATTGAGGTTTAAATACGAATATAAACAATACAAATATAAAAAATAATAGTCTCGATCAAGGCTACTACTTTTTCTTCTTCGTCTCGTCTTTGTTTCTGTTCACCTTTGTATTTGGCAGTTCCGCAGGAAGTTAGATAAACTAGAGGGGTCAAAGTTTATATGACACCATAGACGGGCGACAAAACGGAAATAAAGAAACGTGCCGTGTCTTCTAATTGAACTATAATTTTCTCCGGATTTGAAAGTTTGTGGAAACTGTCGGGATGATGTAAGTACACAACTAAAAAATATATATAACATAGATATAGTGATTTCTGCTATTTTTAAAGCAGAAAAATTACATATTGTGCCTTTAACCCAACAATAGCGGGGTTGGTTACTATTATTTTTTAAGTGGGCCGCGCAAACATAAGTGTTTGGTTGTGTGGGTCGCGAGTTGAAAAAGGTTGGGAACCACTGATCTAATAAACCAATCATGGCAGTTGCTTCAATGCATTTAGGGGTGTGGTCCTGGTCAAGACAATCTCCTGAACACCAAACTGAATGTCAGAATGGGAAAAAAGATTTTGAGCATGGCCTGGTTGTTGGTGCCAGACGGGCCGGTCTGAGTATTTCACAATCTGCTCAGTTACTTGGATTTTCACGCACAACCATTTCTAGGGTTTACAAAGAATGGTGTGAAAAGGGAAAAACATCCGGTATGTGGGCGAAAATGCCTTGTTGATGCTAGAGGTCAGAGGAGAGTAGGCCGACTGATTCAAGCTGACAGAAGAGCAACTTTGACTGAAATAACCACTTGTTACAAACCGAGGTATGCAGCAAAGCATTTGTGAAGCCACAACACACACAACCTTGAGGTGGATGGGTTACAAAAGCAGAAGACCCCACCGGTAGTGATGGGAAGGTGAAGCCTCATGAAGCTTTAAGCTTTTCAGCCAAGTGGTTCACAAAAGGGTTAATTTCTGGAAACTTAACTTGCTCATAATACCACCTTGTGGCCAACAAGTGTAAAAACAAGCAGATATATTACAGACTGAGGTGTAAAACCCAGGGGTCAGAAAGTCAGTCTACTATCCAAAGATAAACACAATTTCATGATGTTCAGTCATCATGAATTATAAGCAGAAAAAGCATAAGATCATCTGTCAATACAAGGTTTGATTCAGCAATGCATACATGTTTGTTGCAAAAATAATATTGCAATTGTTTTGAATCAAATTGCTTTGAATTAGTAAAAGGGTCAAGAGACTACATAAAGCAAACCCTGACCACAACTATGGTGGCATAGGTTTTTTTTTTTTTTTTTTTTTTTCAGTTGAAGGCTGTGGCTAAATTCAGTTGTAGTTCTTGTGTTTCGCTTTACTTCAGTGATGTTGATTGTTAACAGCAGAAGTTCATCACTAATGTACAATCTTCATTTAATTAGTCACTTAATTATCTCATTAAATTGAGATAATTAAGAGACTAATTAAATGATGATTGTGCATTGGTGATGAACACCTGCTGTTATTGTGCGTTACAGAGGATCAGATGCTGATGTTTTATTAGTTAAAATGATTCCACCATCATGGAGATCAGTGTTTGCTTCAGTTGGGCTCTTGACTTTTGGCTTCTTGTTTTAGATATTTCTGTGTAAAAGTAAATGTTTTGTTATAAAGCAGTGCAGAAAACTGTTATTAGCTGGCTTTACATGATGAAATAATTATTAGTCCTCAGTCTGTTTATTTCCAAAACCATTTTATTTCACTTAACATATGTTAACTTTTTAAATAACCTACGTTGTGGAACTGCCACATGTAAATTAACTGTTGGTTCAACAGTTACAATGAATTAATTTGAAATCTAATGTATGTAATGCAATGCATTTTTTGAAAATGTGCTCTATAAAGACGCACAGACATCATGACCCAGCATATGAATCTCAACTATGGTGACAATCAACAAAATGCTGCCAGCTGGGTAACACCATAGTAAAAGTTGATTGTTATTAGTTGATTGTGCCATCCCAAAGAAGCACAAAGTCACTTTTACGGACTTTTAAATTAAATGTTCCCTTCTGGTGGAATGAACTCCCCAACTCAATCCGAGCAGCTGAGTCCATAGCCATCTTCAAGATTCGGCTTAAAACACATCTCTTCCATCTTTATTTGACCCTCTAACTTTAACACTCACTATTGTAATTCTATTGTTTAAAAAATCTAACTACCTTTCTAATCTTTTTGTATTCTATTTTCTTTTCATTTATTATGCAATTGTATATGTATGTGTGTGTGTATGTGTAAAGACCTCTAACTGGCTTGCTCTATTCTTTTATCTTTTATTTTTTTATTCTATCTGTTTTCTTTTTATTTATTATATTATTTAAAATCCCATGCTATGTGTACTGTGTTAAGCTAACTGAGACTTGTTATAGCACTTATATATCATTGCTCTTTTTGTTGTTTTTGATTGCTTCCACTGTCTTCATCTGTAAGTCGCTTTGGATAAAAGCGTCTGCTTAAAGAATTAATGTAAATGTAATGTAAATGTAAAAAACTCTCATCATGCACTGTAGCATGACTAATTATTGTCACCACTGTTGAGGATCATATGATAAGTGCTCATGTCTAAAATCTTGAGCCTGGTCAACTTTTTTCCCCCAATCTTTAAGTGTCACAATAATGTTTGTTTAATAGGACTTTTTTGTATTTCCGTAATAGCTGAACATCATTTAACAAACCAAAGAGAGACACCTTCATGATGTTCATTTCAATGTTTTTGTAGAAAAAATTGCAATTTAACTTGCTTTTTCAAGCTTTTTTTTAATTCAGCAATTCATTTGTTTACTATGTGACACAACCGCAAGTGTTTAAAAGCAAATTATTTTGAATTAATAAAAGGGGCAAGAACCCAACTGAAGCAAACACTGATCTCCATGATGGCAGCATCATTTTAACCAATAAATAATCCGATCCTCTGTAATGCACAATAACAGCAGGTGTTTATCACTAATGCACAATCATTAGAATTAGTCACTTAATTATCTCACTAACTTTAACTCTTTTAGACTTGGGTGGAACAAAAATATGGCAGGAATTTTACTTTCGGACCTCTGGACTTGCTGGACTTTACATCTCTGTCTCTAATATATCTGCTTGTTTTACACTCGTTGGCCACCAGGTGGTATTGTGAGCAAATGAAGTTTCCAGAAATTATCCCACATAGCAACATTGTGTCGGCCCAGATCCGGCCCACATCTGGCACCCGTGGAAAGATGATCTGGCCCACATGCAGCGTGGAATGATGGTACTTGGGCGGACCACTCCTGTTTGCCAGATTTGAGCCACAAGCAAGCCATAGCAATGCCACATGTCAGCCAAGAGTAAATAAATTAACCAGAACTGGACCTTATCTGAGCCACAAAATCTGTGTATATATTAAATATTAAGTAATTTCAGCCTTAATAAGCCTGTTAACAAGCAGAATCACTGAAGGAAAGAAGAGAACAGAAAAAGAGATGAGCAGAAACACAAGAACTACAACTGACTTCAGCCACAACCTTAGATGAAATCAATTGAAGATGAAAGAAGACATTAAATCTCTCAAGATCTCACCAGAGGAGGATTAAACAACTCCACAAACAGCTTTACCAGCTTCACTTATTACTAACCAGACTGACTTTATTTCTGTTAGACATCTACAGAATGTTTTATTGAGAATTAACAGAGGTTTAACTCTAATGTGTTTCACCATAACAGTGATTAGTGTTTTAATTAGTTGGGCTCTTAACTCTTATTATGTAATGTGTCTTTTTTGGCTGTTGTGACAGTGTGTTTGTTAAACACATTTGCAGCATCAAAGAAAGCTAAAGTTACATGATATCAAGCGACGGCTGTTATTTTTTGATGGTTTTATAATCATCATGAAATACATTGATGTTTTTATTTATCTAAGAATTATGTTGTTCCAATGATACAATTGTACTACAAACCCTGTGTTTCTGTCGCATGAGATCCAGCAGTATTATAACAATCAGTTAAAATACTTTAACAAACATGAGCACAATGCACACAACCAGAGGAACTTCTGTTTTTACACTACATACATCATTAAAACTGTGACAAGTCGGTACTTCTCTGAGTTTTAACAAACATGTGACCCGTGCTGGCAAAATGAGTGTAAATTCACACTCAGCTACATGCGCAAAAAAAAAAAAAAAGTGACCTTTGGCTAACCTGGCCCAGTTTGCCCCACTCTTCAACAGCACACACACACTCAGATTGTGGATGATATTAGAATTTATTTATCTGCACACGGAGCGGTGGACAGGAAAGAATGGTGAGACATGTTAAGATATAATACAGCTCCATCCACAGCAGATCTCTCTCGCTGTGCTGTTCTCAATATAACAATAAACACCACTTACTGAAATTGTACTTAACAAAACGACAAGCAAAAATAAAACAAATTCCGAAATGTAATAATTTCTACAGAAAATTATACCTACTGTACAATATGGCTTGTACATTAGGTACATTATGGCTTTACTTTCTCTTCTTAAATGTAATGTTTTGTGATTGTATAATGCATTTTCAAAATCAATTAAGAACGATATGAATAGTAAGAGCATGTGTTGTATTTTGAATATAAGAGAATCATCCACTTTGTTAAATGTAGCATGACATAAATATAAAACTTTTTCAGTAAAACAGATAATTAAGTGCTCTACAAAACACAGTTTGCAATAAACATTTGCTAAACATATAAATCATATAAATCATTCTGCAGGTCAAACCCCCACCCCCCAAAAGTCACATTATTCTCATGAGGAGCACATGTGGAGGGGGTAAATGAAGACAACACATGAGCAATGTTTCAGGTGGTATGGCAGGCATAAACACATGAATCAAATATGGGTCCCAATTGAAAGAACGTGTAAATAGACAGCCAAAACAATTGCATAAATGCAACAAATCGGAATTGGGCATCAAGACCTGCAGTGTAAAAGAGGCCATAATGAAATGGCTCATTGGTGTAGATTAAAGAACAGGACATTTTATAGCACATTGATATTCTCTAATGACTCACAATGTTAAGATTCTCATAAATTATCACATTCTCATACAGAGGGATGTTCATTTTAGGCTCAGGAGTTGTACTGCAAGGATGAACGGCCTTCATGAAAAGAGAGACAGAAGAAAAATGAGAACCAGGAGGAAAAGGAAAACACAACTAGTTTTGAAAAGTGCTATAGTGACCTTGTCTAGGCTTGAATAAAAAAGTTGTACACTTACCACCACATTCTCATAAACATATGAGAATAGACTAGGATCAGATATCATGCCATCAGAAGTGTTTGTGTGAGACTGAAACGAAAATATATCCAATAATGTTACCATCAGCGTTCAGAAGAGAGAAGAGTGGTGAATCAGAGCCATAAAATAAAGACATATAAAACAAGAATAGCATGCATTATAAAATTAATATACATATTCATAAATATATACATGGATCATATCTTGATGTTCAGTCACATTCCACATTTGTTATGATTGTAAGTACATTTGTATGCAGAAACGAAATCTGGCACCAAGATTTTACTGTACAATAAAGCAATTGATAAGAAACATGGACATTTCAATACTTTTTTCTGATGCACAATATAGCCTCTAAGAGTTATTTAATTAGTTCATAGATGAGATAGAATCGCTGTGAGCAGATCTCAGTGTGACAACTCATAGACTCAAGCCTCTTTCTATAAATTGCTATAATGTCAAAGCACATGTGATGACGTAACGAGCAGCTGAAATGCATAGATCCACTACCGAAAAAAAACCCTGATATATATATATATATATATATATATATATATATATATATATATATATATATATATATATATATATATATATATAAGGAATAATTGATGACTGCTCGATTTCTTGAGGTGTGGTAAGCGGAATAATTGACTCTGGGCTGTTGAAGGAAAAAATAATGCACACCTGAGGTGGTGATGTGGCCACAACACAAAGCGGATCAATCAGGTGATATGTTTAAAGGGATTCATCCAGTTTTTGTATTTACATCGCTATTGTGATAAGAACATTACATCCAACACCTCTTTTGCTAGTTCCAGAACGTCATTTTAAAGATGGTAATGCTTGAGCCATTCTAATGCAGTTATTAATTAACTTATTAGAAAGAGAGCGAGAGAAACACACACACACACAAACACACAGAGAGATGATGTGATTTTTTTTTTCACAAATTTGGTGTGATTCTTTTTTTTTTTTTTTTATTCTTTCCCTTTTAGGTTCTTCTCTTCTCCATTTTTTCCTTATTTATTTTGAATGACATTATCTTTCCCTTTAGCACCCCCTATTGAGAAAAAAAAAAAAAAACTTATTTGAGACCTTAGTGAAATTGACTGACCTTTGACTGCAGTGTGTTCCTGTTCATGCAGCTGCTAAAAAAGAAATCATGTTATATTGACATTACACAATATTAAACCACATAACTAAACACACACACACATACAGGTTTTGTCATTCTTACCAGGTAAGCAGTACAATGATGACAGCAACCACAACTCCACAAAGCGTAACTACAATGGCTGTATGAGATATCTTCAAATTTAGTACTGAGACAAGATGAAACATTAAGAGAAATTGATCAGAATAACTTAGTTTAGAAGGAGTAATGTAAGTAAATGAGCTGCTCTACCTTTAACAGTGACAGTAACAGCGTCTGATCTCTGAGATCCATGTTGATTGTGAGCCTCACAGTAGAAGCGTCCACTCTGTAGTGCACTGAAACTCTGTCCAGATCCAACAGAGGAGCTTTGATTCTCCTTAAACCAGCTGAAGTTCAGAGCAGGAGGGTTTGAATCACTGCTGCAGATCAGAGTCACTGAATCTCCCTCCACTATTACACCTGATCCAGTTATAGACACTGAGACGTTCCTGGGAGGATCTTAAAAATTAAAATAAAGATATAATTATCTATAATGATAAATCTGAGGTGACAAGGAATTAGACTGAATCATCATTAACTCACACATGACGTTTAAAGTCACACTAGCAGAGTATTTCTCTCCATGTTTATTTCTGGACTTGCACTTGTATATTCCACTGTGATGAGAGTTGATATTTGAGATGCTATAGACTCTTCCAGATCCTACAGATATTCTTCCTTTAAACCAGCTGATTTTTTGCAGGAGGGTTTGCATCACTGCTGCAGTTCAGAGTCACTGAATCTCCCTCCACTATTACAGATGGACTGATGGATACTGAGAGGATAATTGGTGGGTCTAAAAAGAACAAAATTCAAAGCCTTAAATGATCTTGTTCAAACACAATCTACATTCTTTTGTTTTTGAAAAGAACTAATGAATCTGTACTCACAGGAGACAGTGAGCTGAGCAGCAGGAGAGATGTAAGTGTGTCCATGTAGAGCACAGCTGTATCTGCCTGCATCCTCTCTTCTGACTGACTGCAGCAGGAGTTGATTGTTTCTGTCTCTTCTCTCAGTTAATGGCTGTGAGTTTCTGTACCAGATGAATGTTGCTCTGTCAGTCAGAGCGCAGCTGCTTTTACATGTCAGACGGACATTATGACCCTCTGTCACTCTCTCAGGAGCCTCCACCTGAAGATCTGAACACAACACACACATTATATCTAGTGCTGCTGTCATACACTGATTATTATTCAACATAATCCACAGAAGAAGAGCTCAGCCTCATGAAAGTCACCTGTGACAGTAAGATTCACTCCTGGATGACCAAGCCATTTCACATCAGGTTTATCAGTTGTGAATCTGAAATAGTACATGTGTTGGTCCTTCTGTGTCACATGACTCAGTCTGATGGTGCAGTTCTGCTGTTTGTCTCCCAGATACTGAAGCCTCTGACTGTATTCAGGATCCTTAGACAGATCTGGAAACTCATTATCAGTATTTCTAACAGTAGTTTTGGTCCAGAACACTTTCTCAATCTTATATCCAGTAGGGTATGTATAATTGCAGTTCATTATCACTGATGAGGTCTTTAGTGCACAGATGTGTGAAGGAGTGTAACTCACACCCCAACCAGCAGAAACCCCTGAAACACAGAATTCATTTTAAGCAAAACTGATATTAAAAAAAATATTATTTTAACATTCGCCAATGACACTTTTCTACTGCACAGTATGGCTCAGTATGATTCTCTTTTGGGGGGTTGTCCACTGGGTACAGTACCTGGTACCTAATACATTTTTTAGTACCACTTCAGTTGAGGTTCCAAGCAAATCATACTGTTGCTAAAACGTGACGTGTAAATGTCAGATCAAGGACTGGCTGGAGAGAACCTTCACTACCTATATCACTGAACTTGCGACACAAAATAACACAAAAGAAATGCCAGATTTAAATCAGCACCTCTACTAAAGGATCGAACACAACTGTTTTAAATAAACCCACCTAGAAATATTTAATGTTCTGGGAATGTTTTCAGTGGCAAGTTTTATTTTAGTTCCCAGAGTGTTCTGCTAAAAGTTAGGATAACATTATCTAAAACATTATAGAAATGTTTATTGATAACATTGTTAGAACATTATCCTCTAACATTCTAATAATGGTTCCCATCACATTCAATGTGGGCTTACATTGCTCAGAAGTCAAATTCTGGTTGAAAGCGTAAACCCAACCTTTAATTGATGGCAAACTCCAGCAATCAATAAATCATAAATGTAAAATCCTTTATTGCTTATCAATGCACAATCAAATGGCCCATAAGGTGCTGTAGACTTAGATCTTATATAGTGCATCTGTTCATATTAATTTACATTGTTTGTGAATCACTTTTTACCACAGAATACTAGACACACAGAGACCTCAATAATTAGTATATCAATCTCAACAATGGTGGCATGCTTCATGCCGCAATGCATTCTGGGTGCCATGAGTATGAGTTTTGTATGATGTACCCATAATACATTGCAGCATGAAGCATGTCACCATTGTTGATACAGACCATCAATCTAGATGTTTGCTTTACAATTCAGCTGGGTCTCAGGCTGTTGACCCATTGAGTTGCTTAAAAAAATAATATACAATTAAACCATACCTTATATGAAATCATCAGCATCACCTAAACACATATTCTGTTGCCGTCTTTGTCATAAAAAAAGATCACAGCAGCTGAAGAACAACAATGACAAATCAAGTGACAAATTGCACAACTAAAGCCAACACTTACCACCATTATGGTGACATCAAACTCAACTAATACTTTTAAACAGACATGAACATCAACTTCTAAACCTCTGCTTAATTCTTAATTAGACTCTTAGGGAATAATGTTCTGATAAAAAAAAAAGTTGAATGTTTTTAGAGAATGCTATCCTATCTTTTGAGAGAATGTTCTGGGAACAAAAATAAAATTACCCACTAAAAACCTTGTAAGAGCAATCCATGGTAATATTCTTAGAAAATTTTTAGACCAAAACAATTGTAGCTGGGTAGTTTCAGTCCGGCGCTGTTCGCATTTTCCCATCCAGTGCCATGTCGTTTAATTAGCAAATGCATTCGAGCCCATTTTCACCAATGTGGTCTAAAAAAGAGTTGTGTTCAAGCTCCTGGAAAACAGCTGTGATAACGCCCATTTTCAAGGCCGGTGATAAAACACTGATGGAGAACTATAGGTCTATCAGTATACTACCTGTAATCTCCAAGGTAGCAGAGAAATGGGTGCCGAAACTGACTACTGACTACTGATCTTAGTAAAGGTCATACAACACTGCATCCAATGGAGTTTGGCTTTCGAAGTAATCACTCCACAGAAACAGCCATTCGCTTTTTTTTATCGAGAACATCAAAATTAATTTAGATAAAGGAGGCATGGTGGGTGCAATATTTTTAGATTAAAAAAAAAGCATTTGACACCATCGATCATCTTGTTCTTTTGTCAAAATCATCTTATTTAAATTTTTTCGGAAGGAAATCAAATGGATGAAATCATATTTAACTGACAGAAAACAAAGTACACGCATTAACAAAACTCAATTTACATATCTAAACTGTAAAATAGGTGTCCCTCTTGGATCTATACTGGGCCCCCTTCTGTTCAGTCTCTACATAAATGACCTGCCTGTTTGTCCATCTGAACATTTACAAATGTTTGCAGATGACAAAATCCTCTACGTGCCTGCTAAAAATAAACAACAAGCTGCACACCAACTGACTGAGGCCATGAGTAAGGTATTCATTTGGCTAACTAATTTATGCTTACACCTGAACATTAGTAAAACAGTATGTGTGTATTTTACAAAACAAACTACTGTACCTTATGACCCTGAGGTTATTGTTAACCAAGATAAGGTTAGAGTGGTATCTGACTTTAAATATCTGGGAATCATCCTAGACTCACGACTCTCATTCAAAAAGCATACAAGAAAGGTTGCCAATATTGTCAAATTTAACCTGGCAAATTTTAAGCACATAATATCATACCTACCAATGAAGGCCACAAAGCTTTTCTTGCATGCAATTATCTTTTCAAATTTTCCTTACTGTTTAACCGCTAATAACAGCTGGGTGCAAGCCAATAAAACAATATTGCAACCACTGGAGTCACTTTATAAACAGGAATTAAAGACATTGGACCATAAGGGTAATAATTATCATCAGTGTCACATAATCAAAAAACAATGAGTTAGCCCAAATGAGTTAAGGGAATGTAATAGTCTCTCCTCTTTTAAAAACATCTTAAATCTTGGATTAGGGACAATTATAATTGTTACCATACAGCAAATACTTAAGTCCATGAACCTACTTTTTTCTTTAATTTCCATTTTTTATATAGTCTATTCACTATATACTGTTATTAAGTTGAGGGCTAGGTGAGGTGAGCAATATATTGTCTGTTTGAGGGTATGTTCATATAGTTTTAAAATTCCTGCTGTACTTATTACATTGCTATTGTATTTATTGAATTTATAGTGTATTTTTATTGACTTTTGTATTTTTAATGTGCCTGTTAAGACTTGGCTAGGGACAACAGATGTAAACTAGCACTTGTAGCTAACTCTGGCTTGTTTACAGCAAGTAACTTGTTTGTTGATCGATTGTCCCTCTCAAAGAAAGAAAGAAAGAAAGAAAGAAAGAAAGAAAGAAAGAAAGAAAGAAAGAAAGAAAGAAAGAAAGAAAGAGAAAGGATTGTAAGTTGATTTGGATAAAAGCATTTGCAAAATGACTAAATGTAAATGTAAATATCAAAGGAAGGGAAATTTGATTTCTCATTTCAGAACCCCTTATAATCACAATATATGCATTTTATATTTATTATATCCTCAACTTCATATGAAAAACTTGAAAAATGTTGTTGTTTTGATCAGTGAGAACAGCCAGAGTGAACAGTAGCTTTGACTCACCATGAATCATGAGCAGAAAGATCAAAATAGAAGCAGCCATTCCGACAGACTTCAGCAGAGCCACAACTACAAAACATATACAGTAGGTATTTAAAAAGAAATTATTTCTGACATTATTAGCATCATTTGAACTGTGTCTCTACAATGGCTGGAAAGCCCCTTTGAGTTCATCAGTCAACCAGAGTTTAGTGATTAATGTACTTGTAATTATTAAAGTTATGACAATAAAATATTACATCTGTTTATTTGAGTATGTATTTATTTGTTGTTACTTCTCAATTTAATTTTGAGAAGAAAAAAAAGAAAAGAAAAAGAAAAACTATATCAAATTATTTTATGTATAGATTTGGTTATTTAACTCAGACCCAGATCTTCAATACTTCTGGATGGAAATGCATCATAAAAATATGATGAACTACTGTATGTTTACAAATATAATAATCTAAAAAAGTTGTGAAGTAAACCACCATGCCTTGAATCAAGAAGTGATCAATATATATCTATACAGCATTTTCTTTTTGACAACTACAATATGATGCTTTATTTCAGTCTCATTTCTTCTTGTGTGAAGGCGTTACCTACATAAAACCTGGTTTAACTTACCTCATTGCTGACACTGACGTCACAGTGATTTTACAATATTATATCAACTGTTGATAATACATTCAAAAAACAAAGAAAGAAAGACACTTTCAAAAGAACAGAGAGATATCAAAGTCTGTCTTACCAAGCCCCTTAAAGCCTCAATGACACATAATGAATACACACAGAGCTCTGAAACACAGCATGGTAAACCACTATGATTTGACTTCCCCTGTCTGAGTGAGTTCCGTAGTTTGTGGCAAAAAAGAAGAAATATACAATGAACTTAAAGACAGACACAGACAGACAGATTAATAGATAGATAGATAGATAGATAGATGGATAGATAGATAGATAGATAGATAGATAGATAGATAGATAGATAGATAGATAGATAGATAGATAGATAGATAGATAGATAGATTTTTATTTTTTTGGTGGCCTACAGGAGTTTCCTTCTTCTTTCTTCTTCAAACAGTTCAAAGGTCTATTTCAACACACGTATATAAAATAAATATTTCCATGACTGTATCATCAGCTGACTTCAATCTAAACTCATCATGCCATAAAAGCTTCATCCATAAGGAAGTTGTTCTGGGAAAAAATAAATAAGAAAACATGAGGCGTTGTTAGAGTGTAAGCCCCGCCCCCAGCATATACTTTTGTCTGACGACGTTTGAGACTTCAGATCGATTCCACACACCTGAGAGCACCATTCACCTGTGGACAGGTAGGCATGCTTTCATCTGTTCTTTCACATACAGAACATAACAGATATTATTCGACATTCATCAAGAAAATGATGTGATTTCCAGAGTTTAAAATTATTAATGGAAATGTTTAGTTTCTATAATTGTAGATTTTTAAGAAGAGTGATATATTTATGTTTATACAAACAAACTAATAGGAAAACACACACACACACACACACGAGTCAGAAACCAATGCTATTTATAGAGAATAGCCAAAATTAACCTCCTCCGGTAAGCATCACCACATTTTGAGGAGCCAACCCATCTGGAAAACATCAGAATTTCCTTCACTAGTCAAATATTTCCCAGAACCAGATAAAGCTGTATTTACTCTTTCCAGTGCCTGCTAGCAGGAAGTAGAGGAGCTGTCCATTAATCTTTAGTTAGCTCTGACTACTCGTTCCTATTTTCCCAGTAGTAGTGCTAGCTTTTTTGTTTTTTGTTTTTTAACGGTGCACTTCTTTACAGCTCTGACGTCATTTAAGAGAAGCAGGTGATAAAACAGTCTATAGATTGATACATATTTTTTGATAATTACATTACTGTCCAGTTTGTTTCTCGGTTTTGTACAAACATTAAGGGAAAATTCCTTTTCATAAGTTTGCAAACATTATGGCAATGTTATTTTTAATGTTCTCTGAACGTTCTGAAACAAGTAAAAAATAATACACAAATGTCCAACTAAAACATTTTAGAAATACATTCCATGCTGGATAATAAGGGTTTTAGAACATTAAAGAACCTGTTTGAAGAAAATTTAGCCAGAATATTAGTCAAAGTTTGTAGGGTTTTTTGTCATTTTTGATGCATTCTTGCTATATATATTTTACTGACCTCAATACCTGAAAGGTGTGATAATATAAAAGATAATAAAATATAAAATGTTTTAACTGTGATTATAATCACAGTTAATGTTGTATAGATGCAATAGTCCTTTTATAATAATATTAATAATGATATTAATAAAACAATCATTTTTATATATATATATATATATATATATATATATATATATATATATATATATATATATATATATATATATATATATATATATATATATATATATATATATATATATATATATTAAGATTCACTTTTATACCCCTGCTTTTCTAAACACATTTGTAAAAAAATAAAAATAAAATAAATAAATGCATAACAATAATCTGTAATATTTTTTTTATTTTTTATTAGGAAAATCTGCCAAGATGTGCTGCAAGGGTTTTCTCAAAGTTATGATGTTCGTCTTCAACGGCGTCATCTTTGTAAGTATGATCTTCATTGAATATGGGACTTCTCAACCCAAAAATGTTTCATGACTGCTTTTTACAATGACCAGTTCATCCATTTTACTTATTTCTAAATAGAACAGAGTTTAAATCTGTGACTCTTATCACTAACTACTTCTGTCATAAAGGCCTCCTGTAAACTGAGCTACTGAGTAACTCTTATCAAACGAGGAATATAATAAAAGCTCCTTCACCCAGATCACTCATGTTTCCACACACAAAACTATTTACTGCAACATTAAACTGTAAAATGACAGTGGTTTCCTCCATCCTCCCCTTCCTCATTGCAGCTGGCAGGCGCTGCCATATTGGCGGTGGGCATCTGGGTGGCAGTAGACAGAGTCTCTCTTCTGGGCTTTATAGAGCACATTGAAGAGGCGCCCCCTGAACTGGCACAGCTGGCAAACATCGGCTACCTGCTGATCGGTGTGGGAGTGTTTCTGACGCTCGTGGGCTTCCTGGGATGCTGTGGAGCCGTAAAGGAAAGCAAATGCATGCTGCTCTCGGTAAGTGAGCCTGTTTCCATTAAATGTTTAATTTGAATCTGAATGTTTCACTCACAAAGTTTAGATTCTGACAAAAATGTAAATTTCTCAACTTTTCTCCTAGTTCTTCACCATTGTGCTCATTATCTTCCTCGTGGAGGTGGCAGCGGCGATAGTGCTCTTCGTCTTTGAGCCTTTGGTGAGATCTAATACACCATACCAGAACAAAAGCACACTGAAGAAAACAAACAAAAACAAACAAACAAACAAAAATAAAAACCCAGAGGTGTAGGATTTACAATTTTCACTCAAAAACGTTTACAAATTTCACAACTAATTATAAGGAAAGAGCAAGTAACACATTTATTTAAATGTAAAACTTTCACGTAGCTACACCCCTGCATTTTTGTGATTAATATTGAATAATATATATATATAGGGACTTTACGTACAAAAACAATTTCCAGCCTATTTTAAATATGCAGTATCTACACAAAATTATAAAAGTTCCCATATTTTTTAAAGCATTTCATAACCATGGGAGCTAACAGGAGTGACACAAATGCAAAATACTTTCAAAACAACTCAAAAATCCTATTTAGTCAAGTAAAAAATACAGAGCAATCATGATACACAAATGATCTTAAAATAATAATTTGAGCCTTAAAAGATGTGAGCTTTTAATGAACAAATACATTTTCATGACCAAGTTCATATTGGCAATACAATATACAGCACATTAAGAATCACAATAGCTTATTTGTACAAAAATAGATTTTAAACCCATATACACCTTATAATCTGATCTGTTTATGATTTCATAATCCTGTATGGTTGTAATCAATTTGTCTTCGCATGTAAGGGAGAGCATTAGTCTGCAAAATCAGAGACTGAAGCTGAATTTTAACCTCATTCCAGTTTCAGAAAATTCTGGATGAAATTGAAGGAAAAGTTGCTAAAAGCATTGAGGACAACTATGGCCGCTCCGAGAGTTTCACTTCAGTCTGGAACAGCACTATGAATGAGGTACAGCACCAGCCATCATGTCCAGCTCTTTAAATCCCTAATAATTTAAACTGTTTGTAAACCACTGCATGTGTGTGTGTGTGTGTGTGTGTTTATTTATTTATTTATTTTTTTCTAGCTGAAATGCTGTGGATATACAAACTACACTGACTTCATGGGCTCTCCGTTCGTAAATTCCACATCACTGTATCCTGTCACATGTTGCACAAATAGTTCTGGACCCTGCAATGAAATGGCAGCAAAAACAGATGTATGTTACAGAACACTTTGTGATGAAACATATTACCAAAGCTTACATTTATGTGTTTAATGATATGTATGAATTTATGACCATCCCATAGCCTCACTGAATGGCATGAAGTTAATTTTGTGTAAAACCAATGTGGCTTTTTGCATGAAAGATGTGTTGTTTATGCCAGTAGGTTGCAAATTATAAATGCATACAATAAAATGCAACCAACCATAATTGTGCATTAAATACATCAATATGAGTATGTGGTATGATAAAATAAGTACAAATAATTGTGTAAAAACATTGTATTGATGTGTGCATTTGATCAGTTTGTTTTTGCCGTTGTTGTAGATTGCCGTGGGCTGCTTCCAGGCATTAGTGAATCTGGTCGAAGACAATGCAATTCTGCTGGCTGGTGTGGCTTTGGGAATCGCTGCTTTAGAGGTATTTGCTTAATTTTTAAAAAAAAAAAATTCAGCACATACAAGATGCACGCATATGCAGACTAATGTTCTTGCACCCAATGACAAAAGATGATCAACATCTCAGTATGTGATTGAATAGAATTAATGGTCTGCTTCATGCATTACATTGTATTTTTAATTGGTTTGATATTTATTTGGATGAATTTTAGTAAAGGTCTGGCTTATGTTTCTTAAAGGTTTGCCAGTTTTTGTTCCACAGACCATCCTGCGATTAGATAATGAGGTTTCCTTACACATTGGCACAAAGAAAGCCAAAATGGTTAAACCAACTAAAATAAAAGATTAGTTAGAAAAATAAAAACTTAGCTTTGCTAACTATATAGATAAAAAAGTAACCAACCAAAGATTAAGTATCCATTTTCGTATTACTGCACATATTGATAATATTAATATTGTATCTTATTTGTTCATTCACAGATAGCAGCAATGGTTGTTTCTATGATCCTTTACAAGAATGTAGGAAAATGAAACCAGGACCAGCAACATTTCTGTTTACATCATTGTTTACTGTGAAATGTGTAACTATTGAATATTTTATCTGGAGTTGTGTAAATATCTGCTGCACGTATGAACGACTTTAGCTATAAAATGTAGATTTTTTTTTTGTTCTTTTTTAAAATATATATTTTTTTAATTTTTAACCTCAAGTACAAGCATATTTTGGTCAAGATATGATCCTGACTGCAAATGTTTAATGTCTAAAACAATGTTATTAAAGATCATTACAACATATTCTACACTATCTTTGATATATTACACTATTTGATTATTTGTGTATGAACATCTGTACCAACTATCATATAATAACACAGAAGACAGGAATCACTGGTTGAAAAGACCTATGAATGTATCACATCATATCTAGTTAATGGTATAAAGTCTTGTCATTAATTACTCACCTCTATATGCCATTCTAACACAGTACATGTAACGCCCATGGACTATTATGTGTTTGTTTTCCTCCACCACATGTTCCATGTCCTAGTTTTCTCCTGCATTTCCTTGTGTCCATATTTGGTTTTCCTGTTCCCATTAAGTTTAATTGTTCATTGATTTCAGGTGTGTCCCAATTATGTCTATGTGTATTTAAGCCCTGTGTTTCCTGTGTCCTGCATGTGGTATTTTTTTTTTTTTTTGCTCATCCCTTGTGCTACTTGTGTGTTCCTTTGGATAATAAATAATTAAATGCTCCTTTGTCTCTTCGTCTCCTTGTTCATGCACAGCATCAGCATGACAATACACAGTATGGCCGCTGGTCAGGGTAGGTTTAGGGTTAGTTGAATGTAGACAAAAAAGTGTAAGAAGATATTAAGCAGACAGTCTAATAATTCTCTACCAACTTCTTGTTGACATGTAGTTCTCCAAACTTTCGTACAGCAATTGCTAATTAGTTTGACAAATTGGTTGTGATGTTCATAATCTTTCAGTTACTTTGGATTAAACTATCTGCTAAAGTAAAAAAAAAAAATCAAGACACTGCTGTCAGTCATTCAGAGCTCCACCCACAGAGAGACAGAGAACATAACAGTCTGTCAAAGCTGAAAGAAATAATTTGGATTTGGGAATTAATACATTAATTAATTATACACATCAAATTTCTGGTTGCTAAGAAAGGACTTGAATCATTTGATCTTAAAAAGTAAATTATATATATGAATGATGGATAAAAAATGCCAAGTATCCAGGGAACAGTTGGGGGTTCAGTGCCTTGCTCAAGGGTCTCACCTCAGTTGTAGTATTGAGGATGGAAGGAGCACTGGATATTCCCTCTCCCCATCTACAATCTCTGCTGGACCTGAGACTCACACCCACAATCTTTGGGTTACAAGTCCAACTCTCTTAGCTGACTTAGCTGACTTATAAGTGCATTACCACCACCTATCTCTCAAATGGACCATTGACACTCCTAATTGAGAGTAAATTGAGCGTCAGTGATCCATGTGAAAGGCAGTAATGCACTTATAAGCCTGCGATCCTCCATAAAGCAAGAAGATGTATAAGACGACACACAAACTTGGTTTGTGTTTTACTGAAGAAACAAAGTTAGTTTTGTCTATGTGACACATTGATTATTTGATATATTACCTAACTTTGCTCAAGTTTTTGGTATTTGACTTACTTTACTTATTACTTTACTTACTTGTATTTACTTACTTTACTTTACTTACTTACTTATTTTGACTTACTTACCAAGACAGAACTGCTTGTGATTCCAGCAAACCCATCGTTCCATCACAATTTCACCATCAAGTTAGGCACATCAACCATAACTCCTTCAAAAACAGCTAGAAGCCTTGGAGTTATGATTGATGATCAGCTGACTTTCTCAGACCACATTGCTAAAACTGTCAGATCCTGCAGATTCGCTTTATTCAACATCAAGAAGATCAAGCCCTTTCTTTGGGAACATGCTGCACAACTCCTTGTTCAAGCTCTTGTTCTGTCCAGGCTGGACTATTGCAATGCTCTCTTGGCAGGTCTTCCAGCCAGTTCTATCAAACCTTTACAATTAATTCAGAACGCGGCAGCAAGATTAATTTTTAATGAGCCAAAAAGAATACACGTCACACCTCTGTTTATCAATTTGCACTGGCTTCCAATAGCTGCTCGCATAAAATTCAAGGCATTGATGTTTGCATACAAAACTACCACTGGCTCTGCACCCATTTACCTAAATTCATTACTTCAGACTTATGTGCCTCTAGAAGCTTGCGTTCTGCAAGTGAACGTCGCTTGATTGTGCCATCCCAAAGAAGCACAAAGTCACTTTTATGGACTTTTAAATTAAATGTTCCCTTCTGGTTGAATGAACTCCCCAACTCAATCCGAGCAGCTGAGTCCTTAGCCATCTTTAAGAATCGGCTTAAAACACATCTCTTCCATCTTTATTTGACCCTCTAACTTTAACACTCAATATTCTAATTATATTCTTAAAAAATCTAACTACCTTTCTAATCTTTTTGTATTCTATTTTATTTTCATTTATTATGCAATTGTATGTGTGTGTTTATGTGTAAAGACCTCTAACTAGCTTGCTCTATTCTTTTATTTTTTATTCTATCTGTTTTCTTTTTATTTATTAAATTATTTAAAATCCCATGCTATGTGTACTGTGTTAACCTAACTTAGACTTGTTATAGCACTTATATATCATTGCTCTTTTTGTTGTTTTTGATTGCTTCCACTGTCACAATAAATTTAAATGTAAATGTAAATGTAAATGTACTTTGAGAGTGTTGTAAAGGTCATCCGATCTGGACTTGAGGTCAAGCACTGCATATGAGGTATTTTGTAAGGTTACTCTGTATAATGAGGGCAGATGTGTGAAGGTGGAGAGAGCTCACAGCTTTCGATCGCACATTGTTTGACAACAGTTTTAACAGTTTTTTTTTGCATTTCTCTAGTTCTTTGATCATCTCATACTCTTGTATAGTAGCTCTTCTCTTTATCCTCTTTGTCAGTAAATTAAACCCAAACAAGTGATTTCATTCTTTAATATATAGTTAACAATCAAACATCCTTCTGTATTAGTTTGAAAATAAATTGTTAATATACTCTTTATTTACAATATAAACAGTATGATGATGAAGAATAATCCTCCAGATGTTGCATGCGATCACAATCATATTCCTATCAGCTCCAGCATGAACTGAAAGATGAAGATCCTCATAATTAACAAACTGATGAATGATGTGAAGATCCAGGAGTGTGTTAATAAAAGCTTCACCTGTGACAGTAACAGCATCTGATCTCTGACACTGCTGTACTCAAAATATTTTAATGACTGTAGAAGTGACTGTAAACCTGTTACTGAAAGCCATTAATTACAAACTGGTTTACATTTTTGTTTGCTTAACCTAACTTTTTGACTATTTTTTTTTTTTTTTTTTATTACTTAGAATGTTAAAGGGTTACCCCACTCAAATATTAAAATTAGCTTGTGTTTTACTTACCCTTTAAGCATTCTAGGTGTAGATTCATTTTTTCTTTCAGATGAATAAAGATGTAATTATATGAAAAATTGTCCTGACTATTTCAAGCTGCTATTTCATTGGAGTCAGTTGAGTCAGCAGGTGTTGCAGTTGAACATTCCACACGTCATCAAATAAAGCTTGCACATTCATAATAAAACATGCCGCAGAAAGCCCTGGTGGATGAATAAAGGCCCCCTGTAGCAAATCCATGTGTTTTTATAAGAAAAATATCTATATTTCAAACGTGTTCAAAACTTTTCTCTCACTTGTGCTGACTGTCATACACTGAAGTAGTTCCAGCGGATGATGTAAGACGTTGGTGTTGCGTGATTAGTGATAAAAACAAAACAAAACATAACACCAGTCACGAATAAGAAGTAGAAACTGAGGATTTGTAAAGAAAAATGAAAAATTTTGATACAAACCAAGAGGAGACTGTTTTCCTTCTCTAAAGTAAGGAAACTTTGCTTCTTTTGCTCTTGTAAACTATTGTCTAAAACTATCTCAGAGGCACACACACTGCGGATGTTACATGCTGGTTCACCCACCAGAACGGATCCACTTATGAAAAAAAAAAACAGGTGTAAGAGTGTTTATTACTTTTGAAATATAGATATCGTTCTTACAAAAACACATGGATTCACTACAGCGGGCCTTTGTTCATCCCCGGGAGCTCTCTGTAGCATGTTTTATTATGAATTTTATTTGACAACATGTGGACTGTTCAACTGTAACACCTACTAACTGCAACGATAGAGCTTGGAATACCCAGGACAATTTTTTATATAACTCCAACTGAATTTGTCTGGAAGATAAAGTCATATACGTCTAGGATGCTTCAAGGGTGAGTAAAACATAAGCTAATTTAAATTTTTGAGTGAACTAATCCTTTAGGTTTTTAGTTTAATATAGTTATTTAGTTATTTTAAATGATAAAGTTCCGTTGGAATCTTGAGAAATGTAATTGATTTGAAGTCATTTAATCAGATCACTTATTATTGGAAATATAAATAATTTTGAATGGGAATATAAAAGTAAAATGAGTGTAAAATATTAATATTTACAACTGAAATTTTATATAAATGTATTTTTATATTTAAATATAATATTTATATATTTGGGTAAACTAAGAAGATTAATCAAAATAGGTTAAGTGAACTTGAGCTGCGGTATTGAAAACTTAATGCTGCTTCACCTTTACTTTCATAAAGTTATTTTAACAAAAGTTCAATTTTTAAGTTGAAATACTTAATATTCTATGGAAATACAACTAAATTGATTTTACAAAACTATTATTATTATTATTATTATTATTATTATTATTATTATTATTATTATTATTATTATGTTTTTATTTTTATTTTTGCAGCAGTTGGAGCCCACTATGTTTTTCATTGTAATTAACATACACAAAATACAGTAGCTACTCAGTACATCAGACTCAGTCTGATGGTGCAGTTCTGCTGTTTTTCTCCCAGATACTGAAGTCTCTGATTGTATTCAGGATCCTTACACAGATCTGGAGGCTCTTTCCCCTTTACAATGTTTCTGGTCCAGAACACTTTCTCAATCTTATATCCAGTAGGGTATGTATAAGTGCAGCTCATTATCACTGATGAGTTCTTTAGTGCACAGATGTGTGAAGAACTGTAACTCACACCCCAATCAGCAGAAACCACTGAAACACAGAATTCATTTTAAACAAATGGATGTCCACTTAAAAAAAAAGAAAAGAAAAAGAAATAAAAAAAAAAAATAATAATGCTAAATCTCTTGAGTGTTTCTGAAGTGTTGCAGTCACTTGGAGTGAATCATGAGGATAATGTGTGGGGAAGTCGTGGCCTAATGGTTAGAGGGTTGGACTCCCAATCGAAGGGTTGTGAGTTTGAGTCCCAGGCCGGCAGGAATTGTAGGTGTGGGGAGTGCATGTACAGTTCTCTCTCCACCTTCAATACCACGACTTAGGTGCCCTTGAGCAAGGCATCGAACCCCCAACTGCTCCCCGGCGCCGCAGCATAAATGATGCCCACTGCTCCGGGTGTGTGCTCACAGTGTGTGTGTGTGTGTGTGTGTGTTCACTGCTCTGTGTGTGTGCATTTCGGATGGGTTAAATGCAGAGCACAAATTCTGAGTATGGGTCACCATACTTGGCTGAATGTCACTTCACTCACTTAAAGATCACAGGAAGAGGAGGAGCCATTCTGACTGACATCATCATAGCAACACCTAGAGCAAACATAGTTTTATTTCTGTAAAGAGTCTTTTAAACTCTTACTGTAATTTCAGTAAACATGTAGATATTACCGTTTGTTGACTGTTTAGATGCCAGTGTTTATTGAGGCTAATTTTTGCCTGAACTGGTGTCTGCGAGGTTCATCTAACTAGCCAGTGCAAATTGAGCTCCATTTCATAAAAGCTGCTGATAAAGATCATCTTGTTGCTGAAACTACAGAATAAACCCGGTGGTGACATCAACATCTAAAACATCTAGTGTGAGAAAGTGTGATTGCTACCAACATATAAAACCACTTCTGAACCTTTAGTTACTGAGAACTTCCACTTGTGACAACTAGCCCCTGTCCAGCTCAAACACACGCAAGATATTTGAAAATAATCCGTCTACAGAATGATTATAAAATCCTGTTCTTACCTGTTTTACCAAAACTCATGACCAGTAACAGCACTACAAATGATCAGGATGAAACCAGTAAAGATAATTTTTTATGTGGTCAACGCCTTATATTTTAGCAGGAGGATGTAACACTTCACAGCATAAAGCAGAAGAAGAGTTTTAACAAGAAAACTGAGTGTCATCACACAGACAACATCAGAATAACATCAAGAAGTAAAATTTTGTGAAACAATATATAAGATATCGCCATAAATGCAGAGAGGTGACAAAACCAGCTGTGTGCAAACTCACAGCAGAATCTCTCTGGTGTTGACTGTGTGATCATGTGACCCTGTGATGGACAGACGAGTGCCTGAAGTCACATATACGTTGCTCTGACAATGATAGAAAGGCAGATTTTGCTGATGTTGTTGCACTGTGAATGTCATACCTGGAAAAACTATCCATTCATATCAAATCACATTTGTTTCTCTGACTGAACCTCACAATCCAGGAAGTACGAGCCTTTGATGCTCAATCGCACCAAAGATTTAGTTAATGATGAAACATTTGTGTGACCCAAGAGTAGTGTAGGTGAAGTTTCTTCTGTAGAGGGCACTGAGAACTGGATTTTTTCATTGATTCATTATATTCAGACTAGTGATTTGAGAAATGAAGTTTTCTGAATTGAATCAGCTGAAATAGTTGCTCTGTAAAACGATGCACTGGCTGCATCCAAAATCATATACTTACATACTATATAGTACGTGAAAAACTGTATGAGAAAAAAGTAGTATGTCCATATTCACAGTACTCATAAAAGAGTAGGCAAACAATTCTGGGATAACCGACTGCTTCAGGTGTGATTCAGAAGTGTTCATACAATGGAAAACATAGTACATTCAGATTACATTCATACTAAACATTCATACTATATAGAACATACTGAAGTTATTACTTGTTCAAAAAATTAGCTAACTAGAAAGTATGCAATTTCGGAAGCAGCCAGTGTTCTGAATATCTGAGGATGGTGGGTAGATACAAAGGAAATAATGAAAACACAAGCTGCAGTACTACAATACAGTTTATTAAAAGGACAATATACAATCTTTAAATACACTGATAAGCCAAATATGTAAAACTTTACATACAATGAGATTTTACATGATTATATTCATTTTCAGATGCACTTTTACATTGTAAATGAAGACTGTTTTCATACCAATTTATAAGGTATTTTAATGCTTTAACTCAAATAAAATTACAGCACATTTAAGCCCACCAGCAACTAGTCGCCGCAGTTTATAGCTGTCATTTTCCTAATGTAAATATTTTTCTAGATGTTACCTATATTTTATTTATCAATGACATGCAAGTAAACCACCAAATAAAGGATTTCAGGAAAAACATTTTTTTTTTTTTTTTTTCTAGCCTACCTGTCACATGAGGCTGTCAAGTTCATACCCCTACTTCCAGAAAGCAAAAGGCATGGCAAAGACCAAATAAAACAAATCTTCCAGGAGATCTATAGTTTTTGTATACTTAGTCAGAAGTACAAGTAGTTGATGGTGGACAAATAACTTGTAAGTACATATCATGTGAAAATGTGGTATACTGTGTTAACAGGTTAATAAAGCAAGGTTATTGGTCTTGTTTAGTGCTTTATTCTTTCATAATATTCCACCTTAAACATAACTTAATCCTTTAAAGGGGGGTGAAATGCTCGTTTTCACTCAATATCCTGTTAATCTTGAGTACATATAGAGTAGTACTGCATCCTTCATAACTCCAAAAAGTCTCTAGTTTTATTATATTTATAAGAGAAAGATAGTCTGTACCGATATTTCCCGGAAAAACACAAGCCGCTGGAGGCGTGACGTGTGGGCGGAGCTAAAGAATCACGAGCGCCAGTAGGCTTTTGCGTTGAGAGCGTTTGGAAGCTGTGACATTACCGTGAGGGAAAAAACATCCAAAACAAACCATGGCTAACAGTCAGATTCAGCGTTTATTTATGATCCAGAATCAGATCCAGAGGCTGAAATTGAACAAGAGCAGCATCAGCAACGACGTCTCTATGTGGTATGTACTGAAACTGTATATATTTGCTTAGCGGTTTTGGAAAATGACTAAGTTCCACTTTATGTCGTCGTCGTTTTTTTTTTTTTTTTAAGCTGTACATGAAAGATGAAAGAAAGATGAAAGATGAAAGTGAAGTGACATTCAGCCAAGTATGGTGACCCATACTCAGAATTTGTGCTCTGCATTTAACCCATCCGAAATGCACACACACAGAGCAGTGAACACACACACACACACACTGTGAGCACACACCCGGAGCAGTGGGCAGCCATTTATGCTGCGGCGCCCGGGGAGCAGTTGGGGGTTCGATGCCTTGCTCAAGGGCACCTAAATCGTGGTATTGAAGGTGGAGAGAGAACTGTACATGCACTCCCCCCACCCACAATTCCGTCCGGCCCAAGACTAGAACCCACAACCCTTTGATTGGGAGTCCAACCCTCTAACCATTAGGCCACGACTTCCCCACAAATGTGGAAAGTGCAGTTTGATGACAACATCGCATGCTGTTTACTTGATGTGCTTACGCGCTGATAGCTAAGTTAACAACACAGAGATATTTGAAGCAGTTTTACTCACCGCATGTGGTTCCTACACACGATCGTGACCCTTTTCCATTGGGACTGCATTATCCTTAAGAAATAAACGATGTGCAAATCAGTCATCAAACTGGGCCTTGTTTGTAAAACAAGCATCTTCAAAATGCAGGGAACAAACACAAACACTTGCACAACTCCGTTGATGCTCTGTAAAAATAAACTCCATCCACTGGTCCCTTAATGTTTTTTTTTTTTTTTTTTGGTAATCTGTGCAGGGTTGTCTTGCCCTGGCAACCAAAAACACATTTCTTTTGTGACATTTCGCGATGCTCTTGCTCTGATCAGTGAAGTCTGTTGTGCTCTCAGTGCTCTGCTATACGGGAGCGCGCGCTCTTCCGGCAGAAGTGCCCTTAGGATCCATATATGGAAATTCCGCTCCATCTAACGTCACACAGAGCCATACTCGAAAAAAAACTTTCCGAAACTTGTGACAAACTGGAAGGAGTATTTTGGGAACAAAAATACTCCTTCAAACATACAACTTAATTTTTGAAACTTTGTCCATGTTTAGCATGGGAATCCAACTCTTCAACAGTGTAAAAAACTCAGTATGCATGAAATAGCATTTCACCCCCCTTTTAAGAACAAAAGAAAAGTGACAATTCCTAATTTATGCAGGGATGCATACTGGGAGACATGGATAAATGACATTTGAACTAAAATAGTACCCAGGATGCATTGCAACATTGCAAAACATACAAACAAAAAAGGTCAGGATTGTTGAGGTTTATGTATTGATGTCTGTGTGTGACTGATTGTCACTGTAGAAAGAAGGTCTGTGTGCATAAACTGTTTGGAAAATCCTTTATATTAACTGATTATCAGAGAACCACTGGCTCGTTGAATCACTTTTACTATAATCAAACTAATTACACAACTTCTATTTAATCAGAGATTAGATTCTGAACAATTCAATAATTGATGTTTGGCACCAAAACATCCACCTCTTCTCAGAGAGAGAAGGAAAAAAACTAAAACAGAAGTCAAGGGTCAAGAGCCCACTAAAGCAAACACCCAGCTAACAGAATTTTGAGTGTTCTCAAAATATTCATTGTTGGTTCTAGGAACATTAAAAATGTCCAGTTTTCTTGATGTTAGAGGAACATTTTTAAAAGGTATGATGTTCCTCAAACTTTCTGTCAACGTAATTTTGATTTAAAATTCAACATTCTAAGAACCTTGATTTGTAACATTCCAAGAATATAAAAATGTCCAGTTTCCTAAATGTTAGTAGAATGTTATTTAAGTTTAGTGTGATGTTCCTGAAACATTCAATCATTCAAGCACCTGCTTTGAACAAGCACTGAGAGAAAAAGTTATAAGAGCACAAACTACAACATTCTTCAGCCACAGTCTGTCATTAGACCAACACAGAAGTGACTTAAGCCCTATTCACATGGGATGAGTATTATCTAGGGTATTATCAAGTATTTTGAAATCACCCCAATCATATATATATATATATATATATATATATATATATATATTAGTGCGCTGTATCATTTGTCCCACATAGCAACATTGTGTCGGCCCAGATCCGGCCCACATCAGGCACCCATGAAAAGATGATCTGACCCACATGCAGCGTGGAATGATGGCACAAAATCTGTGTATATATTAAATATGAAGTAATTTCAGCCTTAATAAGCCTGTTAACAAGCAGGATCACTGAAGGAAAGAAAATAACAGAAAAAGAGATGAGCAGAAACACAAGAACTACAACTGACTTCAGCCACAACCTTAGATGAAATCAACTGAAGATAAAAGAAGACATTAAATCTCTGGAGATCTCAGCAGAGGAGGATTAAACAACTCCACAAACAGCTTTACCAGCTTCACTTATTACTAACCAGACTGACTTTATTTCTGTTAGACATCTACACAAGTTTGTACTGAGAATTACCAGAGGTTTAACTCTAATGTGTGTCACCATAACAGTGATTAGTGTTTCCATTTCCAATTCTGTCTTTTTTGGCTGATGTGACGGTGTTTGTTAAACACATTTGCGGCATTAAAGATAGTTACATAGAATTGAGGTCAGGTGATGGTGGTTATATAAACAGGCTGATTTGCATTTTTTTAAAAGAATCTAACAATTGTTTCTTTAATATATTCACATCACAAACTGTGTGTTTAAGCAGCATGAGAGCCAGCAATATTGCAACAATCAAAAGATTTTAACAAGCATGAAAAAATGTTAATTGACGATGACACACACAGACATCAACAGTCAGCACATGAATATCAACAATGGTGACAATCAAATGTACCTTGCTGCAATGCATGTTGGGTAATAGCATAGTACAAAACTCCCAGCATGCATTGCAACATGAAAAAATTATGCAGCTGAATTGTCCTATTATTTTGTTTAATTCTACATATTTGCTTATATTTTTTTGCTGTTGTTTTTGTTGTGACTTTAGCAGATTTTCAGTGAAGTTCTGAATTGTTCAGTTTATCTAAATATTTTTGATTGGCACCATTATTGAGATTCATGTGCTGATTTTTTATATCTGTGTGTGTCCGCAAAGGTTAAGCTTTTTGGGCTTATGTTTGTTAAAAGATTTTAACTAATTGTTATAATACTTCTGAATCTCATGTGGCAGAAACATAGGGTTTGTAATATAAATGTATCATTGGAACAACCTGTCACCCCCCATTTTTTTTAAAGAGGCATTAAGGTGCACTATCCAAACTAAAATTGCTGTAATTTATGAACGCTTTGGAATATAAACATAAGGTTGGTCTCCTTTTAAAGAAGGAAATTAGCAGATTTTGGCAAAAGTGGATTTTTTATGGATAAAAAGTGGATAATATGCACTATATTAATTTTATTATATTTTATTTATTATAAATATTTTACATAACAGGTTTTACTCTAAAATTGGTATAAAATTAAAGCCTTGTGTCTAAATAAGTTATGTTATAAACTTGAAGCTGATATGAAAAAAAATTTTGGTTCCTGTGAGATTTTATTTAGGGCGTCATACCACACACAGCCACTGGGAGTCATCAAAACTATTTTTAATTTTGCATAATAATATTTTTTTCTCTGGATTTCTCTGTGAATTTTACTTCTATCTCAAAATAACAACCAAATATGAAATCCTGAGACTCAGACCTTTCCGATTATATGTTTGTTGCCAAAATGATAAAACGTTTAAAATAAAACGCTAATTTAGTACATATGCTGTTTATTTGTGGTCTCCAGCTAATATTGAGTCTAAGAATCACTCCTAAGAGTTTATACTCTTTTACTCTTTCTATTTCAACTTTGTTAATTTTATATATATTTGCAATACATTAACCTCAAAACCTTTTGAGCTTTTTCTTTCTGCAAATTGTATGGTGTAGCGATATGACAGCACCCAAAATACTGTCAAACACTACAACGCAGCTTCTTTTCTTTGTGAAGGGTGGATAAAAAGGTGCACCAACACTCATGACCAGTAACATCACTAAAAATGATCAGGATAAAACCAGTAAAGAGGTTTTTATGTGGTCAACGCCTTATATTTTAGCAGGAGGATGTAACACTTTACAGCATAAAGCAGAAGAAGAGTTTTAACAAGAAAACTGAGTGTCATCACACAGATGACAACAGAATAACATCAAGAAGTCAAATTACTTTAAAGATGATCAGTCTGTTTTCAATCTTATATATTGATCTGTTAAAATGCTTTAAACATGCTGAAGAAGTAGAACTAACACATTATAACAGGTCAGCCCAAATAAAGGTTTTCATCGTTTGATCTTCATCATGGTTTCATCTTTTATTTTTTTCTGACTCTGTCCTTGTGTCCCTTCTGTTGCTGCTGGTTATCTTGTGAAAAAAAGATATAAGATATGGCCATAAACACAGTTTCCTCTCTAACGAGAGAGGTGAGAAAACAAACCGTGTGCAAACTCGAGGCAGCATCTCTCTCATGTTGACTGTGTGATCATGTGACCCTCATGATGGACAGACGAGTGCTTGACGTCACAGACATATTCTGACATCTGTAGGAAGACAGATTTTGGTGATATTATTGCACCAAACACATACCATACATTCACATCAAATCAATTTTTTTTCTCTGAGTGAAGCTCTCAATCCAGGAAGTACGAGCCTTTGAAGCTCACACGCACCAAAGATGTAGTTGATGATGAAACATTTGTGTGACCCAAGACTAGTGTAGCTGGAGTTTCTTCTGTAGAGGGCTCTGAGAGCTGGATTGTTTCATTCATTCATTATAATCAGACTAGTGATGTGAGAAAGGACGTTTTCTGAATTGAATCAGCTTAACTAATTGCTCTGTAAAATGATAGACTGGCTGCATCCAAAATAGTAAAATACACTTTATTAAAAGGGCAGTATACAATCTTTTAATCAACTGAATAAGCAGAATATATAACACTTTGCATACAGTGAGATTTTACATGATTATATTAGTTTTTAGATGCATTTCTTCTGAATGAAGACTGTTTTTATACCAATTAATATGGTATTTTCATGCTTTATCTCAAATAAAATTACTGAACATTTAAGGTTCATCGTCTGCAAGTCTCTCTGGATAAAATCAATTGGTAAATACATTTCTGTAAATCAAGACACTGCTGTCAATCATTCAGGGCTCCACCCACAGAGAGATGAAGCACTACAGCTTGTCATGCTGAAAATAAATTTATAACTTAATAAATTATATAGTTCAAATTCCTGGACAGTATAAAAATGAATTTGATTATTTGATCTTGAGAAGTAAATTCTATTGTCAGCACCATATGTTTAGTGAATAGACATTTGATATTCTAGGCAATGAGTGAAAACACTTACTATTGTATTCTCATACACAGGTTCAGTCATCTCAAACTCACAAGGTCTGGAATGATTCATCTTTGCCATCAAAGGAAAATAATACAGAACGGAAAAATAAAATAATAAAAAAAAGGAATCAACATAAATAAATATTAGGTCATCTATAATAATAATAATAATAATTACATTAGCATTCACATCAACAGATTATAACATCAACTTACCGTAACATTCTCATATAAAGGATCAGTCGACTCAACATCAGATGCTGTATATATTTGATTATCAGATCTGGAATGATCATTCTTCAACATTAAAGAAACAAAGAAAAAAATAAAGAAAAAATAAATAACTAATAATTATAAACTCACTATAAAGTCATAACTCGTAGTTATTGATGGGGCTGTTGATTACAAAACTATTTTTTCTCACCTGAGTATCAGTTGTGTTTTTTCTCTTTTTCATCCTGCTGCTCCTTAAAAACAATGAATGTGTTATATAAAAGAGTAGATAATTAATATGTTGTATTATAACAATATTGGACTCTGATGCATTTCTACTATGTGATAATATTTAAATCGTCAATATCAATGAAATGTTATTCCTAAAAAAAAAAAAAAAAAAAAAAAAAAAAATCTTCCAACAAAATTGATATTTACAAAAAGTTATCCTTACAGCTAAATGTTTCTTTTACTGAATGTAATACCTGTAAATTAAACACATATTACCAAATAAGCATTGTTATGATAACTGCAGCTCCACAAACCACACCGACAGATATGTACAGTATCATCAGACGTCCTGTAAAAGAGACAATAGAGTAACACATCTGAATATCAGATATTCTGTTTGAATCACTGATGCAGTGCAGAGTCACTGAATCACCTTCCCAGAGCTGACCAAACTGACTGTTGGACCCTGTGTTATTACTGCCAGGATCTGAAACAGAAAAACTTTAATATCATTAGCAACCACAACAAATTTGAAATCACAGTTATATAATTCCTTACATTTATATAGCGCTTTTCTAGGCACTCAAAGCGCTTTACATAGACAGGGGGTATCTCCTCATCCACCACCAGTGTGAAGCATCCACCTGGATGATGCGACGGCAGCCATAGTGCGCCAGAACGCCCACCACACACCAGCTTACTGATGGAGAGGAGACGGAGTGATGAAGCCAATCAGCAGATATGGGGACTGTTAGGAGGCCATGATGGTTAGAGGCCAATGGGCGAATTGAGCCAGGATGCCGAGGTCACACCTCTACTCTTTTCGAAAGACATCCTGGGATTTTTAATGACCACAGAGAGTCAGGACCTCGGTTTAACGTCTCATCCGAAGGACGGTGCTTGTTGACAGTATAGTGTCCCCATCACTACACTGGGGCGCTAGGACCCACACAGACCATAGGGTCAGCACCCCCTGCTGGCCTCACTAGCACCTCTTCCAGCCGCAACCTAGTTTTCTCAGGAGGTCTCCCATCCAGGTTCTGACCAGGCTCAGCCCTGCTTAGCTTCAGTGGGAAACCGGTCTTGGGCTCCAGGGTGATATGGCTGCCGTTACAGTTGTTACAGTTGTTACAGTTGTTTTGACGATTTAATATCACAGTTATGGAATCTTTCTAACCAAGATGGCGCTGTGGATGGTGACTTCACAAGAGTGATCCTACATGCTTTGCTTGTTTTTCTTTATGTTCACTGGCATTTGTTTTGCTGAGCCTCTCATATACAGTACATAAACATATACAAAGGACATGAACAGCTGGACACAGACTGCAGTGTATTTGTAGTCTCAATTGACCTGGACAAACTAACTGAAGTCTCTGTGAAACCATGTGCAACCCCACCACCACTCTCAGAAAATTTAACAATGAAAAACTTTGATTTACAATTAAAATGAGACAGCTACAAAATTATGAAAAAAAAAAAAAAAAAAAAAACATTATAAGAGAATAAACAGCAACTGGCTGAAGACCTGAACATTTTCTAGTGTAGGTATCATGAAACTGCACTGGGACACGAAGATTGAAGATCCAAATACAGTTTTTGATAAGGGGTCGTCCACAAACATAGTAAAAAAAACAGGCAAAAGTTAGGGATGGCTGACGTGAAACTGAAGTTTCAACACGGTGTCGAGATCCCAGAGCACAGATGTTTTGAAACACTGCTCCTAAGTGTGTTCCAAAACACCCATGTCACATGACTACGTTTCACAAGTGTTTCGAGAATGGAATACCTGCCGAATCTGCGTTTGATTGACATGGTCGGGAAGGCACACAGGAACAATAACTTAGAAAAGCAGTATCTATCATGACATAGACCGAGCACTGAATGAGTGAAAAACCAGGCTTTAAATAGGGTGAGACTGATTAGGTAGTGAAACAGCAGTAAACAATAAGTGATGATTCCAGGAAATGCAGTCTTTGATGGAATGGCAGAGGTTTGGGGTGGAGTTGCACCTGGTGGTTCTCAAGGGCACTCCAACTGGTGGGGTGGTGTTGGCCCAGTGGATAAGACACATGCCTTTGGTGTGAGAGACCTGGGTTCAAAACCACTGTGAGACTACTTTGTGGAATTTAGTTTATTCTTTAATATGAATATTCTAGACATCCTTCACCAAAAAAACTCTCTTTGTCAGCATCCCCCTGCAACTGGATCACAAACTTCCTCGCCAAATTACTTAAATCACTAAGAAAGCTCAGCAAAGGATCTTCTTTCTATGCCAACTAGGGAAACATAATCTGCCCAACTGCTATGTAAATTCTACAGGGCCACCACTGAATCTATGCTGCGCTCATCAGTCACTTTCTGGTTCAGCTCTGATACCCAAACAGGACTCAAGATCTTTCCCCTTTATTCGCCGATGCTAAAGAGCCCTTTTGATCCGATCTATGTGCCCACATAATGCAACTGATTTCTCCCCTGCCCCACCTGAGGTCTGAGCATGCCACCTCATCAAAGAGTGGTTAGATTAGTGGAGCACATCACTGGGACCAACCTTCCCTCCCTCCAGGACCTGTACATGTCCCAGTGCAGAAAATGGGCTGAAACCATTGCACACCCTGCGTAGAGTCTGTTCAGAATTCTGCCCGCTGGCAGGTGCTACAGACTGATCAAAACAAGAACTGCCAGACACCAGGACAGCTTTTTCCCGATAGCTACAAAGATTTGAAACACCATCCCATAATCCCAAATCATGTTTGACTTTTCTCACATTTACTATTACACTACCTGTATTTCCATATTTGTACAATATCATACCCAGGTATATTACCATTTCCTTGTTCAATATTTGCATTTAACTATTTGGACAATAACTGCACTATAATGTTAATTTGAATGTATAATGTTACTACTGCCACTTGTAAACATGTTGTTTAAATTGTATAAGTCTGTGTATGTGTATATAAATTCAAAAATTAATTGTACCTTCAGTTTTTAAAATAACAAATTAATCTGTACTCACAGGTGACATTGAGCTGAGCAGCAGGAGAGATGTAAGTGTGTCCATGTAGAGCACAGCTGTATCTGCCTGCATCCTCTCTTCTGACTGACTGCAGCAGGAGTTGATTGTTTCTGTCTCTTCTCTCAGTTAATGGCTGTGAGTTTCTGTACCAGATGAATGTTGCTCTGTCAGTCAGAGTGCAGCTGCTTTTACATGTCAGACTGACATTATGACCCTCTGTCACTCTCTCAGGAGCCTCCACCTGAAGATCTGAACACAACACACACATTATACTGCACAGAAGACTCCACCTCCTCCTGGCGACCAGGTGATGATGCTGACCCCAGATAGAGTGAGGAGATCCTTCAGCAGGATCAATGCACGCAAAGCTTAGGGTGTACTCACACTGCCAGTTTGAACCGTGCCCGAGTGCGTTTGACCACCAAAGCGCGGTTCGTTTGACTAGTGTGAGTGCTCCGAATCGTGCCCGGGCGCGGCTCGATTGGCCGGCCCTGGCCCGCTTGGAAGAGGTGGGCCAGGGCACGCTTCAGTTGGACTCGGGCGCGGTTCGCATGCAGTGTGAGCGGTAACCGTGCCGGAGCACGGAAAAGGACGCTTTGCATCACGGTTTTGCGACGCTCCAAAGCCAACAATCATACTCGGGCCCGGTTCATGGCAACCGTGCCTAGTGTGAGTACACCCTTAGAGACTGTGCAGGAGAACTCACTGATGTCTTCACAGACATTTTCAACATCCCACTTAATTAGGCTGTTGTTCCCACATGTTTCAAAACTACCACCATCCTGCTTCAATGACTACTGTCCTGTTGCACTTACTCCCATCCTCATGAAGTGCTTTGAATGGCTAGTCATGCACAACATCAAGTCTTTCCTGCCCCCTCCCTCTCTCCCTGCCTGGACCCTTTCCAGTTTGCATATTGGTCCAACCGGTCGACTGATGATGCCCCAGGCACCACTTAACTATGACCCCCCAACACCCACCCACCAGATCCCACATTCTCAGGTCCTTCTACCCCCCCCCCCCCCCCCCAACATATGATGACATGCACCAGTCACTTTGTGTAGCATTGTTCTGCTCACTACCTCATTCACCATGTAACTGATGTCATTCTACTACCTCAGCAGTCAGTTTAAATAACATAACTTCTCCTGAGCCCTTTGTCACTTTAATCAGACTGAATAAGCTTTTTTGCACTGAAAATATTTTATCTGCACTGTTGTTCACTTCACTGATTTGCACTCTATCTGCCATGTGCCTTGCACTACTTTATTTTAACTTTATTATATGTCTTTTTTTTTTTGTATATTATATTATATATTTGATCTAAATTTTTAGGCTCTACTGTTAGTTTTATCTGTATGCACCGGGGGTCTGAGATTCTCTTTATGTATGTACTGTACGTGGGTAAGAATTGACAATAAAGCAGAATTGACTTGACTTGACTTGACTTGATTATATCTAGTGTTGCAGTCATAGACTGATTATTATTCAACGTAATGCACAGAAGAAGAGCTCAGCCTCATGAAAGTCACCTGTGACAGTAAGATTCACTCCTGATTTACTAGTCCATTTTCCTTTTGTTTCATTAGTGATGAATCTGAAATAGTACATGTGTTGGTCGTTCTGTGTCACATGACTCAGTCTGATGGTGCAGTTCTGCTGTTTGTCTCCCAGATACTGAAGCCTCTGTCTGTATTCAGGATCCTTAGACAGATCTGGATTCTCTTCACCCTTTACTTGGTTTTTGGTCCAGAACACTTTCTCAATCTTATATCCAGTAGGGTATGTATAAGTGCAGTTCATTATCACTGATGAGTTCTTTAGTGCACAGATGTGTGAAGAACTGTAACTCACACCCCAATCAGCACTAGAAACCCCTGAAACACAGAATTCATATTGAACAAATTGTCCACTTAAAAAAAAAAAAAAAAAAAAAAAAAAACCTAAATAAATAAATACAAATATATAAATAAATAAATAATGCAAAACCTCTTGAGTGTTCTGAAGTGTTGCAGTCACTTACAGTGTATTATGAGGATAAAGATCACAGGAAGAGGAAGTGGAGGAGCTATTCTGACTGACATCATCATAGCAACACCTAGAGCAAATGTAGATTTATTCCTGTAAAGAGTGTTTTAAACTCTCACTGTAACTTTAGTAAACATGTATACACTATTAACAATGTATTGTATTTTTACAGAAAACTCCTGGCAATAGATTGCCATGAATTTACAGCAAACAATATATAAGAAATATACTGTTAATTTAATGCAATAAAACTTTGTGTTTATACAACAGTGTTGCTGTGATTACAGTCGCATTAATACAATAACATGTTGTATGTTGTATTGTTGTCGTACAATCCTCAACAGTGGTGACAATCCCGAAAAGAAAAATAGCAGCAATGCATGCTGGGAGCCATGAACATGTTTTGTATGCTGGCATGAAACATGTCACCATCGTTGTGTTTAATACGCCAAATGTTGATGTCTGTGAGTGTACAAATAATCTAAAAACATGTTATTAATAAAAAGTTAGCAAAAACAATATTTATTCACTGTTAAACATCAGTGTACGAACCACAAAAGTGTTTCAAATAATTTATTTTTATACCAGTTGGGTCATTTAAACCATTTTAGTGCAGTCAGTTGGTTGTTATTAAAACTTTATATATGCAGAAATAAGTATTGCAGCAAAAGTTGAGGGTCTAGAGCACAACTGAGGCAAACCCTGATCTCTATGATGGTAATCTCAAAATAACATTTTAATTAAGACATCAACATCTTAACCTCTGTGAATTCTCAATAAGAGCTTCTGTAGATGCATGACAGAAATAAAATCATTCTGGTTAGTATTACTACAAGTGAAGGTGGTAATGCTGTTTGTGGAGTTGTTTATTCAGATCTTGAGAGATTTAAAGTCTTGTATCTTCAGTTCACCTAAGACTGTGACTGAAGAAAGTTGTAGTTTGTGTTCTTATTTCTCTTTCTTTCTTGCTTGATCACAGCAGGTGTTTGAATGACTGAGAGAATGTTGCAGGAACATTTTACTAACCTTAAAATAAAATTATACTAATATGGAAACTGGACCTTTTTATGTTCTTGGAATGTTACAAATCAACGTTCCTAGAATTTTGAATTTTTAAATCAAAATTAAGTTGAAAGTATGTTTGAGAAACATCATACCAATATGAAAGTACCAGTTTTAATGCTATCCCACAATGCTTGTTTATGGTGTCTGTAAAATAATGCTTCTACAGTGTAGTTACAATAATATTACAGGACTGTCCATCAATTTCCCATCATGCATTTGCATTTACAATAAAAACCATGAATACAGTGTACTGTTGTAAAATGTATTGTAACATGACATCAATTGCTAACAGTGTATATTACACTGTAAAAAAGGCAGCTGTGGTTGCCAGAATTATACTGTAAGAAACACAGTAACATAGTTTTAGGTTTAGCGGTTGAACCTTAAATTTAGAGCTTCATACTGTAATTTTGCTGATATAATGTTCATATACCAACTTAATGATTTACTGAAAACTGTTTGTACCTTTGCAATACACTGGTAACCACCAAAAGCAAGCAGGTGGTGATAAGAAAGTCACGTGATGAAAGAAAACCCATCACAAGCAGCTATTAAATAATAAAAAACATAGAAGGTGCACAGTGACACAAGCACTAAACACTATCATGGTGAGACTCATTAAATTTAAATATGCAATAAACATTAATGTAACAGATAAGAAAAAAATAAGAAGAAACATAGTTATTTCAAAGAAAAAACATAAAATTAAAACTAAATTTGAAATGCAACCCAGGGAATTCTGGGAATGTCAGTTTATGTTTTTTTTTTTTTTTTCCCCTGTAAATTGTAAACATTTAACAGATTTGATTGATTCATATCAACTCATTTTTTTTTACAGTGACTGTTTAGATGCCGGTGTTTATTGAGGCTAATTATTGGCTGAACTGGTTCCTGTGAGGTTCCTCTTTCTACCAATTGAGCTCCATCTCATAAAAGCTGCTGATAAAGATCATCTTGTTGCTTAAAACTAAAGAAGAAACCCAGCAGTGACACTAAAATCTAAAACACAACATATACTGGTCTTTCAACGGGCTTACATATTAAAAACCATATCTAATCAACACATAAAGATTTTAACAGGTTTATCCACAAATATATTCATTCACTCAGCTGGATTTTCTAGACGAGAAAAAAAAAATATTGTCTTGCTTTCAGAAAAAAAGAAGTCAAAATTAAGTGAGTTTTTGCATGAAACAAGCAGAATGATCTGCCAATAGGGTAAACTAAATAATCTTGTTTTCTGTTTGAAATGACATTATTTAGTTTACTCCATTGGCAGAATATTCTGCTCGTTTCAAGCAAAAACTCACTTAATTTTTACTTATTTTTCTTTTCTGAAAGCAAGACAATACTTTTTACTTGTCTAGAAAATTGTTCTTAATTTAAGATTTTTTTGTAAATATTTTTTTGGCAGGAAGCAAGACAGAAAATCTAGTGTGAGACAGTGTGATTGCTACCAACATATAAAACCACTTCTGAACCTTTAGTTACTGAGAACTTCCAACTAGCCCCTGTCCAGCTCAAACACACGCAAGATATTTGAAAATAATCCGTCTACAGAATGATTATAAAATCCTGTTCTTACCTGTTTTACCAAAACTCATGACCAGTAACAGCACTACAAATGATCAGGATAAAACCAGTAAAGAGGTTTTTATGTGGTCAACGCCTTATATTTTAGCAGGAGGATGTAACACTTCACAGCATAAAGCAGAAGAAGAGTTTTAACAAGAAAACTGAGTGTCATCACACAGACGACATCAGAATAACATCAAGAAGTCACATTTCCACTGAAAGAAACTTTAAATCAGTGTTTAAAGATGATCAATCTTATATTTATATTGATCTGTTTCTGAAAGTCATTGCTTGATTTTTCATTTGATAAGCTTTGGATAATTTAGTAAAAATGCTTTAAGAATGCTAAAGCAGTGACCTTAAAAAATATTTAAAGATCTAACATTTGCTCCCAATGAAAGGTTTTCATCGTTTGATCTTCATTATGGTTTCATCTTTTATTTATTTTTTTCTGACTCTGGAATTGTTTCTCTTCTTTTGCTGCTGGTTATCTTGTGAAAAAAGATATAAGATATGGCCATAAACACAGTTTCCTCTGTAGCGAGAGAGGTGAGAAAACAAGTTTCTCTGACTGAAGCTCGCAATCCAGGAAGTATGACCCTTTGATGCTCACACCAAAGATGTAGTTGATGTTGAAACATTTGTGTGACCCAAGAGTAGTGTAGCTGAAGTTTCTTCTGTAGAGGTCACTAAGCTAAGCTAAAAAAGGAAGTTTTCTGAATTTAATCAGCTGAACTAATTGCTCTGTAAAATGATACACTGGCTGCTTCTGGAGCCAGAAAGTAAATGTCCTGCCATATGTTTATTCCACCCATGAACTCAGCAGCTGATTTCACCAGAGGAGGATCCAAGTCATTCCTTTCAAGTCACAAACTAGTCTCAAGTCAAACCCCAAGTCCTCAAAGAGTTAAATTTAATGAGATAATTAAGTAACTAATTAAATGTTGATTGTGCATTAGTGATGAACACCTGCTATTATTGAGAATTACAGAGGATCAAATGCTGATGTTTTATTGGTTAAAATGACACCACCATCATGGAGATCAGTGTTTGGATTAGTTGTGCTCTTGACCCTTGAGTGGCTGTGCTAGATCTCTCTCTGTATCCGTTTACAGAGAATAGATTTTAAATCTGTGTAACGCATACAAAAATTTGAACTCACAATGGTGACAATCAACAAAATGCTTCATATTGCAATACATGAAAAACTCCCATAATGCACTGCAGTGTGTATAATTATTTATCACCACTGTTGAGGACCATATGATAAATGATCATGACTAATGCATAATTTGAAACCGTTTCTCTTTTAATATTGAAGAATTATGGTGGAAATGTATAATAAGATATCCCTGTGTTTTTTTTTTTAAGAAAATTGCATTTGAACCAAGATCAAAAAGGCATTAAAAGCATAAGTTGCTTCGTAGTTTGCTTCTGCAATGCACAAACATATTTGCTTAGAGATAAACTTATCAAAACTGTTAAAAGACTCAAATGAAGCAATTACTGACCACAATTATGGTGACAAAGTTATTTTTTATTTGCCTTCCAACTGCAGTGATGAACAGCTGCTGTTAACAATCAACATCACTGAAGAAAAGAGAAACACAAGAGCTATAACTAAAGTCAGTTATAGCTCTTGTGTTTCTCTTTTCTTCATTGTTGTTGATTGTTAACAGCAGCTGTTCATCACTAATACACAGTCTTCATTTAATTAGTCACTTTATGATCTCATTAACGTTAACTCTTTGAGGACTTGTTGGTGTCTTGGAATGAATGACTTGATTCCTCCTCTGATGAAATCAGCTGCTGAGTTTATGGGTGGAATAAACATATGGCAGGACTTTTACTTTCTGGCTCCTGGAATGTCCACCTCTGGAAGAATGGCATCTACGCTAATATTTGTCTGTTTCTCTCTTATTCCAAAGTCACCGTCGCCACCAGATCCAGTCTGTGTCCAGATCAGAGGGTCACTGCAGTCACCTGGATCCAGTACGTATCCAGACCAGATGGTGGATCAGCACCTAGAAAGGACCTCTACTGCCCTGAAAGACAGCGGACACCAGGACAACTAGAGCCCCAGATACAGATCCCCTGTAAAGACCTTGTCTCAGAGGACCACCAGGACAAGACCACAGGAAAGAGTTGATTCTTCTGCACAATCTGACTTTGGTTTAAAGTATGCCACCATCATGGAGATGAGTGTTTGCTTTGGTTGGGTTCTTTAGCCTTTTAATAATTCAAAGTAATTTGCTGTCAAACGCTAGTTGTTGTGTTAATTAGTAAACATTAACACATTGCTTAATTAAAAGCTTTAAATTGCTGTCTTTTTCTTCTAAAATATTGAAAAGAACATCATGAAGGGTTTGTTGTTAGTTGGGCTCTTGACCCTTTTAAACGTTCAAAGTAACATGTTTCTAAACACTTGCGGTTGTGTTAATAAACATAAACACATTGCTGAATAAAAAGCTTGAAGTAGTAACTTAAACCACTATTTCTTTCTTCTAAAGCAACATCATGAAGTTATCTCTTTGGTATGTTAAATAACGCTCCGCTATTACTGAACTACAAAAAAAAAAAAATCATATTAAACAAATATTATTATAACATTGGGGGAAAAATGCTCAGGTTTTAGACATGAGCACTTCTTATGTGATCCAGTGGTGACAATAATTGTTCATGCTACAGTGCATGATGGGAGTTTTACTTTGTTGTTACCCAGCATGGGTGGAACAAAAGTATGGAAGGAATTTTACTTTCTGACCCCTGGACTTTACACCTCTGTCTGTAATATATCTGCTTGTTTTACACTAGTTGGCCATCAGGTGGTGTTGTGAGCAAATTAAGTTTCCAGAAATTAACCCTTTTCAGAAACAGAGAATCAGAATCAGAAAGAGTTTTATTGCCAAGTATGCTTGCGCATACAAGGAATTTGTTTTAGTGACATAAGCTTCCAACACACCAACACAACACAGAGACACCAACACACAGACAAAAAATAAAAAAATAAAAATTGTAGGCAAATAAATAAGTGTATAAACAATTGTGCTATAAATGATAATGCAATAGGATTGAATAAGATGCAGGGATGTACTATATTGCACACGCTGCGTAGAGCTTATACAAACTTCTGCCCTCTGGCCGGAACTACAGACTGATCAAAACAAGAACTGCAGTGCAGTGCCTGTATGTGTAGATGTGCACTGTTGGTACACTTTAAACCAAATTGCTTCTACGCTCAGATACTTGACAAATGAAGGTAATTCTCTCACTTTCATCATTAACTCACAAATGACATTCAAAGACACAGCAGCAGAGTATTTATCTCCATGTTTATTTCTGGACTTGCACTTGTATTCTTCACTGTGATCAGAGCTGATCTTTGAGATGCTGTAGATTCTTCCGGATCCTACAAACATTCCTCCTTTAAACCAGCTGATTTCTGCAGGAGGGTTTGAATCACTGCTGCGGGTCAGAGTCACTGAATCTCCCTCCACTATTACAGATGGACTGATGAAGACTGAGATGTTATTTGGTGGGTTTAAAGATGCAGAAATAAACTTATACTAGACTAACTGAGACTTGTCGTGGCACTTGTATTCTGTTGTTGTTCTCTTGTTGACCTGACTGCTTCTGTTGTTCTCATTTGTAAGTCGCTTTGATTACATAAATAAATAAACTTAATGTGATTCATATGTGTCAGTCATACGTAATTTAATCAGGTAATGATTGATACTTCACAAGTCCCCAGAGTTAACTAAACACTGCTCTGTGTTCATGTGTTTCCACAATACAGAGTATTAAAGTAACACTGAAGCAGTGTTTTCATGAAATAATTGTATGAGTTATGATTTTGGAGAAGGGATAAGAGATTATACAAACTGGCCATTAATCAGAGATTAATGACAAGATGCACAGTTAATTTTAAAGATGAAACATCAGTCTGTACTCACAGGAGACATTGAGCTGAGCAGCAGGAGAGATGTAAGTGTGTCCATGTAGAGCACAGCTGTATCTGCCTGCATCCTCTCTTCTGACTGACTGCAGCAGGAGTTGATTGTTTCTGTCTCTTCTCTCAGTTAATGGCTGTGAGTTTCTGTACCAGATGAATGTTGCTCTGTCAGTCAGAGTGCAGCTGCTTTTACATGTCAGACGGACATTATGACTCTCTGTCACTCTCTCAGGAGCCTAAATAAATAATGTAAAATCTCTTGAGTTTTTCTGAAGTGTTGCAGTCATTTACAGTGAATCATGCGGAGAAAGATCACATGAAGAGGAAGAGGAGGAACCTTTCTGACTGACACCATCATAGCAATACCTAGTTTTATTCCTGTGTTTTAAACTCTCGCTGTAATTTCGGTCAACATGTAGTTATTAAAGTTTTTTGACTGTTTAGATGTGTGTTTATTGAGGCTAATTTTTGGCTCAACTGATTTCTATGAGGTTCCTCTTTCTAGCCAGTGCAAATCGAGCTCCATATCATAAAAGCTGCTGATAGAGATCATCTTGTTGCTAAAAAAACCCACATCCAATCACCACATAAAGATTTTAAAAGGTTTGTCCACAAATATATTTATTCACTCCTCTGAGTAAAATATTTAAATCATCAGCCTTATTTTATCTAGGTAAAAACAGTACAACTTACACAACATATGAAAGTCAAACTAGGGAAATAGGTGGTTTCTGCTAACATATAAAACCACTTCTGAACCTATAGTTACTGAGAACTTACTCTTGTTACAACTAGCCCCTGTCCAGCTCAAGCACACACAAGATATTTGAAGATAATCAGTCAACAGAATGATTATAAAACCCTATTCTTACCCGTTTCACCAAAACTCATGACGAGTAACAGCACTACAAATGATCAGGATGAAACCAATAATGTTTTTTGTGTGTGTGTGTGTGTGTGTGTGTGTAGGTTGCCTTATATTTTAGCAGGAGGATAAAACACTTCACAGTATAAAGCAGAATAATTAACAAGAAAACTGAGTGTCATCACACAGACGACATCAGAATAACATCAAGAAGTCAAGTTTCAACTAAGAGAAGCTTTAAACTAAGATAAGTTAAAAGAAGTTAACGTTTCAACTAAGAGAAGCTTTTCAATTAGAGAAAAGCTTTAAGTCTTTAAAGATGATCATCCTGTTTTCAATCTTATATGTATATTATTATGTTCCTGGAAAACTAAGAAAATGATTGCTTGATTTTTCATTTGATAAGCTTTGGATAATAATAAAAAATATTTAAACATGCTAATGAAGTATTTGTAGAGCTGACACGTTGCTCCCAGTGAAAGTTTTTCATCGTTTGATCTTCATCATGGTTTCATGTTTTATTTTGTCTGACTCTGGACATTTGTCTCTTCTATTGCTGCTGGTTATCTTGTGAAACAAGATATAAGATATGGCCATAAACACAGTTTCCTCCCCACATAGCAACATTGTGTCGGCCCAGATCCGGCCCACATCTGGCACCCGTGGAAAGATGATCTGACCCACATGCAGCGTGGAATGATGGTACTTGGGCGGACCGCTCCTGTTTGCCAGATTTGAGCCACAAGCAGGCCATAGCAATGCCACATGTCAGCCAAGAGTAAAGAAATTAACCAGAACTGGGCCTTAGCTGAGCCACAAAATCTGTGTATATTAAATATAAAGTTATAAAATATTTCAGCCTTAATAAGCTCGTTAACAAGCAGAATCACTGAAGGAAAGAAGAGAACAGAAAAAGAGATGAGCAGAAATACAAGAACTACAACTGACTTCAGGCAAAACCTTAGATGAAATCAATTGAAGATAAAAGAAGACATTAAATCTCTGAAGATCTCAGCAGAGGAGGATTAAACAACTCCACAAACTCCATTACCAGCTTCACTTATTACTAACCAGACTGACTTTATTTCTGTTAGACATCTACAAAAGTTTTTATTGAGAATTAAAAGAGGTTAAACTCTAATGTGTCACCATAACAGTGATTAGTGTTTCCATTAGTTGTGCTCTTAACTCTTATTCTGTCTTTTTTGGCTGATGTGACGGTGTTTGTTAAACACATTTGCGGCATTGAAGATAGTTACATAGAATAGAGGTCAGGTGATGGTGGTTACATAAACAGGCTGATTTGCATTTTTTAAAAACAATCTAACAATTGTTTCATTAATATATTCACATCACAAACCTTGTGTTTAAGCAGCATGAGAGCCAGCAATATTGCAACAATCAGAAGATTTTAGCGAGCATGAAAAAGTCAATCTATGATGAAACACACATACATCAACAGTCAGCACATGAATCTCAACAATGGTGACAATCAAATGTACCTTGTTGTAATGCTTGCTGGGCACTAGCATAGGACAAAACTCCCAGCATGCATTGCAACATGAATAAATTATGCAGCTGATTTGTCCTATTATTTTGTTTAATTCTACATATTTGCTTATATTTTTTGCTTTTGTTTTTGTTGTGACTTAGTAGCTTTTCAGTGAAGTTCTCAATTGATCAGCTTATCTAAATATTTTTGATTGGCACCATTATTGAGATTCATGTGCTGATTTTTGTATATCTTTGTGTGTCAGCACAGTCTAGGTTTTTTGAGCTCCTGTTTGTTAAAATATTTTAACTGATTGTTATAATACTGCTGAATCTCATGTGGCAGAAACATAGGGTTTGTAATATAAATGTATCATTGTAACAACCTAATCGTTAGTAAAAAAAATAAAAAATAAAAAAACATCAATGAACAAGTCTACTTCGTTATAATTATAAAATCATCAACAGATGACAGCTGTCACTTGATATCATGTCACGCCAGCTTTCTTTGACGCTGCAAATGTGTTTAACAAGCACACTATCACAGCAGCCAAAAAAAAGACGAAATATAGAATAAGAGTTAAGAGCCCAACTAATGAAAACACTAATCACTGTTATGGTGAAACACATTAGAGTTAAACCTCTGTTAATTCTCAATGAAAAAAAAAAAAAACTTTTGTAGATGTCTAAAAGAAATAAAGTCAATCTGGTTAGTAATAAGAGAAGCTGATAAAGCTGTTTGTGGAGTTGTTTAATCCTCCTCTGCTGAGATCTTGAGAGATCCAAACCCACACAGCAAAAGGATCCGCCGCGGAGGTATCGCGGCTTCCGGGATGGACCCGCGAAACGGACCCTTATCGGCGTCCACTTGCGCGCAATGACGGATCCGAAACGAAGGCGGATCGCGGACCCACCGTCCGTTTTGGACCCGCACATTGAAACATATATCCGCCACGGACTCCTAAAAATACTGTCTCATCTGGCCAAGTAACCATGTTAGAGATCAGTGTCTGCTTTAGTTGGGCTCTTGACCCTTTATTTCTGTTTTAGTCTTTTCTCTGGCTGTTATAACCGTGTGTTTCTGAAACACATTTGTAGTAACTCAAAAGCCCAGAAGAATTAAGTGTTAACCTGTACCTAGGAGTAGGTTGTTATACTTTATATCGGTGATCAGGGGCGTCACTAGGCCCTTTTTAGGGGGGCTTCTGCCCAGCCCCCCTAAAAATATATATTTGATTAATAAATTTTTGATTGCTTCAGTCCCCATTAAAAAAAACTAATTTGAAACGGCGACAAACTGCGTCAAGTTTCGGCTCCTCCCCTTATCTGAGTCTGCTTGGTTTTAGCGCATTTTTCAATCAGGGGCGCCGAGCAGAGTGAACATCAAGGTGTGTGCGTGCATTTATTGATAGATTGCTAATGCTATGATATTTTTTTTTTTTTTTTTTTTTTTTTTTTTTTTTTTTTTTTTTTTTTTTTTTTTTTTTATTGACATTTATTGAACCTTAACAAAAAAAGGCATTCGAAGTTTCAGATTTACAATCAAACCTGAGCGTACATACAAATATTACAACACAATATACATATTCACATCAGCAGGCAAGAAAAGTTGAAGCCTAGGTGAAAATAAAACTAAATGAACAAATAAATATATAAAGTAGGAGAGTAGGACAATATTCAATTTATAAAATCAAAGTCTTCCAATAAGGCGTACAAATACACTGCTTTAGGACTTTTCATCCTTCTCACAGTCTCCAAATATACTTTAAACTCCTCCTTAAAAACCACTAATTTTGGAGGGATTTTGAAAAATTTACATTTGTGTATATAAAATTTCAGCAAAAGCAACACATTATTAATAACATAGGATACCTTTTTATCCTTTATTAATAGCCCAAATTTAATAAATTCCCACGACAGTATCAACCTTACAGGTATTCTTTTTTGCATCCATCTCAATGCATCATTCCAAAATTTGTTTACCAAACTGCATTGAAAAAACAAGTGTTCAACCGTTTCTATCTCTACCTTACATATTTGACATAAATTTGAATCCCCAACATTAAATCTCGTTCTTAAAAATTCTTTTGTTGGATATATATGATTCAGAATTTTAAAGTGCACCTCTTTACATTTAGGATTAACAGGAAATGAAAGAAAATTGGTCCTAATTTTACACACTTCTTTCTTCTCATAATGACGAAAAATGTAATTTCTTAATACCGGTCCTGGGAAACATTTATGTATTAAACAGTCTCTTAAGAATTTGTTTGAACATTTTCTGTCAACAAAGCTTACATTTTCTATAATAAGTTCTTGTACTTTAGGTATTATCCTTGAATGTTTCAGATGTTCACTTACTAATTTAAGCATCTGTAATGGAATATTCTTGATAATTTTTTCATACATTTTAGAAGAGCAACTTATATTGTATTTACCACAAAAAGCAACATGGCTTAGTATATTTCCCACATTATCCACTAAATGTGTTAGTGACCATATGCCCTTCTGCCACCACTCATCAATAAACAAAGATTTTCTGTTCACAGTTATACATCTGTTGTTCCAGATTGACATATTATGAGGGCTAAAATTATGCTTGAAAATCAATTTCCAGTATAATAATACTTGTTGATGGAAAGCAGAAAGTTTTACAGGGAGTTTCGAAAGTTCAAAGTCACATTGCAGCAGAAAACTTATGCCACCACATTTATTAAATACGATAGTAGGAATCTCAAACCAGAAAGAGGACTTATCATTAATGAAAGCCTGCAACCATCTAAGTTTAATGACCCCATTCATAATATCAAAGTCAATCGTTTTAAGACCTCCTTCTTCATAATCTTTAATCATGTCACTTTTACGTATATAATGACTTTTCATTTTCCATATAAAATCAAAGTTTAATTTGTTAACTGCCTTTATCCTTTTTGCAGAAACTGATAAAGAGAAACATGGATAGATGAATCTAGAAAGATTCTCTACTTTTGTCAATAAAATTCTTCCAAAAATTGTTATGTCTCTCTGCAGCCAAGTATTCATTATTAATTTACAATTATCCAAAGTTTTATCAAAATTTAAATGTTCTAAATTATCCATCCTCTTAGATAACCATATACCTAAATATTTGACTTCATTTTTCACTGGGATATTGTATAATGTTACATTAGGATGATCATGAATGGCCAATAACTCACATTTTGACATATTTAGCTTTAAACCTGAAGCTTCTGAAAAAAACTTAATTAACTGAAGTGCTAGGGGTATTTGCTGTTCATTTCTTAAAAAAAGAGTAGTGTCATCAGCAAATTGACTGACAATAAAATTATTACCTTCAAAATCAATGCCTAATATGGTTCCCATTTTGAGTAAAATAGACAACATTTCTGCTACCATAATAAATAATAAAGGAGAACATCCACAACCTTGCCTGATGCCTCTTCTAACCTCAAATCTTGGACATGTACCTTGAGTAAGAGCTACAGAACTGTTTATGTCTTTATAAAGCATTCCAACAATACTAATACATTTAGGACCAAAACCAAAGTGTTTAAGAGTTTGAAAAATAAAAGAATGCTCCACCATGTCAAAGGCCTTATAGAAATCCAGAAATAAAATTAAACCATCCTCTTCAATTAAATGACCATATTCAACCAAATCAAAAACTAACCTGATATTATTATGAATTGACCTATCCTTTAAGAATCCTGATTGGGTCACACTGATAATTTGTGATATTCCTGTTTTTAATCTGGAAGCCAGTGCTTTAGTAAACAGTTTGTAATCAGTATTAAGTAGTGTTATGGGGCGTAAATTATCTAATATCCTTTTATCTTTTCCTGGCTTTGGTATCAAAATTATAAGCCCTTGTTTCATTGTTGGCAATAATTCAATATTATTTATACACTCTTGTAAGGCTTCAAATAAAAGATATTTTAGGTCATCCCAAAAAAAATTATAAAAATCTGTGGTTAACCCATCAGGACCCGGTGATTTACCAGGTTTACTCTGTTTAATCGCCGCATCAAGCTCTTGTAAGGTTAGGTCTGAATCGCATAGTTCTTTAAATACACTATCAATAGATGGTATATTATTTTTTATCATCTGAAAAAAAGAATTTGAATTAACAGAGGAAAAAGAAGAGGAATACAAATTGGAGTAAAATTTAAACACCTCTTTTACTATCAAGTTGTGATTTAATTGTTCTACTTGGTTCACAATTAAACTACTGATCGAATTTTTTTCTTGTCGTCTTTTCTCCAAATTAATGAAGTATGAGCTATTTTTTTCCCCCTCTTCCAGCCACTTAGCTCTGGATCTCACATATGCCCCTTTTGCCTTTTTAATATAGAATTCATCTAGAATGGAATGAAGCTTAATAAGTTTTTCTTTATCTTCATCTGACATGTTAGGTTGACAACAGCATTTATTAATATCTTGTATTAACTGGAATTCTTTTTTACATTTCTTTTTCATCAGATTTTTGCTAAAGGTCATTGAATATTCTCTTAATTTATGTTTTAAATACTCCCATTTAATACCACTTGGCATCTTTTTTACTTTAAATTCAGCAATTATTTTTTTAATATATGTACAAAAATCAGTATGATTCAACAAATCTGCATTAAATTTCCAATAGCCTCTAGTATTACAAGGTTTATTTCTTTGTTCTAAGATTAAGTTGATCACACAATGATCTGTTAAGGGGGCACCTGAAATATTACACTTAGTCGCATTCCTTGAAAGAGATTCAGATCCGAGCCAATAATCAATTCTTGACTTTGAAGTGGCATTCGGTTTGAACCACGAAAAGTGTCTGGCAGTGGGGTTTAAGTTTCTCCAAATATCAATTAATCCATTGGATAAGCAGAAATTTTGAATAATACTGTTAGCATGAGAAATATCAAATTTAGATGGTTGTCTATCCATGTATTCATCTGGTGACATGTTAAAATCGCCACCGATTAAAATATAATCTGTAGGGTAACTACTTTTTAGGTCACTTATGACATTTGTTATTGTCTCCAACAGGCCTTTATTCTGGGTTTGAACATTATACCCATACACATTAACTAAAATGAAAAATATTTTGTCGAAGTATAGGACCACTGCAAGCCAATGGCCATTAACATCAGCCCTGTGTGTAATAATCTTGCCTGGGCATTTATTCATGCATATAGCGACCCCTGCAGACCGATTTGAACCATGACTAAATAACATAACATCCCCCCACTGCTTTTTCCAAAAGGTAACATCTGCCAACTCTGAATGTGTTTCTTGTAGAAAAAAACAATGTGATTTTTGACTTTTGCAAAATAAGAAAATTGCCTTTCTCTTAACTGAGTCCTTTAAACCCCTACAATTTAAAGAAGAAAATGAGATATCAGATTTTAACACGAACATGAACAATTAAATAGATAAAACAAAAAATTGAATACAAAAATTAAAAATTTAAATCCAAATAAAGATGTAAACTACGTTTAGCGTTTGTGGAATAGAAAAAACTGAATCCCATTCCTTTATCACCCCACCTCACCTCATATCAAACACTGTAAACCCTAATGTTGCCTTAACTTAAAAAATCAAGTAATGTTGACTAAACATTACTTAAAATTTTGCATTTTGGCCCTGTCACTTAAAAATATGAGTTAATTTAACTAATTTACCTTCAAAATGCATAAACTTAAGATTTCAAGTGTTGTGAGCTCAAAATCATGAGTAATCCTTTCGAAAAACTCAACTTCACTCTGTTCTTCCTTTAATGTAATTGGCCATGGGAGAAATTCTGCCTAGCAACAAGAGAACAAAAGCACTGATTGGTGGATTACACAATTCGTCCTTTTGGTCTGTTTGGTTGCTGAACTACAATTCAAGAGGAAGTTTTTCTTTGTGTACTATGTTCGGTGACTAAAATTATGTAGACATAAAGTTGTTTTGCATGATTTCTACTGGTGAAATATGTTAATTTAAATCCTTGTGGTACGTGATTTTGAGATGATTATTGAAACGACAACTTAAGTATTTAATGAAGTGGCCCAATCGTTTTCCTTTGAGTGAAAGAACATGGCAGCTAAAGTTACTGCTTTACTCGTTAGATCGAAAACCCTAATAAGTTGAATGAACTAAATTGATTGAGTAAACTCATTGCCTCAATTTAATTGAGTAATGGAGTCCCCCAAAACTTACATATTTAAGTTTATTTAACTTGACGGTTTTGTAGAAAACCCTAATAAGTTGACTGAACTAAATTGATTGAGTAAACTCATTGCCTCAATTTAATTGAGTAATGGAGTCTCCCAAAACTTACATTTTTAAGTTTATTTAACTTGACGGTTTTGTAGATTGTACTTAAATCACTCAGTTCACCAAACTTGATGCTAATTTAATGTACTTAAACAATTATGTTCATTTAACTTGGTACTAATTTCAAGTGTACTTATATATTTAAGTTAACTCAACATGTAAATTTAACTGAAAATGATGTTCTTATTTTTGACAGCACACTGAAGTAAAACAAATAACAGCATATTTAAACTTTGACCTTTTGACAAACTGTCACAATATTTATGAAAATACAGTAAACCCTATACTGCACTGTAAAAAAAAAAAAAAAAGTATTTTTATGTCTTTGCAGACATTGAAAAGACATCCACTGAGTAGTGAATGTTTTTATGACGTCTTTTTTTTTATGTTTTTTATGTCTTCTGTACATCCGATATAGATGTTCACAGATCCTCCTTACAAGGTTCTGTGACTTTATTTCTGTCAGACATCTAGAGAAGCTCTTATTGAGAATTAACAGAGGTTTAAATGTGCATACTTGATTCATTTGAAGTCACCATTGTGGTGGAAAATGTCTGGTTTAGTTGGGATCTTGGTCCGGATACTTCTTATGTTTGCTTGTCTCTTGCTGCTGTAACAGTATATTTTAAAATGCTGTTTTTGTGGCGAAGAAAGATGAAGTTTAAAAGAGCTCAGGTGTTATCAGCTCTTTGTTGGTGTAAGCTTGTCTTTTGCTGCTGTAACTTGTGTGTTGTAAAACACTGTTACTGTGGCAAAGACAGTTGAGATCTAACATACACATATCTTGCTTGCAATGGTGACTTATTATAGTAAAATATATTGCTGCAACTATGGATATACTTTTATGGATATAAACTTTGTAGATAAAACAATGTACTTACTTTTAGAAAACCAATCATGTCGTCACAAACAGACATCAAGATTTTGGATATGCATCACATCAATGGTGACAATCAGAACAAAAAAGGCTGGAAAATAAGGATGAGTTTGTGCTATGGAGCTATTTTGTTTGTCACCATTATTGTGATGCATATGCTACATCTAGAAGTCTGTGTGTGTGAAAACTTGATTGATTCTTTTACTCAAATTATTTCAAACACATTCATTTCGTCCATCTTTAAAATAAGTATTTTACTCCTGGTGCCTGTTAAAAATATCAAACAAAACTTATTTTATGATCTCAAATATGTATTATGTGATGACTTTCTCATCAACAAAAAACATCAAATAACACATGAGCTCATTTAAATTTGCCTTTTTTCACCACAAAAACAGCGTTTTAAAATACACCAATACAGCAGCAAGAGACAAATTAACACAAGAGGTATCTGGACCAAGATCCCGACTAAACCAAACACTTTCCACCACAATGGTGACTTCAAATGAATCAAGTATCAACATTTAAACCTCTGAGGGATTTAGGTAGTCTACAAAACCGTCAAGTTAAATAAACTTAAATATGTAAGTTTTGGGAGACTCCTTTACTCAATTAAATTGAGGCAACAAGTTTACTCAATAAATTTAGTTCAGTCAACTTATTAGGGTTTTCAGTGAAGAGAAGCAGTCAATACCCTTTTTAAGTGATACGTTTACCCTCTATATACCCAAATGGACCTCTAAACCCAGCCGCCTTGCCTTCCTTTCTGGCTTGTGCGATTCTTGGCCATAATTCACTTCTCAACAGTCTATCTTCTTTCGTCAGGTCTTCGGCAAAACGGATGCCAGCTTCTTTGCACACTGCTGACGACTTGGTTCTCTTCCATACTTCGTCCCGCACCAATCTGCGGGTAAAAAGAATGATCACCTCTCTCGAACGACCGGTCTCCTTTCTTCCCACCCGATGCACGACATCCACAGCCTCCTCCATAGTAGAAGCAAACTCAGGCGTTATCTTGCCCAGAAGTTGAATCACATCCTCTCTTATGCGCTCGTTTGAGTTCTCCTTGAGACCTTTTATGCGAAGACACCATCTCCTCTTGTATCTTTCCTCTTCCAGCACACGAATTTTCAGATCATTATTAACTTCGGATAGATTTTCAATTTGTTTCTCCATCATTTTAATTTTGTCTTTGCATTCTCGTAACTCCTGCGCATTTATTTGGACGGACTTAGCAACGCTTGCAATCATCGCACTGTGCTGCTTCATTTGCGTGCTTATTTCTTCGTGCTGTAAATCTACCTTAGTTCCAAGGGCTTTAATTGCATCCAAAATAGCCGAATTGGGCACCTCGTTTTCCTCACACTCTGTTGGTTTTTTAGCCTTTTTTCCTTTTTGGGGTTTACTCGGTGTGGGTGGATCAGAATCAGTTCCTCTCTCCCTTTTGCTCGAACCTATTGCTATTTCCATTTCGTAACAATGATCTTCCATATCGGCACCACAACTTCGGGTATGTGTATTAGCAGGTGGAGGTGGAAAAAAACTTATCAAGCTAAACTAACTTGGGAAATTTTGTGAGAGCACGAAACAACTTGACTACTCAATCCGCCATCTTGCAGCCTCCCTAATGCTATGATATTACACCTGCATCGGTGCAGTTCTTTGTCATAAATGCATTGCAGTTTACATAATGTAATGTTACTGGAGTATTGGGAGCACACGGGACGGCTCGGTTTCTCATCCAATACCAATAAGTTTCGCTGCGTTCACCTTCAGCCCTTGGGTGATAGTTGTTTTTTATTCCTACAAAAATGAAGTGATTAACACCCATGAAAACATACTTTAGATTCAGAAAACGATCATGATTTATTTTAATTTACTTTTTACAATTACAGACATATTATAATGTATTTTGACATTACATTATGCAGCCATGCACAGAAATGACACACATTGTCTGAAAGCACTAGATGGCCCAGAGAGAGAATGTGGAGTTATTTTGTTTTGTGTTATTAAATATAGTTTTGTATTAAGTAATAATGAATCAGGAGGAGTGTCATGATACATAAATTAGAGTAAGCGTAGAGTAAAGGGATTTTTGATTTTCTTGATTTATACTATTTATACTAGTTTTGTGCTTGATTTATAGAAGTGGCAAATTGATAATTCATGTTGTTATTTTTAATAAATAGAAATAAATATAGAACAAATTAATTATATTGCCAATAGACAATTACATTAATACATGGTTTGTCTATATTCTTAATGAATATTAGCTGGTTAGTTAAAATACTTAAAATGACATCAATTTTCATGGGGTGACTTTATGAATATCCAACCGTATTGTTGATTATAAAGGCTAAAAAACTAAAATAATTTATATTTCATCGTAGATGGATATACCACATTTCTTCTTGTCGTGCGGGAGTAGGTCTGCAAATGAGCAACAGTCAGGTGAGAATAGAACGTAGACAGCCTCTCACACACACACACACACACACACACACACACACACACACACACACACACACACACACACACACACACACACACAATACCACTGTGTTCCCAAGACTCATTTCAGTCATTGAACCCTGACATTATTTTAATTGTCTGCCAATTTCCCTGTACATTTTATAAGAAAAAGCAGTGGTATCGTCAAAGGATAAACACAAATGTCCTGACTCCTGACATTATTGACACTCAACAAGAAATTATTAACTGTCTTTCAGTCAACTGAACTGAAACTATTTTTTTGGTTTCTCAGAAAAGTCAGTGCAAAAAGTGAATGAAGTGGAGGCAGAGAAGATTGATGAAGGCACATCAGAGAAAGGGCAAGATCATGATGGAGGTCAGAAAGTGAACAGTTGTTTTGGATAATTTGTCTGGTCAGTTAATAAATACAAATGAAGTTAAGATTTCTTTAGTTACCAAACTATATTTGCGTGATTGTCACAGTACAGGGACAGAGAGAGCATGAAGAAGAGGAAGACATGAGTCAGGAGAGAGAGGACAGACATACAGAGAAACAAATGTCAGATGAAGCACAGACAGCAGCTGCACCTTTAGATCAGTGTGACTTAGGTGAAAAGGACACAGGCCCAAAACAGGCAAAATTACACTATTATCCCCAGGAGAACTTTGGCTTACAAAAAAGATCATTCCAGCCAAGCTGGTTTCAAACTTTTGCTTGGCTTGAGTACTCACAGAAGACAGATTCTGCGTACTGCTTTGCTTGCCGTGTCTTTGGTAAAAACTTGAAGCATGATGTATTTGTGAGTAGTGGATACAAAAACTGGAAAAAGGCACTCAAAGCATTTCACAAACATGAGGGGACTCAGTCACACAAGGATTGTATTGTCTCCTGGAAAAGTTACAAGGCTAGTGCATTACAGGGAAATGTTATACAGCAGATTGAAGCAGCAAATGCTGATGAAATTAGACAAAGAAGGGAGTATATGCGACGTATTGTGGCTGTGACCTGCATGTTGGGGAAGCAAGGGCTACCATTAAGGGGTAATGATGAAACAGCAGAAAGTCATAATAAGGGCAACTTCTTGGAATGCATGGGGCATTTGCAGAAGTTTGATCCTTTCTTGCAGCATTACACTGCCCCATCAAACAGCACATACCTCTCCCCTGTCAGTCAGAATGAAATGATAGAGTGCTGCTCGAAAGAGGTGACAGCAAAGAAATGCATGAGTCAAAAATGTTTGCCATTATGGCGGACGAGGCCAGAGATGGACACACAGAACAGCTAGCAATTTGTGTGAGGTATGTCACTGAGGGAACAGTTAAAGAGAGATTCCTGTCCCTGACAGAGCTGAGAAGTTTCGACGCAAAGTCAATAACCGAGGCATTAGAAAGAAAATTACAAGAAGAAGGAATTGCTCAGTTGAAGTGTGTTGCCCAGACATACGATGGAGCAGCAGTTATGAGTGGAGCAGCTGGAGGTGTTCAGTCTCTTTTCAGGGAGAAGCACCCTGAGGCTATATATGTTCACTGTTATGCTCATGAGTTGAATCTTGTCTTGTGCCACACATGCAGAGGGATTACTGAGGCCGCAGAGTTCTTTAGCCTGCTGGAAAGTTTGTATTCATTTTTTAGTGTTTCCCTGGTCAGCCACCACAAGTTTAAAGAAGCACAAGCAAAATTAGGATTGCAACCATGTGAACTGGTGCAGCTGTCCAACACACAGTGGGCGTGCCAGCTTCACTCAATGAATGCTGTGCTTGAAAATCTGCCTGCCATCATTGATTGCCTCTCTGCCATCAATACAGCAACTGCAGTGGGGTTGAAAACAAAAATATGCAAATTCTCATTTGTGTATTTGTTGATTCTTTTCAAGGATCTCCTATCTGTAGTAGCAGGCTTGCACAAATATCTCCAAAAAGAGACCATTGACCTTCCCCAGGCAGTGGCATACAGAGATGCTGTGTGTGACTCCTTAAAGCAGAAACGCAGTGATCCCACTGCTGCAGATATATATGCTAGAGCAAAGGCAGTGTGTGAAGATAATGACATTGTAGTTGAGGAGCAACTTTCTGGCCAGAGACAAAAAAAAAAAGGATGGATGATTTTGTTGTTGAAACAACTTACGGTGCACATAGGATAATCAGCACAGATGCCGAACAAGTCAAAACAAAGTTACTATATCCATGTCTGGATAGAATGATAACTGAACTGGAGAACCGTTTTTCTGCTGTAAATGGCGCATTGCTGCAAGGTATTCAAGAATGCAGTCCAGTGTCTGAAAACTTCCTGTCTGAGTCACATTTGGAAGAACTAGCACACCATTACAACATTGATTTAAAGACAGAGGAAGTCATGGTAGCAAGGCACTTTTTGACACATAAAAAGCAAGCTGGTGCAGCTCCACAAGACATGGTTTCACTTTATAACCTGCTGGATTCTGAAATGTTTCCATCACTGAAATCTGTCATCCAGGTTGCCCTCACTGTACCTGTTAGCAGCTGTTTGTGCGAGAGGTCTTTCAGTGCTCTTCGCCGTCTCCGCAACTGGCTAAGGAGAACAATGGGTCAGAGCAGGCTCCATCAGCTGGCAGTTATGGCCATCGAGAAAGATGTTGTTGAGCAATTGGATCATGATAAAATTATCAACAGGTTTGCTACTCTTAAGGAGAGAAGACACAGGTTGATGCTCCCAATGAAAGACCAGTAACTGGGCTGCAATACTGCTGCTTCTCACCGGCTGCTTCTTCATTTTGGCTTGTTTTTCCATTACTTCTGATAGTTAACCACAGCCCCCACTTAATCCATTGTCCAGCCTCATACCTGTGTTGTTTATATTGCTGATATGGATGATCAAAGTTTATGGCTTTTATGTTATTTTCTGGTTAAAATGTTATTTAATTTTGTCAGAAAAATTCCTATCTGAGGTTTGTATGTGAGCATAGAAATGCAAACAGTAAAATGTTGTGTTTGTACTGGAAACGTGTGCGTGTGTTTGTACAGTGAATGAATCAGGAGGTCTTCATTGTAAAAAAAAAAAAAAAAAAAATCAACATTCCCTATTTTCTAGTGGTCACATCCAATAATTATTTTTTTATTACAGTGTTGTATATGGCTCAGTCAGTACTCCTACTCCCATATATGAAATACAGGGAATACAATGGAATAGTGGATTGCAGTAAGGTTAGTAGCATACCACCCTACCCTAATAGTCAAATAATATTTTTTTAATCATACCCTTATTGGGGGCTGAGCCCCCCTAAAATCAAAATCCTAGAATCGCCCCTGTCGGTGATGATAATTATTCATTATTATTCACAATTATTGAACTGTATGGAGTTTAATCGCTGGTGAAGTAGGTGTTATGTAATTAGTAGAAGTGGTTCTAGTAAAAATGACACTGAGAGCCAGTGAATCTGTGATAATTAGTTAATATAAAAATGACTTTCTTAACAATTTGTACACATACATTTTTCTTCTCTGCCAGTAATTGGTCAAACACAGACATCAATAATCAGAATATGAACCTCTACAATGGTGATGAAAAAAACATGCTGCTGGGTATTGTAGAACAAAACTCATCCATGGCTCCCAGCATGCTCTGCAACATTTTTTTATGGTCACCATTGTAGAGGTTCATATTCTGATTATTGATGTCCTTGTGTGACTGTGTGACACCGTAGAAGACCAATCTGTTTGAAAAATCGTTCAGATTAACTGATTATCCAAGAAGCACTGGCTCTTAGAATCACTATTACTATAATCAATCAAATTACACAACACATATTTCATCGGAGGGTAGACTCTGTACAGTTCAATAATTGTGAATAATAATGAATAATTATCATTACCGACATAAAGTATAACAACCTATTTCTTCTTGGCCTTTGAGTTACAACAAATGTGTTTTAAAAACACACTGGTATGTGGGTCTGTGGGGCCATGTGGGTCTCTAACGAGAGAGGTGAGAAAACAAGCTCACAGCAGAATCTCTCTAGTGTTGACTGTGTGATCATGTGACCCTCATGATGGACAGATGAGTGCTTGACATCACAGACATTTTCTGACAACGTTTCTCAATCCAGGAACTACGAGCCTTTGATGCTCACACACACCAAAATATGTAGTTGATGATGAAACATTTGTGTGACCCTCACATGGAATTGATGTTGATAGTGTTGAAATTATGCAGCCAAGTGATGATATCTCAGATCATTATTTAGTTCTGTGTAAACTTCATATAGCCAAAATGGTAAATTCTACTTCTTTTTACAAGTATGGAAGAACCATCACTTCTACCACAAAAGACTGCTTTTTAAGTTATCTTCCTGATGTATCCAAATTCCTTATCATATACAAAACCTCAGAGCAACTTGATGATATAACAGAAACTATGGACTCTCTTTTTTCTAGTAATTTAAATACAGTTGCTCCTTTACGCTTAAGGAAGGTTAAGGAAAACAGTTTGACACCATGGTATAATGAGCATACTCGCACCCTAAAGAGAGCAGCCCGAAAAATGGAGCGCAGCTGGAGGAAAACAAAACTAGAGGTATTTCGTTTTGTTTGGTGGGAAAGTAACTTATCCTCCAAAAAAGCATTAAAAACTGCTAGATAAAAAACATAACCCCAGGTATTTATTCATTACAGTGGCTAAATTCAACAAGTGTTGACATTTCCCAACATCACAGCAGTAATGACTTTATGAACTACTTTACTTCTAAAATCGATACTATTAGAGATAATATTGCAACCATTCAGCCGTCAGCTACAGTATCACATCAGACAGTGCACTATAGACACCCTGAGTAGCACCTAGAAAGGACCTCTACTGCCCTGAAAGACAGCGGAAACCAGGACAACTAGAGTCCCAGATACAGATCCCCTGTAAAGACCTTGTCTCAGAGGACCACCAGGACAAGACCACATGAAACAGATGATTGTTCTGCACAATCTGAATTAACTGCAGGCTGGAATTGAACTACTGGTTTCGTCTGGTCAGAGGAGAACTGGCCCCCAACTGAGCCTGGTTTCTCCCAAGGTTTTTTTCTCCATTCTATCACCGATGGAGTTTCGGTTCCTTGCCGCTGTCGCCTCTGGCTTGCTTAGTTGGGGTCACTTCATCTACAGCGATATCATTGACTTGATTGCAAATAAATGCACAGACACTATTTCAACTGAACAGAGATGACATAACTGAATTCAATGATGAACTGCCTTTAACTATCATTTTGCATTAATGAATGTTGTTCAGTTGCTTTGACGCAATGTACTTTTTTTTAAGCGCTATATAAATAAAGGTGACTTGACTTGACTTGACCCAAGGGAAGCTGGAGTTTCTTCTGTAGAGCTGGATTGTTTCATTCATTCATTATAATCAGACTAGTGATGTGAGAAAGGACGTTTTCTGAATTGAATCAGCTGAACTAATGGCTCTGTAAAATGATACACTGGCTGCATCCAAAATAGTAGATGAAAAACTGAATGTGACAAATGTAGTATGTCTGAATTCACAGAACAAAATTCACTGGGATGACCGACATATAACGGACAACATGGTACATCCAGATTAGATTCATACTAAACACATTCATACTATATATAACATAATCGTTCTGCAGCCCCGAAGTAATGACTTATTCAGAAGAGTACCTACTCTAGAGAATATGAGAGCTCGGCTGCAGCCAATTGTTTGAACATCAGAGGATGCTGAGGACATCTGCTGCTCAAACACGTGTAAATACAGAGTAAAAACTCAGAACACAAGCTGCGGTACTACAATACAGTTTATTAAAAGTGCAATATACAATCTTTAAATACACTGAATAAGCAGAATATGTAACACTTTACATACAATAAGGTTTTATAGGATTATATTAGTTTTCAGATGCACTTTTTTCTTGTAAATGAAGACTGTTTTTATACCAATTCATGAGGTATTTTTATGCTTTATCTCAAATAAAATTACAGCACATTTATGGCTCATCGTCTGCAAGTCTCTCTGGATAAAACCAATTGGTAAATACATTTCTGTAAATCAAGACGCTGCTGTCAATCATTCAGGGCTCCACCCACAGAGACAAAAAAGGCAGTGTCCCAAACTATGGTTTTTTCATGCTGAAAATAAATTAATAAGTTATATAGTTCAAATTCCTGGACAATATAAAAAGGAATTGAATTACTTGATCTTCAGAAGTAAATTATATTGTCTGCACCATATATTTAGTGAACAGACATTTGATATTCTAGGTAATGAGTGAAAACACTTACTGTTGTATTCTCATACACAGGTTCAGTCATCTCAACATCACAAGGTCTGGATACATTCATCTATGACAATAAAAAAAAAAAAAAAAAAAAAAAAAAACAGTATGAAAAAAAAAGTTATCAACATACAATAATTATTAGGTCACCTGTAATAATAATAATTACATAACGTTCACATCAACAGATTATAACAACAACTTACCGTAACATTCTCATATAAAGGATCAGTCGACTCAACATCAGATGCTGTACATCTATCATGATCAGGTCTGAAATGATTCATCTTCAACATTAAAGAAATAGAGACAAAATTACAGACTAAATAAATAACTAACAAATATAAACTCACTAAATAAATAAGGTCAGAACTCTTAGATACTTTATTTATTGATGAGAGCATTGATTACAAAAATAATTTTTGTCACCTGAGTTTCAAGTGTGTCTTTTTTCTTGTTCATCCTGCTTCTCCTTAAAAACAATGAATGTGTTACGTAAAATAAATAATATACTGTATTATAACAATGTTGGACTTGCATTTCTTGCATTTCTTCTGTGATACTATTTCCTTGGTCAAAACCAATTACCGTTTATTCCTAAGATTTTCCAACAAAATTAATATGTAAAAAAAGCTACCCTTACAACTCAGTGTTTCCTTTACTGAAGGTAATATCGGTAAATTAAACACATATTACCAAATAAGCATTGTTAAGATAACTGCAGCTCCACAAATCACACCAACAGTTATGTACAGTATCACTAGATGTCCTACAACAGAGACAAAAGAGTAAAATATCTGAACAGGTTCACTTCAGAAAGAGTAATATATATATATATGGGCTGTGCTCTACCTTTAACCGTTACAGTAACAGCGTCTGATCTCTGAGATCCATGTTGATTGTGAGCCTCACAGTAGAAGCGTCCACTCTGTAGTGCACTGAAACTCTGTCCAGATCCAACAGCTGAGCTTTGATTCTCCTTAAACCAGCTGAAGTTCAGAGCAGGAGGGTTTGAATCACTGCTGCAGATCAGAGTCACTGAATCTCCCTTCAATATTACACCAGATCCAGTTATGGACACCACTACATTTCTTGGAGCATCTGAAATAGAAAGAATGAAACATATCATCAATAATGACAAAACACACTGGAACTAGAGAACTATTGTCAGTTCTTGCACCAGTATTCACTTACACATCACATTCAGCATCACAGCATCAGAGTATTTCTCTCCATGTTCATTGATGGATCTACACTTGTATTCTTCACTGTGATCAGAGCTGATGTTTGAGATGCTGTAGATTCTTCCAGATCCTACAAACATTCCTCCTTTAAACCAGCTGAAGTTCAGAGCAGGAGGGTTTGAATCACTGCTGCAGATCAGAGTCACTGAATCTCCCTCCACTATTACAGATGGACTGATGGATACTGAGACGTTTTTTGGTGCATCTAAAGAGGACAAAAATTAAATGTAGTTCACCTAAACATAAACACATAAACTCAGAAAGTTAAAAATAACTAATGAATCTGTACTCACAGGAGACATTGAGCTGAGCAGCAGGAGAGATGTAAGTGTGTCCATGTAGAGCACAGCTGTATCTGCCTGCATCCTCTCTTCTGACTGACTGCAGCAGGAGTTGATTGTTTCTGTCTCTTCTCTCAGTTAATGGCTGTGAGTTTCTGTACCAGATGAATGTTGCTCTGTCAGTCAGAGTGCAGCTGCTTTTACATGTCAGACTGACATTATGACCCTCTGTCACTCTCTCAGGAGCCTCCACCTGAAGATCTGAACACAACACACACATTATATCTAGTGCTGCTGTCATACACTGATTATTATTCAACATAATGCACAGAAGAAGAGCTCAGCCTCATGAAAGTCACCTGTGACATTAAGAATCACTCCTGGATCACCAGTCCATTTATCTATATTAGTTATGAATCTGAAATAGTACATGTGTTGGTCGTTCTGTGTCACATGACTCAGTCTGATGGTGCAGTTCTGCTGTTTGTCTCCCAGATACTGAAGCCTCTGACTGTATTCAGGATCATCAGACAGATCTAGAGGCTCTTCACCCTTTATTCCAAGTCTTCTGGTCCAGAACACTTTCTCAATCTTATGTCCAGTAGGGTATGTATAAGTGCAGTTCATTATCACTGATGAGTTCTTTAGTGTACAGATGTGTGAAGGACTGTATCTCACACCCCAATCAGCAGAAACCACTGAAACACAGAATACATATTGAACAAATTCATCCATCCAGGGCCATCGCTAGGGGGGTGCCAAGCCTTGTGCGACGTTGATGTGCAATGCCCTCTGCAATTATGTGTGTATGTTGGGGGGGTTTGGGGGGGTGCTATAGTAACAAACGCAACTTTAACATATATTATCTGATCGATTTTGATGCCGTGCTCACTGATATGCTTGTATATGAATCAAGATCACACACATGCTCATAAGAACTGTAAGATCTCCTGCCTAATAATAATAATAATAATAATAATAATAATAATAATAATAATAATAATAAAGCAATTAAAGGATTATAAGTGATTTAAGGGAATAAGTAAATAAGAGAGTTAAAATAAGTTCTAAGTTTGTAGTTATATATGAAGTAGTAGTCAATTTACACTTTTTGAACATAAAATGTTATTTTAAATTGTGCACATTCGCTCTTATTTGTATGTGTAATAGTCGAAAACGCAAATGTCTCTTGCCACGTTCATTTATGATTTAATCACGATCGCATGCTTTCAATTCAAAACGGTGACATTTCATAAAAATGTTTGCATCACTGAACAGTCCTATCACTGTTAGTCACTGAACATTTCTATCCTAAAACAGTTTTCTAAAACAGCACTACTTGCATCTTTCCACAAACTCTTGTTGCGTTGTGTAAGTGACAGTAAGACCATCTTCTTTGATTGGATCTCTATCATTCTGCCATTGTCGAGCGCTGATGGACCACTGAGGCAGACCAAGAATAAAAGCTTAACTTTTTTTAACTTTTGTTATCCTAACCAAAAACAGCTTTACTCAGTCTTATACTGTCTATCAGCAATGACTATTTTAGTCTTTCGAGGAAATAGGAATAATAATTAGACATAAACAACATGAAATGCAGGCCAGGAGCGAGGCCCTCATGAAAGCAGTCGCACACTTCGCACAGCCCTTGCGACAGAACTGCATCCATCATCAAAGCAACTATCTCTCTCGTGTTTCTAAAGTGTTGCAGTCACTTACTGTGAATCATAATCAGAAAGATCAGAAGAAGAGGAGGAGCCATTCTGACCGACACCATCATAGCAACACCTACAAATAAATGAACAGTTATACAGTATTTTTTTTTTTTTTAATATATATATTTTTTAATTATTATGTTAGTTCATTGTCTGTTTAGATGTTTGTGTTTTATTGAGGTTTAGTGTTTTTGCGAATGGTTGCTGTGCTGTTAAACTATAGTTAAGTATACAAGCTCTTAACTTCCTCTTTCTGGCTAGTGTAAATCGAGCTCCATATGCAGCTGTGGACCAAAACAGTCTTGTGGGTTAAGATACACAATAAACCTGGTGGTCCCACCAACACCCAAAACATGACTTAAGTCATTGCTTACAACGTGCTTACAGTATATTTATAGAAAAAACACATCTAATCACCAGCTAAAGGGGATTAGATGTTTAAAACATTCACCACAATTTTATTTACCAATTAAAAACATGCATTCCATTGAAATTATACCCATGACCTTAGCATCGCTAGCACATGAATAATAAATAAATAAATAAATAAAGAAAGAAAGAAAGAAAGAAAGAAAGAAAGAAAGAAAGAAAGAAAGAAAGAAAGAAAGAAAGAAAGAAAGAAAGAAAGAATAGCACAGGGCTAGTTATCCCTTTTTTTTTTTTTTTTTTTTTTTACTCCAGTGAAATTGTTACTGGAATTTTAATTACTTGAAGTGCAGTATTTCCAAAAAAAAAAAAAAAAAATATATATATATATATATATATATATATATATATATATATATATATATATATATATATATATATATATATTATATATATATATATATATATATATATATATATACACACAGAATAATTATAAAATCATGTTCTTACCCATTTCACCAAAACTCAAGACCAGCGACAGCACTACAAATGATCAGGATGACACCAGCAATGGCGTTTTTATGTGGTCAACGCCTTAAATTTTCACACAGTACAGATGCAGCAGAAGCAGAGACCGAACATGGCAACCACCACATTAGACTAACATCAGACAATAGATTAAACTTTCAACAAACTTAATATTTATAAAGAAAAAGCTAGCTGAGAAATGTTGTCCATCCATACAGATGCTTATTGTGTATTCAAACTTACATGCATATTTAATTTTATCCTGGGGAAATAAGAAAATACATGATTTCATAAGAACTTTTCAAGAATTGATAGAGTAAACAAATATTGAAGTTGCATTCTCATGCACCATATGATATCTAGTAAGCTTTTTATTCTGACTCTGGCCTTGTGTCACATCTCTGTTGTCTCTGGTTATCTTTTGTACCTCTAAATATGGCCATAAATGCAGTTTCCTCTGTAGCGACCACAGATGTGAGAGAACAAGCCATGTGCAAACTCACAGCAACATAGTGTTGTTTACTGTGTGATCATGTGACCCTCATGAAAGATGGACAGAACAGTGCTGACGTCACAAAATTATGTTGCTCTGACATCTGAAGGCAGATATTGCTGATACTGTTTAACTGCGAAGGAGACAACTATCCATTCATATAATAAGGCATTTGTTTGGATTACCCAGATGTTTTTTTTTTTACTTTTACAGTGTACTTCTGTATCTGTATATGCAATCTGTATATTTAACAGTATTTCAATGTAAATTTACGTGAAATGTCCCATGAGATCTGACTTTATTTTTGTGAAAAATTGTAATAGATCTCACGGAAATTTCTATTACTGTTCCAAATATTCTGTATGTTGCTTAAAAATAAAATGAATTGTATTCAGTGGGGGAAAAATGTAATATATACAAGTGACGTGATTTCACAGAAGTGCTAATTTGCTCATTCAAAAATACCCATATTGCCATGATCACATTTTTTGAAGGAAAAAAACATAAAAAAAACCTTACTGTTTTCCCCATTTTTGTTGTGTTAATTTTAGGGGTGGAATGGGTTATTAAAAAAAAAAAACTGTTCAATTCACTTGTCATGTGTCTTCTACATGTACCATATCGATTATTTCCAAATTTTTCAATCGACTATAAATCATAAATCGATTAGTCTTGACTGGCAGCGCTGCGGTAAACGAATAAGCTCACGTGTTTTCCACGCTTCCGTCAAATGATTCCGAACAGAACTGATGACAGAGCTCCCAGGAGAAGTAGTGAAATGGAGACACCCCTCGCATGGTGTGCATTTTGTGACAGATCGAAGGCTTAGCAAGAAAAAGAGAAGGAGCAGTCTACCCTTCCGTCGCCATCACTCCGTGTCAATTCTTTAATGGTATTGATGGATTTAATGGTATTTTTTATTGGTATTGATAGGGAGGGCAGACGACAGACCCGCAGCGATGTCACAGCTACGTCACTGTTGGAACCAATCATAGGCAGCGACATGATGACGGCGTACGTAAGAAATTTATCAAAGATAGTATGTGTACTAAGTATGTCTGAACTAGGTACGGCGCCTCACAAAACGCCTGATATATACGTCGTCTCATTGTACGTTGCCTCACAAGAAGCCTGATAAATACGTCACCTCACAAGATGTCTGATATATACGTCGTCTCAATGTACGTCGCCTCAGATGATGCCTGATATATATGTCTTTTCAATGTATGTCACCTCACAAGACGCCTGACATATATGCCGTTTAGATTTACGTCACCTTACAAGATGCCTTATATACATCGTCTCAATGTACTTCGCCTCAGATGATGCCTGATATATATACGTTGTCTCAATGTAAGTCACCTCAGATGACGCCTGATATATACGTGGTCTCGAAGTATGTCGCCTCACAAGAATGCTGATCAATACGTTGTCTCAGTGTACATCACCTCACAAGACTCCTGATATATACGTTGTCTCAGTGTACATCACCTCACAAGACGCCTGATATATAAGTCCTCTTAATGTACATCGCCTCACAAGACTCTTGATATATACTTAGTCTCAGTATACATCACCTCACAAGACTCCTGATATATACGTCCTCCCAATGTACGTTGCCTCACATGAAGCCTGATATGTACATCCTCTCAATGTACGTCACCTCACAAGACGCCTGATATATATTAAGTCTAAATGCCTGATATATACGTCATCTCGATGAACGCTGCCTCACATGACGCTTGGTATACAGGTGCTGGTCATATAATTAGAATATCATCAAAAAGTTGATTTATTTCACTAATTCTGTTCAAAAAGAAATTTCTTGTAATTTTGATGTTTATAAAGGACAATTAAGGAAAATACCAAATTCAGTAACTGAGAAAATTAGAATATTGTGAAAAGGTTCAATATTGAAGACACCTGCTGCCACACTCTAATGAGCTAATTAACTCAAAACACCTGCAAAGCCTTTAAATGTTCTCTCAGTCTGACAGTTGTCCAAAAGACAACCATTGACACCTTGCACAAGGAGAGCAAAACACAAAAGGTCATTGCAAAAGAGGCTGGCTGTTCAGAGAGCTCGGTGTCAAATCATATTAATAGAGAGGCGAAGGGAAGGAAAAGGGAGGGAACATGAAGCCTGATATATATGTCGTCTCAATGTATGTCTCCTCACAAGATGTAGTTTCATAACAAGGTTCAGGAGAAGCACGTCAGATACTTAACCTAATTAGCACAGGTGGAACCACTTAATATAATCAACCTTAGGGTATAAATACAGCTGAATCAGCCTACCTGTCTCCATTGACTGTTTATATTGAATAACCTTTCGATTTTGCAATTGTGAAATAACAAGTTGGATCAACGTTGAAATCACGACGTGGATTCACCGTCTTACCTGCATTATGGGTGAATTAGGGTCGTGCTGCAGTCCTGGGATGAAAGCTGAATGAGGTGTTGATTTTGAAAAGTTAATCATCGTTGATAACACAACGTTCCCCGTCGTACCTTGCACCGTGTATAAATACACCTAGATCCTAGTTGGCATTTAGATCAACACGGTACAGGCAAGGCTAAAAATCTAATGACTGGCAGCAATGGCTTTACAAACAACTTCAATAAACTACCACATGCTCAAAATTGTCAAACAGCAGTTAAATTTTGGAAACCTACTGTATAAAACAGATGAAAATAATCCCACACTTTATTATGCAGAGTATGCATGGAGGTAATGCTAAAAACATGTAGTAGAACAATCCAAATACAATAATATTTAAAGGTTTTTGTAAAATAATTTGGCACAAAAATGCATATTTTTTGCAGCACTTACAAGACAAACCCTTGTACCTTTATGACTGAAACCAGTGGATCTTTTATTTGGATGGAAAACTACAGTTTCTGTCAAAAACATGTTTGAGTAATGTGTCTCATTACAAGTTGTGCACATTTGTGCAGTGAAAATGTGTTGCACAGTACGAGCAGGGAACTTTCAACCAGTTGATTTCTAATGGGAACCCCCCCGGACTGTGTCTTCTTTACCGTGGGGAATGCAGAATGAGATTTCTACTGAAGGGGACTCTAAAATGTTAGAACCAGCAGCCTTAGTGTATACAGTGTGGTTGTGCTTCGGGTGATCCTTGAAAGTGTCCCAGCGCTAGGTCCTTTCTGACGTCGTCCCCTCCACTCTCTCCCACTTGTGCACTTTCTGTACACAGCAAAATCCCCAGTGTTAATTTAACACTCTTGAGTGTGGACTCATATAAACACTAAAGCAGTGTTAAAAGTAACACTGAAGGAGAGTTGAAGTTAATGAGATAATTAAGAAGTTAATTGAGTTATGATTGACCATTATTGAAGACACCTGATGTTAACAAGCAGAATCACCAAACGAGAAAATCACAATTTGTGTATCACCATTATAGTGGTCAATGTTTGCTTTAGTTGGGATCTTGACACTTCAGTTATTATCTTTAGATTTTATGTGGCTGTGGTGACTGAATTATGTCATACAGACAGACCACAGCAAAGGCAATCATGTGTGCCATTGATTGTGGTTTGAACTATTTGTTATAGAGTGACCTGAATGCCTGAGTTTAAGTTTCTTTACTGCATACATAAATTAAGTGAAAAAGAAAAGTAAGCAACTTCACATTTCTGACTTACACAGCAAATTCGGTGGTGTTAAAATTTCAGTGTAAAGCCTTATTGTATGGTGTTACAGTGTTCAAATAAAAGTGTGCATTTACTGTAATAAACACCAGCTTGTGTGACATGGTGCTCCCAAGTGGTGCAATATTTTGGTGTTGCGCTTCCAAACACCTGTCCAGTGTTAATTTTACATACGGGAACTTGAAGGAATTGAGACAATGTAGTCCGCATTTGACAATCTACCCTGTTTGGAAAAATGGCGGCTCTTTCGATGGAATCGTGCGATTGAAATAGAAACAAAAAGGTTCACTTTTAACCTTTTGTTTTAATACAACTGCATACATTTATTTTATATACAGAGTTAATTTTAATACGTTATGTTTCCGTGAGACGGAACATAAATTAGCTTTAGCGAGTCCCATTAATAAACTGGCAGGTTGTACATTATCTTGTGACGTTATACTTTTAGTGAAATCGGAAATTCCAAAACATCAGAACTGCATCATTTACTGCACGTATATGGCTTTATTTTTTGATCGGATTAATTCAATTTGATAAATATGGGCGCGAAGATCTACACTGCTTCGGTGCTTATTTTACATATGGGACATTTCAGTCGTCGTGTTGGTCGATTGAAAGAAACGAAAACCCCGCATGAAGCACACAATTATGATCTTTTCTCTGTTCAATACAAGATAAAGCCACAGGTAAGACTTACAAACCTGATTATGTTTGTTTTAATCTATTAAATGACGGCCATTCTAATTTAGAAATGAGTTTCATAGTGCATTGTTGTCGCTGCCATTTAAAAAAAGTTAAATATTTCTAACGTGTTGCAAATTCTCCTCCTGAAAAATAACGTTGAATATTCGTTTGTTTTAGTATATGTGGTAACTTAAGTGTGTAAAAGTAAAGTTGTTAAAATGTTATAGAGGATTCTGAAGCAGCGCACTTAAATGTTAAAGCGGTTTAAAACATTCAGCATTTTTTAAACTTATTTTATAATGGTAAGTGAAAACTGACGATTTCATATATGGCCGTAGGCTGTCTTTAATCGAATCATTTCATGTAGAAACTATGGCGCGAAGATCAACGCTGGGTCAGTGCTATTTCACAACCGGGACATTTCATTCGTCATGCTGTTGGCCATTTGAAACACCGCGCTTGAAGCATAGTTAACGTTGTTCTTTTCTCAAATCAGAGCAAGATAATGCCACAGGTAAGACAAGACGATGCAATACTGATTATGTTTGTTTTGATAATTAAAATTATGGTTTATACGGCTACATATTGAATATATGTGAACTTTTTTTTTTTTACGAATTTAAATTTTAAAAGACAATACATTTTACGTTTAAAGTGTTCCCCTAACTGTACTGAAATTGCACTGAACTGTGACTTAAAAGCAGAACCATGGATTTTGTGTACTGTTGTACCCCTAAACATTATTCACCAGTTCATTTCTGATACAAAGATGGCATTCCACATCAATTTTAAAATTTATATGCCTAGATTAATATAGGAATGCTTTTTTAAAACTTTTGTCTTTTTGTATTGAAGCAACCCATCGACAGAATGCTGTTTAAAGTGCAGTACCAACATCACAGAAAGTACATAAAGCTTACTGGATCGTCTTATGATTCTGTAATCAAGGATGTTAAATGTTTCTGAATGGTGATATCTGGCTAATAATTGTAATATGGTTTGTATGCATTTCGTTGTTAATAACAAATATTTTCTTTAAGTCTTTCCCCACTTTGATGCTCCCAGATATTCTCATTTACAAATACAATTTGATGGAACAAATATAATGTAAAAGCAGAAACACTGCTCTTAAACAAATAAACTTTTATTCTATATTCATTATTTCTTTTTGTCACCTGTTACACGTGGGTAACTTAGGTTACTAAAAAATAAACAGCCCAAGTTCAGATTCAGGATTTTCTTTTTGTCAATTGCTGTCAATTCTGTCAATTTCTAAATCACAGAAAAATCTGTGTATTTGAGGGAAATGGTTAAAAAAAAAATTGCATGATGGATGAGCTCTTTTATTTAAATATTTTTTTCCCCTGTTCACCTATTTTTGTTCTATAATTTCCATTTTGTCTTTCTAGTTAAGCAGAAGTTTGACATCTGACGAGCAGACGAGACTGGAACAGAAGTAGATGATGTTTTTGCTGACATTATTGACCAAAAGCCTGACACTTTTGATGGTAGTTGATTCTGTAGCAGGTATGAAAAGATGTAATTATGTGTATAAATGCTTTTTGTTTCTAATTTTCTATTTGATTTTAAGACTCTCCTGCACACAGAAGCTGTCATCTTCATTCAGTTGCATCATCGTCAGACACATAGCCATCAGACAGCGATGGTCCTTTCTTCCCACCTAAAAGAGCTCGTTCTGATGACCATTTGCAAGAAGCTAAGGAGGTAATATATGTGCTTTTGCTATACATGTGCCACTTGCTGATGAACTTGTGGGGTTGCAGGCCCGTCGCAATCCTACTAAAATGTCAATGTTGTTTTCTTAGATGATTTTACAATGTTTCTTTTTGTTTGTTTTTAAGCTTGTGAAAAGTGTTTTAGAAAAGCCTGCTGGGATATTTCAGAACGCCACCTGATTCAAATATTCCACCAACGTTAAATAGTAATGACTTTATGAATTTCTTCACTGATAAAATAGATAACATTAGAAATACAATAGCGAATGTAGATTCTACAGCGTTTAATACCTCAGTTTCATCCATCGCACCCAAAGATAAACTGCAGTGCTTTACAACCATAGGACAGGAAGAGCTAAATAAACTTATCACTGTATCTAAACCAACAACATGTTTATTAGATCCTGTACCCACTAAATTACTGAAAGAGCTGTTACCTGTAGCCGAAGAACCGCTTCTCAATATCATAAACTTGTCGTTATCTTTAGGACACGTCCCAAAACCATTCAAGCTGGCGGTTATCAAGCCTCTTATTAAGAAACCAAAACTAGATCTTAGTGTACTGGCAAATTATAGGCCTATTTCAAATCTTCCATTTATGTCTAAAATTTTAGAAAAAGTTGTGTCTGCTCAATTGAGCACCTTCCTGCATAAAAATGATCTGTATGAAGAATTTCAGTCAGGTTTTAGGCCCCACCATAGCACAGAAACTGCACTTGTTAAAATTACAAATGACCTGCTCCTTGCGTCAGACCAAGGCTGCATCTCATTTCTAGTCTTACTTGATCTTAGTGCTGCGTTCGACACCATAGATCATGACATACTCATAGATCGATTACAAAACTATACAGGTATTCAAGGGCAGGCTCTAAGATGGTTTAGATCCTACCTGTCCGATCGCTACCATTTTGTTTACTTAAATGGAGAGTCATCTCATTTATCATCAGTAAAATATGGAGTGCCACAAGAATCCGTCCTAGGTCCCCTTCTATTTTCAATATACAAGTTGCCCCTTGGTAATATTATTAGAAAATACGGAATTAGCTTCCACTGTTATGCTGATGATACTCAGCTATATATCTCAACGAGACCAGATGAAACTTCCCAATTATCTAAGCTAACAGAGTGTGTTAAAAATGTAAAAGATTGGATGACAAATAATTTTCTCCAATTAAATTCGGATAAGACAGAGATACTAATTATAGGACCAAAAAACACTACACAGAATCTTGTAGATTACAATCTGCAGCTAGACGGATGTACTGTTACTTCCTCTACAGTCAGAAATCTGGGTGTTATATTAGACAGCAATTTGTCTTTTGAAAATCATATTTCCAATGTTACAAAAACTGCATTCTTCCATCTTAGAAACATTGCCAAGCTACGAAACATGTTATCTGTTTCTGATGCAGAAAAGCTAGTTCATGCATTCATGACCTCTAGACTGGACTATTGTATTGCACTTCTAGGTGGTTGTCCTGCTTCGTCAATAAACAAGCTACAGGTAGTCCAAAATGCAGCAGCTAGAGTCCTTACCAGGTCAAGAAAATATGATCATATTACCCATATTATCATATTTTACAGTCTCTGCACTGGCTACCTATTAAGTTCCGTATCAGTTACAAACTATCATTACTTACCTATAAGGCCCTAAATGGTTTAGCTCCAGCGTACCTAACTAGCCTTCTACAACGCTACAACCCATCACGCTCCCTAAGGTCACAAAACGCTGGACTTTTGGTCGTTCCTAGGATAGCAAAGTCCACTAAAGGAGGTAGAGCTTTCTCACATCTGGCTCCCAAACTCTGGAATAGCCTTCCTGATAATGTTCGGGGTTCAGACACACTCTCTCTGTTTAAATCTAGATTAAAAACACATCTCTTTCGCCAAGCATTCGAATAATGTATCTTTTTAATTGTGAGTGTAGTTGCATCTGATCAAAGGTGCATTTTTATTCATTAGCTTGGGTTAAACTAAATTTACTTTGTTGGATCAGCAGCTATGCTAATGATGTCTGTATTTTGTTTCTATGTTTTGCCACGGGATTGACATCCCGTGGTAACTAGTATTTACACAAGCTCCAGTCTGGATCCAGAACACCTGAGATGATGCTGACCCTCAGAGGACCTCAGATGATGCTAACCCTGAATCAACAAACAGAACTAACAATTATTGCTAAATGTGTGACTGAATCATATAATAACTTAATTAATAATATTGATAGTTCATCGTCTAGCTGACTACGTCTTGTATTATTATTATTTTTTATTTTTATTTTTATTTTTTCTCTAAAATCCTGTCAAATGTGCACAAACAACTAGCTACCACTAAATATTTTAGAAACATAATTTTCTGTAAAGTTGCTTTGTAACGATTTGATTTGTAAAAAGCGCTATACAAATAAACTTGAATTGAATTGAATTGAATCTGTTCACAGGGAAACAGTAAAGGATATTTATAAGTGTGTTTGTTTGAATTGTATTCAGTGTGACTTAATTTCTGACTAGAACTACTGTATGATTTAATGTGGTCTTGATAAATTTAAAGGTGATGAGGTATTTTGTTAGGTTACGCTGTATAATGAGGGCAGATGTGTGAAGGTGGAGAGAGCTCACAGCTTTCGATTGCACATTGTTTTAACAGTTTTTTTTTTTTTTTTTGCATTTCTCTAGTTATTTGATCATCTCATACTCTTGTATAGTAGCTCTTCTATTTGTCCTTTTTCTGTCAGTAAATTAAACCCAAACAAGTAATTTCATTCTTTAATATATACACTGTAAAACCCGACAAGTTAACTTAACTCAAATCGTTTGAGTAAACCGATTGCCTTGACTGTAATACCCGACAAGTAAACTTAACTCAAACGGTTTGAGTTAAGTTAACTTGTCGGGTTTTACAGTGTAGTTAACAATCAAACATCCTTCTGTATTAGTTTGAAAGTAAATTGTTAATATGTTCTTTATTTAGATTATAAATAGTACACTGTAAAAAGTGTTTCCCTATATTTATTCAGGAAAATTGTGCCAAAATTTTACAAGCAATATTATTAATTAAATTTAAAACATTTTAATTAAGTAGAAATAATCATTAAAATGAGTAGAATAACATGAAAAAATCAAGTAAAATTTACATAAAAATATTGATTTCATTGGACAAAAATCTAACAAACAAAAAAAACTATGCTAAAGAATACTATGTTATGCATGCCAGGCCAGTAGTTGGCGATCATGAAACATTATATACATATATGCACATGACATCAGCCTTTTTACAAATTAACATTTTTGTTGCTTACATAGATATGATACAGGCATCATGTTCAAAAGGCTGTGTCTTAAGGCCCCCCAAACAGAGTTATTGAAGACACCTAAAGTTCACAAACAGAATCAAAGGGTAAATTGTTGGATACCATTACAGTGGTCAGTGTTTGCTTTAGTTGTGTTCTTGACCCTTGATGTTTTAATATTACATTTTGCATTGCTGTTATAACTCAGTTATAACAGCTAGACAAACTAAGAATAAAGATGATCATGCTATTACATAATCTTTGTTCTTCCTGAATATCTGAGCTCATTCAGAGTCTGATCTCTGAGACAAGATAACATTCGTTATGGCAGCCCTGTGATTCAGCAAAAAAAAAAAGTGGAATTTTCAGTGTAAACCAGAGTTTGAGAATTCTGTTTAAAACTGAGAAAGGTGAACTTTCTTCTGTCGCATCAAGAACCAGCGTATGAATCTCAAGAATGGTGACAAACAGCATATTCAGACGAACTGTAAGAATCACAAAACAAGCTACTATAGAATTGTTGCTCATTATTTATTCATGCCGCAAAGCATGATGGGAGCCATAAAATGAGTCACCTTTCCTTCTTGGCTTATCTAGCTGCTGTATCACAACTAGCAACGAAAAAAAATGTTTAAAATTTTAAGGGTCAAGAGTCAACACTAAAGCAAACACTGACCACTACAATGGTAAGCAAATTATTATTATTTTTTTTCATTAAGTGATTCGTTTGTGAACTTTAGGTGTCTTCAATAACTGTTTTGGGGGCATTACAACCTTTTGAACATGATGCCTGTATCATATCTATGTAAGCAACAAAAATGTGAATTTGTAAAAAAGCTGATGTCATGTGCATGCATATAATGTTTTCGAAGGGTGTTTCATGATCACCAACTACTGGCCTGGCATGCATAACATAGTATTCTTTAGCATAGTGTTTTTTTGTTTGTTTGATTTTTGTCCAATGAAATCAATATTTTTATGTAAATTTTACTTAATTTTTTCATGTTACTCTACTCATTTTTAATGATTATTTCTACTTAATTAAAATGTGTTAAATTTAATTAATAATATTGCTTGTAAATTTTTGACACAATTTTACTGAATAAATATAGGGAAACACTTTTTACAGTGTACACTGACATCAGCCTTTTTACAAATTCACATTTGTGTTGCTTACATAGATATGATAAAGGCATCCTGTTCAAAAGGTTGTAATGCCCCCAAAACAGTTATTGAAGACACCTAAAGTTCACAAACCGAATCACTGAATGAAAAAAATAAAATAATTTGCTTACCATTGTAGTGGTCAGTGTTTGCTTTAGTTGGACTCTTGACCCTTAAAATTTTAAACAGATTTTTTTAGGTTGCTAGTTGTGATACAGCAGCTAGATAAGCCAAGAAGGAAAGTCATATACATCTACACTGTAAACCCTGATAAGTTCACAGAACTCAAAAAATGTTTTGTAACAGATTGCACAAAAACATTTAAGTGATTTTTTTAAATGTTTTAAGTTTACATAAACTTAAAAAAATGTATTCCAGTTGCCTTAAATTATCTCAGAGTTATCTTAAATAATTATATTTCTGAACTTATAATTAGGGAGTAATTCACTCATAATTTTATCTATTTTTCAACTCCTATAATGTGGGAAATACACTCAAAATTAGGTTTTTGCTGTCCATCCTCAGTCTAACCACAGGCTCTACTCTTCACCACAACGGTAACACTACAAATCCAACATAACATAAACCTTTGTAAAATCTAATATAACACAACATTTATGTATTAACTTATGTCCCTCTATGTCAGTGGTTCCCAAACCTGTCCTGGCGTACCCCCAACACTGCACGTTTTCTTTGTCTCCCTAATTAAACACATCTGATTCAACTCATCAGCTCATTAACCCATGTGATAATGAGCTGATGAGTTGAATCAGATGTGTTTAATTAGGGAGCCAGGACAGGTTTGGGAACCACTGCTCTATGTTAATCTTGTGTAAAAACACACAAAATAACACTTAATTTCTAAATTTATGTTCCTTGTTTTCTGATGCAAAGCATGCTGGGAACTAGAAAACACAATCATTTTAAGTTCACCTCACTACAGCAAATTTTTGAGTTAACAGAACTTATTTAATTTAAGTCCAATGAACTTTCGTTATTATTTGAGTGCAATTAACTAATTTAATTTGATTAATTTCACTGTTCGGTTTTACAGTGTAGGATGCTTCAAGGGTGAGTAAAACATAAGCTAATTTAAATTTTTGGGCGAACTAATCCTTTAAGTTTATTGTAATTGATTTGATTTGAAGTCATTTGATCAGATCACTTATTATTTGAAATATAAATAATTTTAAATGGGAATAAAAGAGTAAAATGAGTTAAACATTTGCATTATTAATATTTATAATATATTTGGTTAAACTGGACTAGAAACTAGAAGATTAGTCAAAATAGGTAAAGTGAACTTGAGCTGTGGTATTGAAAACCTAATGCTGCTTCCCTTTTACTTTCATAAAGTTATTATAACAAAAGTTCAATTTTTAAGTTGAAATACTTATATTACTTATATATTAAATACTTATATATTAAATACTTATATTTAAGTTGAAATATTAGTATATAATACTAATATTCTATGTAACCACAACTAAAATGATTTTACAAACCTAAAAAAAATATATTATTATTATTATTATTATTATTATTATGTTTTTATTTTTGCAGCAGTTGGAGCCCACTGTTTTTCATTGTAATTAACATACACAAAATACAGTCACAGTACTCAATGTACTCACAGGTGACCGTGAGCTGAGCAGCAAGAGAGATTTTAACTGTGTCCATGTAGAGTACAGCTGTATGTGCCTGCATAAGATCTGAACACAACACACACATTATATCTAGTGCTGCTGTCATACACTGATTATTATTCAACATAATGCACAGAATAAGAGCTCAGCCTCATGAAAGTCACCTGTGTTTTTTATGTAATCGCTGCTTGACCTTATGACCTTGAGCTCCTTTACAGTCTCTTCTTATCGATCATTATTGATAGCAACAGATTTGATTCCACAACAAAAGAGTCTGTATTTTTTACATGTTTTGTAGGCATCCCTTATGATTCTGATTTTTTTTCTTTTTTTTTTTCTTAAGTATTTTTAACTTTAGGCACACACAGATAACAAGAATCAGCGTATGAAACTCAACAACGGTGACCAACAGCATATCCAGATAAACAGACCAACTCTGAACATCACAAAACTAGATACTAAAAATTCAAATAAAATCAGCGAAAATAAAATAGAATAAAAAGTTAAAAAGACAGTTCAGCTCATAATTTATTCATGCCGCAATGCATGATGGGAGCCATGGATGAGTTTTTATTGGCTACAACATGCTTTTTTGATGGTCACCGTTGTTGTGATGCTCACGCTGATTCCTGATGTCTGTGTGTCCAAACAAAAGATTACCTTTTTACGTAGAACTACCTATTAAAAACATGTCATACTATGTCAGAAATTTTGGGTTGCTTTTCTTTTTCACTTAATTTATGTATGCAGTAAAGAAACCTAAACTCAGCCATTCAGGTCACTCTATAACAAATAACTGAAATCACAATCAATGGCACACATGATTGCCTTTGCTGTGGTCTGTCTGTATGATATAATTCAGTCACCACAGCCACATAAAATCTAAAGATAATAACTGAAGGGTCAAGATCCCAACTAAAGCAAACATGGACCACTATAATGGTAATACACAAATTGTGATTTTCTCGTTTGGTGATTCTGCTTGTTAACATCAGGTGTCTTCAATAATGGTCAATCATAACTCAATTAACTTCTTAATTATCTCATTAACTTCAACTCTGCTTCAGTGTTACTTTTAACACTGCTTTAGTGTTTATATGAGTCCACACTCAAGAGTGTTAAATTAACACTGGGGATTTTGCTGTGTAGATGCTGGTGTTTATTGAGGCTGATTATTGGCTGAACTGCTTTCTATGAAGTTCCTCTTTCTGCAAATCGAGCTTCATCTCATAAAAGCTGCTGATAGACATCATCTTGTTGCTTAAACTACAGAATAAACCCGGTGGTGACATCAACATCTAAAACACAACATATACTGGTCTTTCAACAGGCTTACATATTAAAAACCATATCTAATCACCACATACTAATTTTAACAGTTTTAACCACAAATATATTTATTCACTAAGCTGGGAGATTTTGTCAAATATTTAAATAATCAACTTCTTATCCAGAAAAAAAGAGGAGCAAACAGTACAGCATACAAAACATATTAATGCTAAACTAGGGAAATATGTGCACTGCAAAAAATAAAAAATAAAAACATTGTAAATGAGTA